>NC_137876.1:18767094-19053280 GCF_963924005.1 Protomyctophum bolini
GCATACTATGGCACGCCGTTTTTCATCATTTTTGAGGATTTGAAAAAAATTAAAAATGAAAAAAACGGTGGGTTATAGCCCATGTTTTTTTAAATTTTGAAAAAAAAAGTTAGCCTCGTTTCTCATCATTTTGGACCGTGGGCTATAGCCCATATCGTACGGCATACTATGGCACGCCGTTTTTCATCATTTTTGAGGATTTGAAAAAAATTAAAAATTAAAAAAACGGTGGGTTATAGCCCATGTTTTTTTAAATTTTGAAAAAAAAAGTTAGCCTCGTTTCTCATCATTTTGGACCGTGGGCTATAGCCCATATCGTACGGCATACTATGGCACGCCGTTTTTCATCATTTTTGAGGATTTGAAAAAAATGAAAAATGAAAAAAACGGTGGGTTATAGCCCATGTTTTTTGAAATTTTGAAAAAAAAAGTTAGCCTCGTTTCTCATCATTTTGGACCGTGGGCTATAGCCCATATCGTACGGCATACTATGGCACGCCGTTTTTCATCATTTTTGAGGATTTGAAAAAAATGAAAAATGAAAAAAACGGTGGGTTATAGCCCATGTTTTTTGAAATTTTGAAAAAATAAGTTAGCCTCGTTTCTCATCATTTTGGACCGTGGGCTATAGCCCATATCGTACGGCATACTATGGCACGCCGTTTTTCATCATTTTTGAGGATTTGAAAAAAATGAAAAATGAAAAAAACGGTGGGTTATAGCCCATGTTTTTTGAAATTTTGAAAAAAAAAAGTTAGCCTCGTTTCTCATCATTTTGGACCGTGGGCTATAGCCCATATCGTACGGCATACTATGGCACGCCGTTTTTCATCATTTTTGAGGATTTGAAAAAAATGAAAAATGAAAAAAACGGTGGGTTATAGCCCATGTTTTTTGAAATTTTGAAAAAAAAAGTTAACCTCGTTTCTCATCATTTTGGACCGTGGGCTATAGCCCATATCGTACGGCATACTATGGCACGCCGTTTTTCATCATTTTTGAGGATTTGAAAAAAATGAAAAATAAAAAAAACGGTGGGTTATAGCCCATGTTTTTTGAAATTTTGAAAAAAAAAGTTAGCCTCGTTTCTCATCATTTTGGACCGTGGGCTATAGCCCATATCGTACGGCATACTATGGCACGCCGTTTTTCATCATTTTTGAGGATTTGAAAAAAATGAAAAATGAAAAAAACGGTGGGTTATAGCCCATGTTTTTTGAAATTTTGAAATAAAAAGTTAGCCTCGTTTCTCATCATTTTGGACCGTGGGCTATAGCCCATATCGTACGGCATACTATGGCACGCCGTTTTTCATCATTTTTGAGGATTTGAAAAAAATTAAAAATGAAAAAAACGGTGGGTTATAGCCCATGTTTTTTTAAATTTTGAAAAAAAAAGTTAGCCTCGTTTCTCATCATTTTGGACCGTGGGCTATAGCCCATATCGTACGGCATACTATGGCACGCCGTTTTTCATCATTTTTGAGGATTTGAAAAAAATGAAAAATGAAAAAAACGGTGGGTTATAGCCCATGTTTTTTGAAATTTTGAAAAAAAAAGTTAGCCTCGTTTCTCATCATTTTGGACCGTGGGCTATAGCCCATATCGTACGGCATACTATGGCACGCCGTTTTTCATCATTTTTGAGGATTTGAAAAAAATGAAAAATGAAAAAAACGGTGGGTTATAGCCCATGTTTTTTGAAATTTTGAAAAAATAAGTTAGCCTCGTTTCTCATCATTTTGGACCGTGGGCTATAGCCCATATCGTACGGCATACTATGGCACGCCGTTTTTCATCATTTTTGAGGATTTGAAAAAAATGAAAAATGAAAAAAACGGTGGGTTATAGCCCATGTTTTTTGAAATTTTGAAAAAAAAAAGTTAGCCTCGTTTCTCATCATTTTGGACCGTGGGCTATAGCCCATATCGTACGGCATACTATGGCACGCCGTTTTTCATCATTTTTGAGGATTTGAAAAAAATGAAAAATGAAAAAAACGGTGGGTTATAGCCCATGTTTTTTGAAATTTTGAAAAAAAAAGTTAACCTCGTTTCTCATCATTTTGGACCGTGGGCTATAGCCCATATCGTACGGCATACTATGGCACGCCGTTTTTCATCATTTTTGAGGATTTGAAAAAAATGAAAAATAAAAAAAACGGTGGGTTATAGCCCATGTTTTTTGAAATTTTGAAAAAAAAAGTTAGCCTCGTTTCTCATCATTTTGGACCGTGGGCTATAGCCCATATCGTACGGCATACTATGGCACGCCCTTTTTCATCATTTTTGAGGATTTGAAAAAAATGAAAAATGAAAAAAACGGTGGGTTATAGCCCATGTTTTTTGAAATTTTGAAATAAAAAGTTAGCCTCGTTTCTCATCATTTTGGACCGTGGGCTATAGCCCATATCGTACGGCATACTATGGCACGCCGTTTTTCATCATTTTTGAGGATTTGAAAAAAATGAAAAATGAAAAAAACGGTGGGTTATAGCCTATGTTTTTTGAAATTTTGAAAAAAAAAGTTAGCCTCGTTTCTCATCATTTTGGACCGTGGGCTATAGCCCATATCGTACGGCATACTATGGCACGCCGTTTTTCATCATTTTTGAGGATTTGAAAAAAATGAAAAATGAAAAAAACAGTGGGTTATAGCCCATGTTTTTTGAAATTTTGAAAAAAAAAGTTAGCCTCGTTTCTCATCATTTTGGACCGTGGGCTATAGCCCATATCGTACGGAATACTATGGCACGCCGTTTTTCATCATTTTTGAGGATTTGAAAAAAATGAAAAATGAAAAAAACGGTGGGTTATAGCCCATGTTTTTTGAAATTTTGAAAAAAAAGTTAGCCTCGTTTCTCATCATTTTGGACCGTGGGCTATAGCCCATATCGTACGGCATACTATGGCACGCCGTTTTTCATCATTTTTGAGGATTTGAAAAAAATGAAAAATGAAAAAAACGGTGGGTTATAGCCCATGTTTTTTGAAATTTTGAAAAAAAAAAGTTAGCCTCGTTTCTCATCATTTTGGACCGTGGGCTATAGCCCATATCGTACGGAATACTATGGCACGCCGTTTTTCATCATTTTTGAGGATTTGAAAAAAATGAAAAATGAAAAAAACGGTGGGTTATAGCCCATGTTTTTTGAAATTTTGAAAAAAAAAGTTAACCTCGTTTCTCATCATTTTGGACCGTGGGCTATAGCCCATATCGTACGGCATACTATGGCACGCCGTTTTTCATCATTTTTGAGGATTTGAAAAAAATGAAAAATAAAAAAAACGGTGGGTTATAGCCCATGTTTTTTGAAATTTTGAAAAAAAAAGTTAGCCTCGTTTCTCATCATTTTGGACCGTGGGCTATAGCCCATATCGTACGGCATACTATGGCACGCCCTTTTTCATCATTTTTGAGGATTTGAAAAAAATGAAAAATGAAAAAAACGGTGGGTTATAGCCCATGTTTTTTGAAATTTTGAAATAAAAAGTTAGCCTCGTTTCTCATCATTTTGGACCGTGGGCTATAGCCCATATCGTACGGCATACTATGGCACGCCGTTTTTCATCATTTTTGAGGATTTGAAAAAAATGAAAAATGAAAAAAACGGTGGGTTATAGCCTATGTTTTTTGAAATTTTGAAAAAAAAGTTAGCCTCGTTTCTCATCATTTTGGACCGTGGGCTATAGCCCATATCGTACGGCATACTATGGCACGCCGTTTTTCATCATTTTTGAGGATTTGAAAAAAATGAAAAATGAAAAAAACAGTGGGTTATAGCCCATGTTTTTTGAAATTTTGAAAAAAAAAGTTAGCCTCGTTTCTCATCATTTTGGACCGTGGGCTATAGCCCATATCGTACGGAATACTATGGCACGCCGTTTTTCATCATTTTTGAGGATTTGAAAAAAATGAAAAATGAAAAAAACGGTGGGTTATAGCCCATGTTTTTTGAAATTTTGAAAAAAAAGTTAGCCTCGTTTCTCATCATTTTGGACCGTGGGCTATAGCCCATATCGTACGGCATACTATGGCACGCCGTTTTTCATCATTTTTGAGGATTTGAAAAAAATGAAAAATGAAAAAAACGGTGGGTTATAGCCCATGTTTTTTGAAATTTTGAAAAAAAAAAGTTAGCCTCGTTTCTCATCATTTTGGACCGTGGGCTATAGCCCATATCGTACGGCATACTATGGCACGCCGTTTTTCATCATTTTTGAGGATTTGAAAAAAATGAAAAATGAAAAAAACGGTGGGTTATAGCCCATGTTTTTTGAAATTTTGAAAAAAAAAGTTAACCTCGTTTCTCATCATTTTGGACCGTGGGCTATAGCCCATATCGTACGGCATACTATGGCATGCCGTTTTTCATCATTTTTGAGGATTTGAAAAAAATGAAAAATAAAAAAAACGGTGGGTTATAGCCCATGTTTTTTGAAATTTTGAAAAAAAAAGTTAGCCTCGTTTCTCATCATTTTGGACCGTGGGCTATAGCCCATATCGTACGGCATACTATGGCACGCCGTTTTTCATCATTTTTGAGGATTTGAAAAAAATGAAAAATGAAAAAAACGGTGGGTTATAGCCCATGTTTTTTGAAATTTTGAAAAAAAAAGTTAGCCTCGTTTCTCATCATTTTGGACCGTGGGCTATAGCCCATATCGTACGGCATACTATGGCACGCCGTTTTTCATCATTTTTGAGGATTTGAAAAAAATGAAAAATGAAAAAAACGGTGGGTTATAGCCCATGTTTTTTGAAATTTTGAAATAAAAAGTTAGCCTCGTTTCTCATCATTTTGGACCGTGGGCTATAGCCCATATCGTACGGCATACTATGGCACGCCGTTTTTCATCATTTTTGAGGATTTGAAAAAAATGAAAAATGAAAAAAACGGTGGGTTATAGCCCATGTTTTTTGAAATTTTGAAAAAAAAAGTTAGCCTCGTTTCTCATCATTTTGGACCGTGGGCTATAGCCCATATCGTACGGCATACTATGGCACGCCGTTTTTCATCATTTTTGAGGATTTGAAAAAAATGAAAAATGAAAAAAACGGTGGGTTATAGCCCATGTTTTTTGAAATTTTGAAAAAAAAGTTAGCCTCGTTTCTCATCATTTTGGACCGTGGGCTATAGCCCATATCGTACGGCATACTATGGCACGCCGTTTTTCATCATTTTTGAGGATTTGAAAAAAATGAAAAATGAAAAAAACGGTGGGTTATAGCCCATGTTTTTTGAAATTTTGAAAAAAAAAGTTAGCCTCGTTTCTCATCATTTTGGACCGTGGGCTATAGCCCATATCGTACGGCATACTATGGCACGCCGTTTTTCATCATTTTTGAGGATTTGAAAAAAATGAAAAATGAAAAAAACGGTGGGTTATAGCCCATGTTTTTTGAAATTTTGAAAAAATAAGTTAGCCTCGTTTCTCATCATTTTGGACCGTGGGCTATAGCCCATATCGTACGGCATACTATGGCACGCCGTTTTTCATCATTTTTGAGGATTTGAAAAAAATGAAAAATGAAAAAAACGGTGGGTTATAGCCCATGTTTTTTTAAATTTTGAAAAAAAAAGTTAGCCTCGTTTCTCATCATTTTGGACCGTGGGCTATAGCCCATATCGTACGGCATACTATGGCACGCCGTTTTTCATCATTTTTGAGGATTTGAAAAAAATGAAAAATGAAAAAAACGGTGGGTTATAGCCCATGTTTTTTGAAATTTTGAAAAAAAAAGTTAGCCTCGTTTCTCATCATTTTGGACCGTGGGCTATAGCCCATATCGTACGGCATACTATGGCACGCCGTTTTTCATCATTTTTGAGGATTTGAAAAAAATGAAAAATGAAAAAAACGGTGGGTTATAGCCCATGTTTTTTGAAATTTTGAAAAAATAAGTTAGCCTCGTTTCTCATCATTTTGGACCGTGGGCTATAGCCCATATCGTACGGCATACTATGGCACGCCGTTTTTCATCATTTTTGAGGATTTGAAAAAAATGAAAAATGAAAAAAACGGTGGGTTATAGCCCATGTTTTTTGAAATTTTGAAAAAAAAAAGTTAGCCTCGTTTCTCATCATTTTGGACCGTGGGCTATAGCCCATATCGTACGGCATACTATGGCACGCCGTTTTTCATCATTTTTGAGGATTTGAAAAAAATGAAAAATGAAAAAAACGGTGGGTTATAGCCCATGTTTTTTGAAATTTTGAAAAAAAAAGTTAACCTCGTTTCTCATCATTTTGGACCGTGGGCTATAGCCCATATCGTACGGCATACTATGGCACGCCGTTTTTCATCATTTTTGAGGATTTGAAAAAAATGAAAAATGAAAAAAACGGTGGGTTATAGCCCATGTTTTTTGAAATTTTGAAAAAAAAAGTTAGCCTCGTTTCTCATCATTTTGGACCGTGGGCTATAGCCCATATCGTACGGCATACTATGGCACGCCGTTTTTCATCATTTTTGAGGATTTGAAAAAAATGAAAAATGAAAAAAAACGGTGGGTTATAGCCCATGTTTTTTGAAATTTTGAAAAAAAAAGTTAGCCTCGTTTCTCATCATTTTGGACCGTGGGCTATAGCCCATATCGTACGGCATACTATGGCACGCCGTTTTTCATCATTTTTGAGGATTTGAAAAAAATGAAAAATGAAAAAAACGGTGGGTTATAGCCCATGTTTTTTGAAATTTTGAAAAAATAAGTTAGCCTCGTTTCTCATCATTTTGGACCGTGGGCTATAGCCCATATCGTACGGCATACTATGGCACGCCGTTTTTCATCATTTTTGAGGATTTGAAAAAAATGAAAAATGAAAAAAACGGTGGGTTATAGCCCATGTTTTTTTAAATTTTGAAAAAAAAAGTTAGCCTCGTTTCTCATCATTTTGGACCGTGGGCTATAGCCCATATCGTACGGCATACTATGGCACGCCGTTTTTCATCATTTTTGAGGATTTGAAAAAAATGAAAAATGAAAAAAACGGTGGGTTATAGCCCATGTTTTTTGAAATTTTGAAAAAAAAAGTTAGCCTCGTTTCTCATCATTTTGGACCGTGGGCTATAGCCCATATCGTACGGCATACTATGGCACGCCGTTTTTCATCATTTTTGAGGATTTGAAAAAAATGAAAAATGAAAAAAACGGTGGGTTATAGCCCATGTTTTTTGAAATTTTGAAAAAATAAGTTAGCCTCGTTTCTCATCATTTTGGACCGTGGGCTATAGCCCATATCGTACGGCATACTATGGCACGCCGTTTTTCATCATTTTTGAGGATTTGAAAAAAATGAAAAATGAAAAAAACGGTGGGTTATAGCCCATGTTTTTTGAAATTTTGAAAAAAAAAAGTTAGCCTCGTTTCTCATCATTTTGGACCGTGGGCTATAGCCCATATCGTACGGCATACTATGGCACGCCGTTTTTCATCATTTTTGAGGATTTGAAAAAAATGAAAAATGAAAAAAACGGTGGGTTATAGCCCATGTTTTTTGAAATTTTGAAAAAAAAAGTTAACCTCGTTTCTCATCATTTTGGACCGTGGGCTATAGCCCATATCGTACGGCATACTATGGCACGCCGTTTTTCATCATTTTTGAGGATTTGAAAAAAATGAAAAATAAAAAAAACGGTGGGTTATAGCCCATGTTTTTTGAAATTTTGAAAAAAAAAGTTAGCCTCGTTTCTCATCATTTTGGACCGTGGGCTATAGCCCATATCGTACGGCATACTATGGCACGCCCTTTTTCATCATTTTTGAGGATTTGAAAAAAATTAAAAATGAAAAAAACGGTGGGTTATAGCCCATGTTTTTTGAAATTTTGAAATAAAAAGTTAGCCTCGTTTCTCATCATTTTGGACCGTGGGCTATAGCCCATATCGTACGGCATACTATGGCACGCCGTTTTTCATCATTTTTGAGGATTTGAAAAAAATGAAAAATGAAAAAAACGGTGGGTTATAGCCTATGTTTTTTGAAATTTTGAAAAAAAAAAGTTAGCCTCGTTTCTCATCATTTTGGACCGTGGGCTATAGCCCATATCGTACGGCATACTATGGCACGCCGTTTTTCATCATTTTTGAGGATTTGAAAAAAATGAAAAATGAAAAAAACAGTGGGTTATAGCCCATGTTTTTTGAAATTTTGAAAAAAAAAGTTAGCCTCGTTTCTCATCATTTTGGACCGTGGGCTATAGCCCATATCGTACGGAATACTATGGCACGCCGTTTTTCATCATTTTTGAGGATTTGAAAAAAATGAAAAATGAAAAAAACGGTGGGTTATAGCCCATGTTTTTTGAAATTTTGAAAAAAAAGTTAGCCTCGTTTCTCATCATTTTGGACCGTGGGCTATAGCCCATATCGTACGGCATACTATGGCACGCCGTTTTTCATCATTTTTGAGGATTTGAAAAAAATGAAAAATGAAAAAAACGGTGGGTTATAGCCCATGTTTTTTGAAATTTTGAAAAAAAAAAGTTAGCCTCGTTTCTCATCATTTTGGACCGTGGGCTATAGCCCATATCGTACGGCATACTATGGCACGCCGTTTTTCATCATTTTTGAGGATTTGAAAAAAATGAAAAATGAAAAAAACGGTGGGTTATAGCCCATGTTTTTTGAAATTTTGAAAAAAAAAGTTAGCCTCGTTTCTCATCATTTTGGACCGTGGGCTATAGCCCATATCGTACGGCATACTATGGCACGCCGTTTTTCATCATTTTTGAGGATTTGAAAAAAATGAAAAATGAAAAAAACGGTGGGTTATAGCCCATGTTTTTTGAAATTTTGAAAAAAAAAGTTAGCCTCGTTTCTCATCATTTTGGACCGTGGGCTATAGCCCATATCGTACGGCATACTATGGCACGCCGTTTTTCATCATTTTTGAGGATTTGAAAAAAATGAAAAATTAAAAAAACGGTGGGTTATAGCCCATGTTTTTTGAAATTTTGAAAAAAAAAAGTTAGCCTCGTTTCTCATCATTTTAGACCGTGGGCTATAGCCCATATCGTACGGCATACTATGGCACGCCGTTTTTCATCATTTTTGAGGATTTGAAAAAAATGAAAAATGAAAAAAAACGGTGGGTTATAGCCCATGTTTTTTGAAATTTTGAAAAAAAAAGTTAGCCTCGTTTCTCATCATTTTGGACCGTGGGCTATAGCCCATATCGTACGGCATACTATGGCACGCCGTTTTTCATCATTTTTGAGGATTTGAAAAAAATGAAAAATGAAAAAAACGGTGGGTTATAGCCCATGTTTTTTGAAATTTTGAAAAAAAAAGTTAGCCTCGTTTCTCATCATTTTGGACCGTGGGCTATAGCCCATATCGTACGGCATACTATGGCACGCCGTTTTTCATCATTTTTGAGGATTTGAAAAAAATGAAAAATGAAAAAAACGGTGGGTTATAGCCCATGTTTTTTGAAATTTTGAAAAAAAAAAGTTAGCCTCGTTTCTCATCATTTTGGACCGTGGGCTATAGCCCATATCGTACGGCATACTATGGCACGCCGTTTTTCATCATTTTTGAGGATTTGAAAAAAATGAAAAATGAAAAAAACGGTGGGTTATAGCCCATGTTTTTTGAAATTTTGAAAAAAAAAGTTAGCCTCGTTTCTCATCATTTTGGACCGTGGGCTATAGCCCATATCGTACGGCATACTATGGCACGCCGTTTTTCATCATTTTTGAGGATTTGAAAAAAATGAAAAATGAAAAAAACGGTGGGTTATAGCCCATGTTTTTTGAAATTTTGAAAAAAAAAGTTAGCCTCGTTTCTCATCATTTTGGACCGTGGGCTATAGCCCATATCGTACGGCATACTATGGCACGCCGTTTTTCATCATTTTTGAGGATTTGAAAAAAATGAAAAATGAAAAAAACGGTGGGTTATAGCCCATGTTTTTTGAAATTTTGAAAAAATAAGTTAGCCTCGTTTCTCATCATTTTGGACCGTGGGCTATAGCCCATATCGTACGGCATACTATGGCACGCCGTTTTTCATCATTTTTGAGGATTTGAAAAAAATGAAAAATGAAAAAAACGGTGGGTTATAGCCCATGTTTTTTGAAATTTTGAAAAAAAAAGTTAGCCTCGTTTCTCATCATTTTGGACCGTGGGCTATAGCCCATATCGTACGGCATACTATGGCACGCCGTTTTTCATCATTTTTGAGGATTTGAAAAAAATGAAAAATGAAAAAAACGGTGGGTTATAGCCCATGTTTTTTGAAATTTTGAAAAAAAAAGTTAACCTCGTTTCTCATCATTTTGGACCGTGGGCTATAGCCCATATCGTACGGCATACTATGGCACGCCGTTTTTCATCATTTTTGAGGATTTGAAAAAAATGAAAAATGAAAAAAACGGTGGGTTATAGCCCATGTTTTTTGAAATTTTGAAAAAAAAGTTAGCCTCGTTTCTCATCATTTTGGACCGTGGGCTATAGCCCATATCGTACGGCATACTATGGCACGCCGTTTTTCATCATTTTTGAGGATTTGAAAAAAATGAAAAATGAAAAAAACGGTGGGTTATAGCCCATGTTTTTTGAAATTTTGAAAAAAAAAGTTAGCCTCGTTTCTCATCATTTTGGACCGTGGGCTATAGCCCATATCGTACGGCATACTATGGCACGCCGTTTTTCATCATTTTTGAGGATTTGAAAAAAATGAAAAATGAAAAAAACGGTGGGTTATAGCCCATGTTTTTTGAAATTTTGAAAAAAAAAAGTTAGCCTCGTTTCTCATCATTTTGGACCGTGGGCTATAGCCCATATCGTACGGCATACTATGGCACGCCGTTTTTCATCATTTTTGAGGATTTGAAAAAAATGAAAAATGAAAAAAACGGTGGGTTATAGCCCATGTTTTTTTAAATTTTGAAAAAAAAAGTTAGCCTCGTTTCTCATCATTTTGGACCGTGGGCTATAGCCCATATCGTACGGCATACTATGGCACGCCGTTTTTCATCATTTTTGAGGATTTGAAAAAAATGAAAAATGAAAAAAACGGTGGGTTATAGCCCATGTTTTTTGAAATTTTGAAAAAAAAAGTTAGCCTCGTTTCTCATCATTTTGGACCGTGGGCTATAGCCCATATCGTACGGCATACTATGGCACGCCGTTTTTCATCATTTTTGAGGATTTGAAAAAAATGAAAAATGAAAAAAACGGTGGGTTATAGCCCATGTTTTTTGAAATTTTGAAAAAAAAAAGTTAGCCTCGTTTCTCATCATTTTGGACCGTGGGCTATAGCCCATATCGTACGGCATACTATGGCACGCCGTTTTTCATCATTTTTGAGGATTTGAAAAAAATGAAAAATGAAAAAAACGGTGGGTTATAGCCCATGTTTTTTGAAATTTTGGAAAAAAAAGTTAGCCTCGTTTCTCATCATTTTGGACCGTGGGCTATAGCCCATATCGTACGGCATACTATGGCACGCCGTTTTTCATCATTTTTGAGGATTTGAAAAAAATGAAAAATGAAAAAAACGGTGGGTTATAGCCCATGTTTTTTGAAATTTTGAAAAAAAAAGTTAGCCTCGTTTCTCATCATTTTGGACCGTGGGCTATAGCCCATATCGTACGGCATACTATGGCACGCCGTTTTTCATCATTTTTGAGGATTTGAAAAAAATGAAAAATGAAAAAAACGGTGGGTTATAGCCCATGTTTTTTGAAATTTTGAAAAAAAAAGTTAGCCTCGTTTCTCATCATTTTGGACCGTGGGCTATAGCCCATATCGTACGGCATACTATGGCACGCCGTTTTTCATCATTTTTGAGGATTTGAAAAAAATGAAAAATGAAAAAAACGGTGGGTTATAGCCCATGTTTTTTGAAATTTTGAAAAAAAAAAGTTAGCCTCGTTTCTCATCATTTTGGACCGTGGGCTATAGCCCATATCGTACGGCATACTATGGCACGCCGTTTTTCATCATTTTTGAGGATTTGAAAAAAATGAAAAATGAAAAAAACGGTGGGTTATAGCCCATGTTTTTTGAAATTTTGAAAAAAAAAGTTAGCCTCGTTTCTCATCATTTTGGACCGTGGGCTATAGCCCATATCGTACGGCATACTATGGCACGCCGTTTTTCATCATTTTTGAGGATTTGAAAAAAATGAAAAATGAAAAAAACGGTGGGTTATAGCCCATGTTTTTTGAAATTTTGAAAAAAAAAGTTAGCCTCGTTTCTCATCATTTTGGACCGTGGGCTATAGCCCATATCGTACGGCATACTATGGCACGCCGTTTTTCATCATTTTTGAGGATTTGAAAAAAATGAAAAATGAAAAAAACGGTGGGTTATAGCCCATGTTTTTTGAAATTTTGAAAAAAAAAGTTAGCCTCGTTTCTCATCATTTTGGACCGTGGGCTATAGCCCATATCGTACGGCATACTATGGCACGCCGTTTTTCATCATTTTTGAGGATTTGAAAAAAATGAAAAATGAAAAAAACGGTGGGTTATAGCCCATGTTTTTTGAAATTTTGAAAAAATAAGTTAGCCTCGTTTCTCATCATTTTGGACCGTGGGCTATAGCCCATATCGTACGGCATACTATGGCACGCCGTTTTTCATCATTTTTGAGGATTTGAAAAAAATGAAAAATGAAAAAAACGGTGGGTTATAGCCCATGTTTTTTGAAATTTTGAAAAAAAAAAGTTAGCCTCGTTTCTCATCATTTTGGACCGTGGGCTATAGCCCATATCGTACGGCATACTATGGCACGCCGTTTTTCATCATTTTTGAGGATTTGAAAAAAATGAAAAATGAAAAAAACGGTGGGTTATAGCCCATGTTTTTTGAAATTTTGAAAAAAAAAGTTAACCTCGTTTCTCATCATTTTGGACCGTGGGCTATAGCCCATATCGTACGGCATACTATGGCACGCCGTTTTTCATCATTTTTGAGGATTTGAAAAAAATGAAAAATAAAAAAAACGGTGGGTTATAGCCCATGTTTTTTGAAATTTTGAAAAAAAAAGTTAGCCTCGTTTCTCATCATTTTGGACCGTGGGCTATAGCCCATATCGTACGGCATACTATGGCACGCCGTTTTTCATCATTTTTGAGGATTTGAAAAAAATGAAAAATGAAAAAAACGGTGGGTTATAGCCCATGTTTTTTGAAATTTTGAAAAAATAAGTTAGCCTCGTTTCTCATCATTTTGGACCGTGGGCTATAGCCCATATCGTACGGCATACTATGGCACGCCGTTTTTCATCATTTTTGAGGATTTGAAAAAAATGAAAAATGAAAAAAACGGTGGGTTATAGCCCATGTTTTTTGAAATTTTGAAAAAAAAAAGTTAGCCTCGTTTCTCATCATTTTGGACCGTGGGCTATAGCCCATATCGTACGGCATACTATGGCACGCCGTTTTTCATCATTTTTGAGGATTTGAAAAAAATGAAAAATGAAAAAAACGGTGGGTTATAGCCCATGTTTTTTGAAATTTTGAAAAAAAAAGTTAGCCTCGTTTCTCATCATTTTGGACCGTGGGCTATAGCCCATATCGTACGGCATACTATGGCACGCCGTTTTTCATCATTTTTGAGGATTTGAAAAAAATGAAAAATGAAAAAAACGGTGGGTTATAGCCCATGTTTTTTGAAATTTTGAAAAAAAAAGTTAGCCTCGTTTCTCATCATTTTGGACCGTGGGCTATAGCCCATATCGTACGGCATACTATGGCACGCCGTTTTTCATCATTTTTGAGGATTTGAAAAAAATCAAAAATGAAAAAAACGGTGGGTTATAGCCCATGTTTTTTGAAATTTTGAAAAAAAAAGTTAGCCTCGTTTCTCATCATTTTGGACCGTGGGCTATAGCCCATATCGTACGGCATACTATGGCACGCCGTTTTTCATCATTTTTGAGGATTTGAAAAAAATGAAAAATGAAAAAAACGGTGGGTTATAGCCCATGTTTTTTGAAATTTTGGACCGTGGGCTATAGCCCATTATAGGCAGACCAAGTCCCACTATATTGTAAGATGTTGCAGGCTCTGTGGGTCTACATTTTACAGCTGTCCTTTTTTTTGTTTTCTACAGCCATGACGATTAGCCATGATGACCTTGAGGAAGAGAAAACTTCAGGAGATGAGACCCTGGTAAATTAAAATTATATTAAAAACAACACATAATGACCCATATGCAAAATGAATATTGATTCATGGAGACATATTATAACTAAACATTACTACTACTGTATCTATACTTTCATTTCCAGCCGGGTGATCCAATGATTATACATTATATGAAATGCAAGGTCTGCAAGTGGGTTCTGAAGTCAGTGAAACACTCTTTCTCTGATCCCAGCGATGTAGCGGTAAGATTCATGACACAACTTCAATTATGTTATATCTGCCGTTCAAGATACTGCATGATGGATGAACATCTAGTGTTTGATCATTGTCCATCACCATGGTTCTTGTTGTAGAAGACCTTTTAATTACAAGGACCCCCATATCTCCAAGAAACTAATGGAAAATCTGGGAGCCCTTTGAGAACCACTGTTGTAGAGACGTCTTTAATAATAAAATGCATCTATTTATCTGGACTTTTGAACCATTTCCATTACAGAAGCTGAAAAGAAATCTCCATTCCATCTGTGCCAAAATCCCGTTTGGAGAAGAGACATGCAAGAAATATGTCCACAAGTACTTCGTAGAGATGGTAGAGGGCATTGTTGCAGCTGATGATGTGAGGACCATCTGTGTCAACGTCAAGATGTGCACGTAAGTGAAAAATGGGATTTTGCCAAGTGTTTAAAAAGTATTGTCTTTTGTTGTCTTTTGTTCACCTACTATCTGTTGTGTATATTTTAGGCCAAAGGAGTTTTTGGTCCTGAGCTACTGAAGAAGCTTCCTGGGTTCACAACATGAGATCCCCAGAACTATGAATATACCTCTGGCTATTATGATCTGAGAACACAATACAACAGTATCATTACCTGACAATGAATTGACATCGACACCTTGTCACTCTCCATGTTACTTGCACCCTGCTTATTAAAAAGTCTTTAACTGTCCAAGACGCTCCAGTGCCTTAATTGAGTTAATTCCTTCCTAACAATTACAATTCTGTCAGTGCTTGGTTTATTTCATTGTATGAGTATATGAGTATATGATTCAAGTAAACATCAATACATTTGAGTTTGAGGTTATTATGTGCATTACTGGCAAGTGGCAATCACACAACCATACTAGTGTATTCAACAAGAAAATGACATGACATTATCTGTATTAAAGAAAATAAAGTGAAATTATTACTCCATTCTATGAGGAATGCGGGCAACGAGAAGCATTATAACTATGTGGTCTTGACTAGAATGTATAATAATCTACAGGTCCATCTCAATGAATTAGAACCCTTTGTAAAAGTGAATTTTCTTCCGTAATATAATTCTAAAAGTGAAAGTATTTAAAACGTTTTGTTTTAATCTTGACGATTATGGCGTACATCTCATGAAAATCAAAAACTCTTATCTCAATTAATTAGAATGTTTTACGAGACCACTAAAAATGTTTTTTTTTTAAACGAGAAATGTCAACCATTTGAAAAGTATATTAATGTATGCAGTTAATACTTGGTCTGGGCTACTTTTGATTTTTTTTTTTTCATCAATGGGGCGTGGCATGGAGGTGATCAGCCTGCGGCACTGTTGAGGTGTTATGGAAGCCCAGGTTTGCTTTGATAACCGTACATTAATTTGTATTTTCCAGTCTCATGTCTTCCTCTTGACAATACAACCTAGATTCTCTGTGGGGTTCTGGTCATAAGGCCAGTTGGCTGGTCAGTTATGCACAGTAATACCATGGTCAGTACACCAGTTAGGCTACTAGTAGTTTTGGCTCTGTGTGGGCAGGTGCCAAATCGAGCTGGAAAGGAAAATTAGCATTGCCATGAAGCTTGTCAACATACTGAAGCACAATATAGGATCCCCGTGAAGGATTAGGGTTAGGGTTAGAATCCCTGTGAGGATTACAGTACTGTACATACAGACCTACAGACAAACGCACCTGGCCAGTGTGGCGACACTGGTGTCAGTCAGACCATTTCCTGCCAAGCTCAAGTGGGTCAGCATGCATTCTTCCTGCAAGTGAAACAATGACTGATTAGCACTGTCTTGCATACAGTAATACCGTACGTACCTGGATCATGAATATCCACTGCATGCAGAATGAGAAATAATCTCAATCGCTGTCAGTGACTCAACTTACAGTTGCAGAAACATACAGCAGAAATAAAACACAGAAGTATAGCCTGTACAACATTGTATGATTCATGCATATCATGTAAACCCATTTCCATTACTAGTTAGCACTTGGATGCAATTAATCTCGCTTAATATACCAAGCCATGATCATAGAGTGTTTTCCGATGCGGTGTACAACTCATTGTGGATATGTGCATGTGTGTGTGTAAAACATGTGTCACTCTGTACACACAGAAGACTGTGTCCCAGTGTGTCTCTGTATACCTGGGAGAACGTTTTAGTGAGGTGTTCCAGTGCAGGGTGATCACCAGGCCCAGATCGAACAGCGGACAGGTCCAGATGCGCGAGACAAAAGAGGGGCAGTGTTGTCAGCACCAGCTCAAAGCCCGTGGAGCCCATGGCATTATGGGAGAGACACAGCTGTTTCAAGTGACCTGTGCCTGTCAAGAGGAAAGATTGTTATTTCTATCGCAGTGTGCATGTGTTTATGTTTCTGCAAATTAGGGTGAAAATCAATTGTTTACAATATTGGGTACTTTGAGTCAATATATAATTATGTCTTTGATAACCTAGCACAGTTGTTTAGCCTATTCATTGGCAATGTAAAGGATGTTTCATTCAAGCTTGAAATGATTAGTAGTAGAATACAAGTACAATAAAAGAGAATGTGCAGCAAAGTGTCAAAATAAATCCTATGTGGGCTTTTCAATGGCCTCGCCCCTCGCTAAAGCATCACCTGCCAAGGCACGGGCGAGCAGTAGACGATGCTGCTGCAGGAATCAGGCCGTCAGGCCACAGGCCTGGAGGGACAGCTTAGCCAGCAGGGGGCAGTAGTTCAGCAGACAGGACAGACATTCAGACACACCATCGCCAAGTGGGTTCATGCCAAGGTCCAGTTCCTCCAAATACTGAGCATTATAGGAAAAAAAACATCAGGGGAAAACAAGTAATTAAATGAGCGACACAGAGATGCTGAGAAAGAATGATACTGCCAGCTCGAATTAAAATTCACAACAATGATATTATATAATATCTTACTTTACAGAACAATTCTCACAAGCTGCTTTTCAAAATAAGTCAAATTGTTTAATGAAATGGATGCCACCTGTACATGTTTGTCTCTAAATGTTGCAGCCCAACTAGCCAAAAGGGCCTACTCATGAATACATGCCCACCCGTTTGTGTAATTCTCCCAAGTAATTTAGCCGTTGACACGTCTCAAGCTCGTCCCAATTTTCTCACACGCCACCACAAATATTGGCGTAGAGGTACAAACGTGGTGCAAAGCTCAGCTGAGGCTCAGTGAAGCCGATGGGGCGAACATGTTACATTGTTGTAACTGATGTCACAAGCAGTCATAGGCCGGTCACATGAAATCCGAGATCTACAAGACTGAGATCCACATTGGAGCCATATCGTTTCTATGTGGATCCCGACTGAGATCCATTTATTTTGAAAAGGTTGGACTTTTCATTTACAAATACAACCCCTGCCCTTTGGCTTTGGCACAGCATAAGTCGCCTCCATGTGTTGCATGCGGCATGCCGGTGAATCAGAAGCTGCATGCACAACAGCTAGTCTAGTGCCTTTTGACAGCTGTAGCCGATTGCCGGTAGAGTTTTATATATTTACAATTATAGCCTATGGATACATTTCACAAAATACAACATAAAATGGATAAACGTCATAGCAGGCGGCACCCTTCACTTGGCTAGTCAGGGTGACATAAAATATGTTTTCTTCCCAAATAAGTAGACCATGCTAAAGTGGTATATAACCCACTTAATTTCTGTCAAAGTCTAGCTAGCATTCTAAAGTAGCTGAAAAAACATAATGACACACACTAAACTTTGACCCAATAAAACACATTAAACTGAAAGCAGAAAAGGAGCTACCGACACCTATAAGCTCACCACAATGTGTGTCACATCTCAGCAGTAAACAAGGAGGGGAAGTCACTAAAAGATCACAGCTCCACCCTGTTGGTGCCAACGCATGTTAAACTATTTCATTTCATTTCCCAGTTTGCACCACTCAGGCCTGTTGTGTGGTCTGTGGTCATTTGTCGTTTCTCATGACTGTTTGGCTGTGCGCTCCATGCACATTGCAGTCGAGTTCAGCTCTCGCTGAATGACACAAATGAGTGCAATCTTACCTCTTCATTTATCCAACATGCTGTGAGTGTGAGGTTAGGATCGTTTGATTTCGCGGAACCATTTTGCCTGTTTGTATAAGAAATCACCCTCACGTGAAGTGAGGGGCGCTCTTATCATCATACATCATCACATTCCGGCCAATCACTTTTGGCGTCCTCACTTTCTGTGCTCATTTTTTTTATCCTCACATTCCGGTGCTCAGACAATCAAATCATCGCTATGGGGTACACGCAAACACACAAAGCATGGGCATAGGAGGGGCTAGCTAGCACCCCTCAAAAAATCACACGTGTGAAATGAGAGGTGCTCTTATCATGATACATCACAGCCAATCAGCTGAGCACATTCCGGCCTCACACACACACAAAGCTGTGCATATAGGAGGGGCTGGCGGCCGTATCCTGAAATATGGACTTCAGGGATACACATGGAAACTAAATGGCTCCAATGTAGAGCTCAGACGTCATGCAGGAACGCCTACTGAAAATGACTTTCCGGCCTCGACAGCCCAAACACCCAAACAGAAAAGTCCTATAATGATAGCATTAAATGATGTTAAACTCTATTACAGACTATAGTGTCTGGAATGCTGAGACGTTCTTCATGCATTCAACACATTATATGAACAAATTTGTGAACACATTTTGGAATTACACGGGATAATTCACTTCTTTAATAACAAAGATGTGCATAAGGATCTATTTTAAAACAAAACTTTTGACTAAAAAGAAACCATCTGCACTATCTGCATCCTTAGCCACCAAACGGATATGGTACAAAATTGCAAAAATAGCAGCCAGAAACATACTGTACATGTAGTAGACACAACGCTGGTCGTCCGCTGTGGATCATGTGTGAACGTGGCCACCATTATGTCGGCGATGTTCGGATCTTTGCCGAACACTGCCGATCTACAAACTCACGTGTCGTATAACTTAAAGGGACACTTCACCCTTTTTGCAAAGAAATATATGTTAATGACGTTTAGAAGCTTTAGATCACTTTCCTGGGGGTATTTATGTGTGTAATATGTGGTTTTAGATATTTTAGATTGTAGCAGTGAGCCTGTTGTCTTTGATGTCATGGACACTGGTCTCACTACCTTCCTGGACTACAATTCCCATAATTCTTTGGTGCACTGCTCCACCTTGTGGATAGGGGGGAGAGCTGTCTTACTGAGACAACATGTAGTCCAGGAAGGAAGTGAGCCCAGTGTCCATGACATCAGAGACAACAGGCTCACTGCTACAATCTAAAATATCTAAAACCACAAATTACACACATAAAGACTCCCAGGAAAGTGTTCTAAAGCTTCTAAACGTCATTAACATATATCTTTTTGCAAAAAGGGTGAAGTGTCCCTTTAAGCTTAGCTTATGGCCGAATGCTGGGGTTGTTTACTAGGGATGCTAGGGTTCAAGAAGCCTCGGTACCCTGGGGCTGGGGAGGTTTGTTTTAGGCTTCAAAGTGGTTCAAGTAAAACACGTGGACCAAAACACACTTTCTTACTCGAGGCAAAGTATACGTCTTGCAGTGGCGTTATAGCAAGTGTCCCCTGACAATATGGCGACAACGTTGATGTAATGTCTTATGATCAGATTTTATGATTTGGAACCATATAGAACCATTGTTTGGTTACGGTATCCATGGCAAAAAGGGCAATCGTGGAGCAGCTGTGACGTGAACAAAGTTTCTCCAACGTTGGGTTGGAAAACCACCCCACTGCGGGTCCAAATTGATCTCCTGTGAGTCTGTAACTGTGTACAAAAATAACCAACTGGACCCTTGTGGCTCCATTTGGTTCCATTTGTAGGCCTACACTCTCAAGAACAGAGGATTTGATAAGAAAAATGGTATCAAATGGGGGTCCACGGCCTGGTGCATATCAAATCAAATTGGTTGAAATAACATAATAAAAAAAAAGAGGCTTAGAAGAATCACTGTTTTATCATGTACAATTTGACACGGATGATCTTGACTAAGACACTTCATAACGTGGTTACATTACAATTATGAAACTACAAGTCGTCACTGTCAGGTGGAAACGTTGTATGAACAAAACCGTCGCTTTTGATGTAGGTCGGGAGATGCTTATTGTCGGCATCAGCCTCCCTATTTTGGCCAATGCCACTGTTGGCAACAACATCGTCGAAACAATGCAGCGTTACCCTTGAAATGAAAATTGTTGAAAATCACTGCCATTAGCCGTGAAAACCTTCTCTTATTGGGGGTCTTTGGCGAATATTTTCAAATCGGGGTCCTCGGGGCTAATTAGTGTCAATTCGGGGGTCCTTGTTTGGGAACCACCAAGTGCAGTACTTAGTTTAGACTACGGTAGTCATTGGTTAGGCCAGCCATTAGTCCTATAACCTATCTCAAAGCGTCACCTCCCACGGGGGCAGCCCACCTAAACCTAACCTTAACCTTTAACGCACCCCCCTCACCAACCTTAATCCGGTCGTCTTAACCCATTTTGGTGTTGGCATCATGTTATGCTTTAGCTATTGAAAAATAGCAGATCTACAAGCTCGTAGCGCGCCACCGAGTGGCGCGCTACGAGCTTGTAGGTCTGCTATTAAAAAAAAAATCAAAGAACGACTGACATTTTTTTAGAATCTGATCTCAGGTCAGAATGGGTTCATCAGACCAGTGTGTGTGTGTCCGGTGGAAACCTCGTATGAATCTGATCTCGAGTCAGAATGGGTTATGACGCACGTCTTAACGTCGTTGCCCCGACAGCGACGACCTCGAGCTAGACAGACACGAGAGCGGACGTGGCGCACAGCTGGAGACGCATGTTTGACAAAGGGGCCGATTCATACTCCCATTTCAGAGCCCGATAAAAGTCGGTTCGGCGCTGTAGGAGCCTCTATACAATTTGACCCCCGTCATGCATTGCAGACCAATGAAACTAAATGAAAACTAGACTTCCCTTATTGATGGACACTAGACAGGTCAAGGTTCTACTCCAGTCTGGCCCAGAGTTCAGTCCCCGGGGACCCTCCCCGGGGACCCCCCCCCCCCCCTGGGAGTCCCTGAGGGGGTGCCGGAGCCGGTCCCCCAGCTAAATGATCCATAGGCCCTAATAATGCACACCAAACTGGGGGACATCCTTTAATATTTTTTTTTTCATTAGAACTACTGGTTTCGTCAACAACCAGTCCTCTGTTCGCCAGAAAAGCCAGTCCAAGTCCATTCCAAAAACCCACGCTAGTTTATATATATATATATATATATATGTGTGTTTTTAAGTGTGTGTGTGTGTGTGTCAGCGCTGTCCAGTGTAAGCTCGGAACCAGGAGGAAACGGACGCGGCGGCGGATGAAATCATCCCTCCAGAATTGGCTGCTGGCTGAGAGACCTGCATCAGAGTACTCTGAGACACATCCATGGGCTGGAGGACACACACACACACACACACACACACACACACACACAGACAGACAGGCAGGCAGGGGTTCAGATCATAGACTGTAAAAAATATGGACAAAGCGTTCCGCGGGTCTAACATGATCGTAAAATGAAGCCTGTCAGTCCTTGCAATGGAAGTCGCCATCTTTCTAGATCCGTTTGGGCCCAGCTGGCCCATTGGCTGGCCCAGACAACGAGGCGGGACTCCCCCCCTTCTTCTTCGTTGGTTTTTATTTTGACTCGAGTGGGTGGGGGATCCCGTTCATAGACTGTAACGGTAGCCCCTCAGAACATGCGCGACTTTATGGTAATTCTTTTCATAAATGGGACCATAATTTTCCAAAAAGAATATTATGACATTAGAAATGAGACTTTAAACTAGTGACTGGAAGCAAAAAGTATTCATGACCATGTTTATTATGGTAATACAGTCTAGGTGAAGTTGGGCCCAAATACATGGACTTCTATGGGGCTATGGGTTTTTTTGGGCCCAATGACAGCGCCACAACAGGCCATTATATGAACTTTCATTTCCTTAGTGGCTTCACAAAATATCTGTCTGACTGCCCCCCTGGTTCAGATCTAATCATAGTACATGTTGATAGTACAATGTGATTGATTGATTGATTGATTGATTGAAGTGTAATGCTTCCAAGGAAGCCCAGCCCATATGCACTTACAGCACACCTTTACCGTTACATTAAGCGATGAACCGACAATGACAAGTTCAAACAAACAACGATCAAATGAATAACCCGACTCAAAACAGCCAAGCTTTCATGGCCGGTAGAACGGCCGGATGGTATAACCGTGAGGGTTCCCAGTTGGATCCCTGTGGGACTCCCCCCAGAGTTATAGCGTCGAAGTGTCCCCGAGCGAGACTCTGAACCCCCCCGGTTTGCTCCCGAGTCCGACGTGCAGGTCGGTGCCTTGCCCGGGTTTCGGTGTATGAATGCTGCGTGTGAATGTACAATGCACAATCTACGTAAAGCGCCTTGGATAAAAAGCACTATATAAATGCACATTTACCATTCATTTAAATATAACGAGGGTGTGCCTATGAGGGCATATCACATGTATAAATACAGTGAAGGCGTACAGTACTACAGTATACCTGTGAGGGCATGTCACATGTATGAATACAGTGAAGGCGTACAGTACTACAGTTACCTGCGAGGGCATGTCACAGAAGCGTGGGCTGGGGACCGTCTCCCAGTCCGTTCCCAGGTCCGTCTCGTCGTCAGTCACCTCGTCCTCTCCGCTCTCCTCCGCTCCGCCCTCCTCTGGCAGCACAAACTCCATCGACTCCTCCAGGTCTGGACTCACCTCGAACGGACCCGTCCTTGCGCACACGCACACACACACACACAGACACGCAGTACAACATCAATTCTTAACCTTTTTGTTTTTGACTCCCGGATTGATATGCCTGGCCTAGGGAGTGTGGTCGTAGGTGTATCTGCTTATCGGTGTTTTGCGAGCATTGTAGATTTAAGGTTCCATTTTCGTCACCGCTAGACCCCCCTTATCCCTAAAACTTCTTTGCCTTTTTTCTTTTTCTTTTTCTCTTTTTAACTATTTGGTTTTGAGCTAAACATTTTTGAATAGTTAAAATGGTCCTTTGGTTCTGGTGGTGACTGACTGAATGTATATCAAATATCTACATGCTGAATCAAGCAACGTACAAACTTGTCTTGGGGATTTCACAAAAGCCTGAGTAGAACATTCTGATGCCATTTTGTAGTGCCTTAATGTGACCAGTGGGTGTCGCTGTTGCTGCACACAGAACAGACAGCATCTGTTTTGCCCTACTCTGGCCTCTTCAGCTCATTACCTTCACCTTCTTCCAAAGTATGTGCTCCGTATTGTCCTCCTCCGTTCACTTCATGGGGCCAGTCTCTTCTACATAGACTTCTATTGGCGAGGAGCACTGGACTCAGGCAACAGCCCAGCTTTAATGATCTTAAATCCCTATAGCCGATCTACAAGCTCACAATGCGTTGAAAACAATGCATTTTAAACTCCAGCTCATCACTCTCCAGGCTGCATGAACAGCAGTTATCTGCCCCTTCAATGTCGTCACTCTGTCTTACTCTATGGCTCTGGCGTTTAGTTACATCCAACCTACCTTCAATGTCGTCACTCTGTCTTACTCTATGGCTCTGGCGTTTAGTTACATTACAATTTTACAATTACAATTTAGGCATTTAGCAGACGCTCTTAATCCAGAGCGATTTACATTAAGCAAGAACAAAAAGCATGGGGAATACATCACATAAAAACATTTATCATGAAACATACGTAAGCTAAGAAAGTAACAGTGGAATATCTATAATGAAACTATAGGCTATACATCTATACTACTATGATATACATTATGTACTATGACGTGCTATGACTACATACAATGCACTTATGCTGTTTACATAACATGCTATAAGTCAGTATCAAATGCTATCTAAGTCTACAGAATTGCTATCTAAGGGGGTGGGGTAAGTGCTATGGGCCATGATGGAGTCTGAAAAGGTGGGTTTTCAAACTACGGCGGAAGATTGGGAGTGATGCTGCAGTTCTGACTGCAATGGGAAGTGCATTCCACAGTTTTGGAGCCAGAAGGGAGAAGAGTTTGGGACGTGTGGAGCGTTGTCCCGGCGTTTTTAGTGAGGGTACTTCCAGCTTCCCTGCGTTGGCTGATCTGAGTGAGCGGGAGGGTTTGTAGGGTTCGATCATACTTGCAAGATATGGGGGAGCCATACCTTTGGTTGCTTTTTAATGCCAGCATCAGAGTTTTGTATTCTGTGCGGGCAGCGACCGGGAGCCAGTGGAGGGAGCGGAGCAGGGGGGAGACATGTGAGAATTTTGGCTGGTTGAAGACCAAGCGAGCTGCTGCATTTTGGATCAGCTGGAGAGGCTTAAGTGCACATGCTGGTAGGCCAGTAAGGAGGGAGTTATCTGTTGTCTGGATTAGGAGCTGGGCTGATTCCTGGGTGAGGAACGGTCTAATTCGTCGTATGTTACATCCAACCTACCTTCAATGTCGTCACTCTGTCTTACTCTATGGCTCTGGGTTAAGGGCGTTAAAGGTTAACCTACCTGCCCAGACTGGGGTTGTCGGGGGCGACCAGGAACATCAGGTTCCTCAACGTGTGTTGCGGGTGGAGCTTCTCACTGTCAACATGCTAGATACACGCACGCGCACACGCACACACGCGCGCACACACACACACACACACACACACACACACACACACACACACACACATGCCAACATACATAAACAGTAATTATGCTACAATGATGAAGAGACAAGATGCATTGTGTATGAGCACACACTGACGCGCATGTGCGTGCAAGCGTGTGCACACACACACACACACACACACACACACACACACACACACACACACACAGCAGTGTTACCTGAGAGAAGCAGAGATGCAGTATGTTGGTGTTGAGTTTGGTCAGAGTTCTGGTGAAACGGTAGCGGCTCAGGTTCTCTCCACAGAACTCACTAGAACACAAACACACACTAGGGCATTCACTAAAACAATTGGTGCATCGATGTCATTAACCCAAATCGATTCAGATTAGGAGAAGTCAAAAGTTAAAAAAAAAATGTTTTTCTTTGCTCAATGTGTGCGTGTTTGTACCGTGTACAGAATTCAAACTGTAGCATTGATTATTGCATACCACACCGGAGAGCATTCGCCTATTAGTTTGCATTGCGTTCAGAACGCGCCCTTAATTCAGAACCTAACTGCAGGTTGTGTACGTGGCTTTCAACGGTGTCCCATTATTGACTGGCCGAATTTGAACTGTGCCGTGTCAGAGAAGTAACAGGAAGAAGCGCGCAAACTTTATCCCCGAACGATATACCCCCCACCTATGTCTAGACGTATGTCTTCTATATTGTGTTCTGAAGGTCGGGCTGCTGACTGCCACCAGTGTTGACGAGTTGTTAATTGGGTAGGTGGAGGTTAATTAGGACAGGTGTGTGTACCTGTTACAGAGCTTCTTAAGGAGTTGTTAATTGGGACAGGTGTGTGTACCTGTTACAGAGCTTCTTAATGAGTTGTTAATTGGGACAGGTGTGTGTACCTGTT
Source organism: Protomyctophum bolini (assembly GCF_963924005.1). NCBI lineage: Eukaryota > Metazoa > Chordata > Actinopteri > Myctophiformes > Myctophidae > Protomyctophum > Protomyctophum bolini. The sequence continues at coordinate 18,792,998 of NC_137876.1, forward strand.
ACAGAGCTTCTTAATGAGTTGTTAATTGGGACAGGTGTGTGTACCTGTTACAGAGCTTCTTAATGAGTTGTTAATTGGGACAGGTGTGTGTACCTGTTACAGAGCTTCTTAATGAGTTGTTAATTGGGACAGGTGTGTGTATCTGTTACAGAGCTTCTTAATGAGTTGTTAATTGGGACAGGTGTGTGTACCTGTTACAGGGCTTCTTAATGAGTTGTTAATTGGGACAGGTGTGTGTACCTGTTACAGAGCTTCTTAATGAGTTGTTAATTGGGACAGGTGTGTGTACCTGTTACAGGGCTTCTTAATGAGTTGTTAATTGGGACAGGTGTGTGTACCTGTTACAGAGCTTCTTAATGAGTTGTTAATTGGGACAGGTGTGTGTACCTGTTACAGAGCTTCTTAATGAGTTGTTAATTGGGACAGGTGTGTGTACCTGTTACAGAGCTTCTTAATGAGTTGTTAATTGGGACAGGTGTGTGTACCTGTTACAGAGCTTCTTAATGAGTTGTTAATTGGGACAGGTGTGTGTACCTGTTACAGAGCTTCTTAATGAGTTGTTAATTGGGACAGGTGTGTGTACCTGTTACAGAGCTTCTTGGGCAGGTTGACATCCAGGATGTGAGACAGGATGTTAGCTAGCTGGGTGGCGTAGCACAGCGCCGCGCTGATGGTGTGAGCAGGATTGATATGGTCCAGCTCTGTTGCGCGCACACACACACGCACACACACACACACACACACACACACACACACACACACACACACACACACACACACACACACACACACACACACACACACACACACACACACACACACACACACACACACACACACACACACACACACACACACACACAGGGGTCAACATGTTAAACCCTGTATACTTAGTTGACTGAAGTCAGACTCTGCATTGCCTCGCTTCTTTTTACTTCTTTTTTCTACACTGAATATCCTCACCAAAAATAGGCACTCTATATAAGCTCTTGTAGATGGGCTATTTTCACAGGAAGTTCACCCCAGAATATAGAAGACACTAGGGATGTGGCAAAAGCTCAGAGCGGCCACAAAAAGCTTTATGTGGACATAAAGCGGCCAATAATTGCATATCTTTTTGGGGTTCCTTGACATGAAAATGTTGAGAACGACATGGAAACTTTCAGAAAACTGTCAGGACTTGGAAGACATTTTGTAGAATCAGTTCTCAGGGGTAAAAAAAAATGGTTTAACCAATTCAGAACGGGAACCCCTTTTGGTGTTTAGACATTGTGTTATACTTTAGAAAAATAGCAGATCTACAAGCTTGTAGGTCTGCATCTTCAAAATGTGGTGCAAATCTTTGAATGTATATTCTTCCGGAGCGAATGTTTTTAACTCAAGTCTTTGCTTGTGGGTTGCCCCGGTACTCCCCGGAACAACATATTTTCAGATGGGGGGGGGTCCACGGCCAAACACAGATCATTCTGGGGGTCCTTGACATGAAAAAGGTTGAGCACCACTGATATTTCTTTCCAGCTCTAAATGGGTTAACCCATTTTGGGCCGGAACCCCTTTTGGTGTTAGCATCATGCTATGCTTTAGCAGCTATTGAAAAATAGCAGATCTACAAGCTCATAGCGCGCCACCGAGTGGCGCGCTACGAGCTTGTAGGTCTGCTTTTTTTTTTTTTTTTTTTACGGTCAGGATTTAGAAGACATTTTTTTAGAATCGGATCTCAGGTCAGAATGCGTTAAAGAACCACCATTCTTCGGTGGCGTTAGAATCTGATCTCAGGTCAGAGGTGTATCGTCACCTGGTCCTTGTTGGCCGCTGCTCTTCTCCTCCACCCAGCTGTAGTAGGTGGAGCAGTCCCCGTTGCTGGGCAGGGTGACGGGGGTCCCCGTGATGCTGATGCTGGTCTCTCCGTTCTGGTCGTCCCAGACCCAGCGGCCGGACAGGTACGTGGTCCGGCGGGCCTCCGCCAGCTCGCTGACCGTGCTGGAGGTCAGCGCCGGGTCGCACTCCGCCAGCACGTCGGCGGGGTCTCTGAGGGGGACGGGGAAGAGGGGACGCGTCACGCAGTGTTGTTTTCATCCACTGAAACTAGGACGAAAGATGTTCGTCGACTACCTTTCCCCCCCCCCCCCCCACTGACAAAAAAACGACATAAAAACTAAGCCATGATGACTAAAACTATGACAAAATATACTGACAATTTTGCTTCGTCAATGAAATAAAAACTAGACTAATAAAAATGTTAGGAAGGGGACTAGTGGACAAGAGATCCAGTATGAGTCATCTTTACACTTGGTTGCGTGCTGACAATAGCAGATCTCGCGGGGTCCCGTCGCTGGTCGCGTTAGAAGTGATCACACCTCTTTGTTTTTGTTTTTTTGGCTACATCTAGCACCTTCCAGGATGGCACCGTGACACCTCGAAATGGGGTCTGAAGCAGCAACTCGCGGCTCGCACTCAACCGTCGGCACCAGGGGGGGCGCCAAAAGGCCCTGACCGCCATTATATATACATTTAAAAAAAAATATATATTATTATTATTATAATTTTTATTTTTTTTTAAATTATTATTAATATATAGTTTTTTAATTCCCATGTTAAACACGTGTTAAAAAGGCGTTAAAGACGTTGTTGGCAGTCTAGGTCCTATGGGACATCATAAAAAAATTAAAAATAAAATAAAAAGTCCTTGGCAGTCCTTGGCAGATCTACAAGCTCATAGCACGCCACCGAGTGGCGCGCTACGAGCTTGTAGGTCTGCTATTTTTGAAAGACAATCGAAGAACGACTGATGTATAGAAACATAGCTTTTTCAGAAAACTGTCAGGATGTAGAAGACATTTTTTTTAGAATCTGATCTCAGGTCAGAACGGGTTAAATGGGGGTCCGCGGACTAATGCATGTCAAAATTAAAATGGTAACTTGAGAATCACTGCTGGTGCAGTGAAGAAATCTTCTCTTGTGTGTGGGGGTCCTTGGAAAACATATATTCAAATCTTCGACATGAAAATGTTCGGGGGAGGGGGGGGGGGGGGAGAACCTACTGTACCTACAGTACACCTACTGTACCTGCTGCCCTGCTTGTCCTCCTGCAGGGGGAAGATGTGCGCGGTGAGCTCCAGGGTGTTGTCCCGGCGCTCCTGGGCCAGGAGCTCCAGGCGAGCCTGCAGCTCCTTCCGCCGGCGCTCCAGCATCTCCCCCAGGCGGCGGTTGTGGCGCCCGAGCTTGTCGCGCTTCTCCCGGTGCCTCCCGGCTCGCCGCTGCAGCCTCTGGCTCTCCTCCTGGGAGCGCAGGAGCAGCTCCTTACCTATAGCGGGAAAGAAGGAGGAGGAACACCGTTTCTGACCCGAGATCAGATTCTAAAAAAATGTCCCCTACACATCCCTGACAGTTTTCTGAAAAAGCCATGTTTCTGTGTGTCAGTCGTTCTTCGGTTTTTCAAAAAAATAGTCTGCTGACCTATACACAAGCTCGGTGTGCGCCGCGCCGCTCGGTGAGCTTGTAGATCTGCTATTCCTCTGAGATTCCTTGCGAAGAAGCATATGCCTTCAATGAGCGGACCCATCGCCGAGCTTCGGCGTGCGTGAAACAGAAGTCCCGGGGGAAAAGACGCGCTGTGATTGGTGACAAGTGGTCACTTGAGTGTCGGCGAGAGACATGGGCGACGTCACTTTGGGCTCCCAAGCGTGCCTTCAAGCGCTTCCCCAGGTCTCGCGTTGCCAGACTGTTGCCTCTCGCAGTTTTCCAACGGAATAGTTTTCAATGGGCATAGTTCCTGTTATGGCACTATACCGCTTGACTCCCTGCCTCCATTGGAGACACGTCGCTCCAAATGAACCGCTGCGGCCAATGAGGGATCTATGATACATACTATAATATAGTAAATATCATGTTTGCGAAACCACTGGTATATTATACCAGTGGTTCGCAAACCTTTTCATGTCAAGGACCCCCAAATTGACACTAATTTGACCCCCATTTGAAAAGATATACCCCCATAAGGGAAGATTTGTACGGTTCTAGCGGTGGTTCTCAACACGTTTAATTGCAAAGACCCCCAGTTTGACCTGCAAATTAGTACTACAGACCCCCATTTTAATGGCATTTCTATCTCTGGGACACCCCAAATGTATCAAAGTTAATTTAACTCCGAGAGTGTACAAATGGAACCAAACGGGTCCATTTGGTTCCATTTGTATACATACACGCTCAGAGTAACAGACCCATTTGGTACCAAACTATCATTAAGCTGGGGGGACCCCCTGGTTTGGGAACCACTGGTAATATACTGCTATATTTAACAGACTACCGGGGACAAAACCCTTTATGTTCCGCTACGAACTGGCACTGCAGCCATGCTGCTCTGTGTGTGTGTGTGTGTGTGTGTGTGTGTGTGTGTGTGTGTGTGTGTGCGCGACTGAAGCATGGTGATTCATTTGCATACTTGAGTTAAATAATCTCACCTGTGTGAACCCCCCCCCCCCCCCCTACTGGTATTAATAAGTCACATACTCGTGCTCATGACCACTGATACATACATAGGTGTGTGCACTCAAAAAGAGAGAAAAAATTGAATCTTTATATTTACTTAAAAAGGATAGTTTCTATTGCCGACCGTTTGAGGATCCAATGGAGTTGGGAGCGCATTTTAAACTCTTCATTGGTTCTTTGTGTACATATACACACTGTGTGTGTGTGTGTGTGTGTGTGTGTGTGTGTGTGTATATATATATACGGTATATATATTCTAAGATTTGTTTCAGGCTTTTCTGCCTTTATTGATAGTATCAAGTGAAGGTTGACAGGACAGAGGGAGGTAGAGACATGCAGCAAAGGTCGTCATGAGCGGGACTCGAACACGCGGCGCGCCGCCAGGCCAGAGCGCCTAATAATGTGGCATGCGGCCGGGACCACTCGGCTGGCGGGCTGCCCAGTTCAATATTATTTGAACCGACACACAACAACAACGGTGAAAAGGGTGTTCAATGGCGTCCATTTGTGAAAAAGCAAAAGAGGAGGAAAGGAGTTAACCCGATTTCTGCCGGACAGCAACGGTGTTGTATATAGAGGTTAAACTCACATGTGGTCACTTCTTCGTTGCCACAGCAGATGGCTTCTTTCAGCTGTTCCACCTTCATCTTACAGGACATGATCTTCCATTTCTGGGACAAAGAGGGTCAGAATCATCATCATCATCCATCCATCCATCCATCCTTAGCTCTGGCCCACGTGAACAGCACCACTGTTCCTTACTATGCCTGCTCTGACATAGTCCCCAAACAGAACCGCAGTACGGGCAATCAGTCAATCATACTACTAATAACCAGTCATAACAATATTAATCCATAAAGATATCGATGACTTTATCAAAGAAGTTAATCGATTGATAATCAATCCCGATGTCACAATAGACAAACATTCCGCAAACATCTACAAGATCACAGCACGTCACGTATGGAGGCATTTTCTTTGTACATTCTTTGTACACATCTGCTATTTTCAGAGAAGAGATTTGGTGCAGAGGGGGGAAAAAGGAGTACAATAGTACATAACTTAGGGGAACCCCGGGTCAAAGATTATAGCGTTTATAAATCGTATGAACGCCAACGTCCATATTCGGAGGCGATACCTTTGCTCAGAATAGAGGGTATGCGTGTGACATCATATCGCCATACCCGGAAGTTATGTGGGAACGCCTACTGAACTGAGTGGCTATAGACGGTGCATACCGTCTATAGCCCGTAAACATCGACAACAACAACAACGCTATTTTCAGCAACGGTTCGCCTCAGAATATGGACGATAGCGGGTTTATATGCTTTATTAACATGATGACTGACGTTGTCTTACCATCTGATCAGCCTGAATCTTCCCATCCATGGCCTGCATTACACTGGCAAAAACAAAGCCAAAACAATTTCACGTTGTACATTCAGTTACTTCAGTTGTTTGGTGTTCTACACATACAGTAGGCCTGATACACCATAATACTGTCCGGTGTTCGCAGCTATAGACACTGTAGACCAGTGGCTCCCAGACCTTTTTCATGGCAAGGACCCCCACGTTAACCCGAATTGGCAAGCGGACCCCCATTTGAAAAGGCATATGCCAGGGACCCCCGATAAGAGACGATTCGTACGGCTCTAGCAGTGATTCTCAACCCGTTTAATTTCAAGGACCCCCAGTTTTGACATGCATTAAGTCTAAGGACCCCCCCATTTAATGGCATTTCTCTCTTTCTGGGACCCTCAATTTATATTGTAGGAATCAAATTAGAGTGTACAAATGGAACCAACGGGTTCCATTTGTACACTCTCAGAGTTACGGAACCCACAAGGGTCCATTTGGTTCCAAACCATCATGTAGCTGGGGGGACCCCCTGGAACTCCAAGGGACCCCACTTTGGGAACCACTGCTGTAGAGAAATACAAGCCAGGGCCATGTGTGTAGTGTACTGACATACTACTCTGGGTCATTGCTTAACCCATTTTGGATTGAGGGCGATTTAAAAAAAAGGCTTCTAAATCCTAATAGTTTCCATGTCTGTTGTGTTCAACCTTTTCCATGTCAAGGACCCCCGGAATTATCTCTATTGGGCCACGGACCCCCCCCCCCCCCCCATCTCAAAATATGTTGTTCCAGGGACTCCCCAGAAGCAAATATCTGTAGTTAAAAATGTTTGCCATGAAATATATATATTCAAAGATTTGCACCACGACTTTTCAAAAATAGCAGACCTACAAGCTCGTAGCGCGCCACCGAGTGGCACGCTACGAGCTTGTAGATCTGCTATTTTTCAATAGCTAAATTATACCATGTTTAAAACACGAAAAGGGGTTCCCGCCCAAAATGGGTTAAAAATGTTCGCTATGAAATATATATTCAAAGATTTGCACCACATTTTCACGACTTTAAAAAAATAGCAGAACCTACAAGCTCATAGAGCGCCACTCGGTGGCGCGCTATGCTCTGCTCACTGGCAGGTGAGTTAGCAGAATACTAATTCATTTGTCACTATTGTCACGACTATAGAGCGTCGCAGTCCTCCCCCTTTCAGAACAACGAGTGGCCCAGGAAATGGTTCTCCATTCATTTTCTCCATAGGGCTTTTCCTAAAGTATTTATTTAAAGACGGTTACGCCGCGGAAACAAAGCCAACTCGGATCGTGACAAGTCATGACAATGAACACAATGTTTTGGGCCGATCAAATAATTTATGAGAAGAAAAACAACAAAAAATTTGTTGTAACCTGCCGTTTTTTTCTACTTTCTAATTCTGTTTGGCCCAAAACATTGGGTTTATTGTATATTCTTACGTTTTTGGGTCTGAGGCTAAATCTCATAACCATAAATAATGGTCCTTGAAATAAAAAGGGTTGAAAATATAATATATAAAATAAAATAAAGTGCTTCAAAAAAAGGATAAATATAAATATAGTCTCAAGTTTCATTCCAAAGAGAATATACTAGCACAGAATACTGAAAACCAGCGGGTCCCTTTTCATTTGTAATTGTACGGTCGTTACGTTTATGTGAAGCGATTGAGAATCTGTCTGTCTGTATTAATGACCCGTCTGTAGTCTGTACAGTAGAGTACACTGTATCATCGTCAAATCATATCACAAGGCCATTCAACTTTACATCGCTACATCAATATCTGATATATGGTGCAATTTGATAGGCAAAGATCAAAATGGTCAATTACTGAAGAGACTGTACATAATCTCTGAACTAATCATCTTCAAAAAGGATGAAACGCCATTCCATGTCCTTGCATTAAGTTGTTTTTTTAGATGATGTAAGATTGCAAATTAAAAGTTCGTTTACCTCTGTTGAAGCTGCTCCTTTTCTTCCCGGAGCTTCTTCAGTGTCTCTAGTTTGTCAATGTATCTAGACAAAAGCACAAAGCACACACGTCCGTCATTCACATGGAATATGAACGCTTTGCTGTCCCTTAAAACACATTTTGTGCCCAAGACGTCCACAGACGTCCTAGGAATTACCGCATGTGGTGACGTCTTGGTAAAAAGAAAAAAAGAATCCCTTAAAAAATGTCAAAAAGTGTGCACCCTGGGTCGCCAAATTATGAAAGGGCACACACTGTAATGTGTTAATGCAGTGGTTCCCAAAGTGGGGTCCGGGGCCCTTGAGGGAGTTCCAGGGGGTCCCCAGTTTGGAACCAAATGGACCCTTATGGGTCTGGAGTGTACAAATGGAACCAAATGGACCCGGGCCGTTAAGGGTCCATTTTGTACACTCTCATAGATAAATTAACATTGATTATACAATATAAATTGGGGGTTCCAGAGATAGAAAATAAATGCCATTAAATGGGGGTCCGTAACCTAATGCATGTCAAACTGGGAATTAAAACGGGTTGAGAATCACTGCCTCTTATGGAAGGTCCTTTTTCAAACGGGGTCCATGGGCTAATTAGTGTCAATTTGGGGGTCCTTGACCTGAAAATGTTTGGGAACCACTGGCTTAATGCCAAGACGAACAGAGCTTAATGACAAATTTAGAAGTAGTCGATGCACTGATTTGGAAGAAGCAGCGATGTGACCTCAAACTCGCCACTGCCATTTGTGTATTGGCTCATTGATATCAAACACACGCCAGAACACTTAAAACGAGGAACAGGACATGAAGGAGGCACCGTATCAATCAACACGTCGTCATCATCATCATCATCATCATCATCATCACATTATCACATTTCAGTTCTAAACATTGTAGCTGGTACTGGTAGACACTCTCCCTCTGGCTTTACAGAGATGCGTCTACCAGCTACAAGTCAACAAACTGGGTTAGTAACCTGAAGCCTGCTGCTTGGATCGTGGTACATGAATGTTTCACTGTCTGGTGGTAAACACGGCACGGAGCCAACTAGCTCAAACTAACTACTACAGGAAGCTAAACAAATGGGTCACGGCGGTCGCCCCACTACGAAAAATAAAGAATAGATAGACTATGCGCATGCATAAGGTGAATGGCAAATGGCAAGTGGATTTAACGTTGTCTAATGCAATCAGACAAGACTTTTCTATAGAAGAGACACGTTTTAATTCTCTAGGAGTAGTTCTTGACATAAGGTACTTTAATCTGCTGCACTGTGGGGCAAGAAAGTTCCAAATAACTAAGATATTGTCCATTAAGCCATTTAAGAAAAAAAATCTTATTTATATATCAAATGTTCCCTCCTAGTTGTGTACAGATGTACTGTTAGGTTACTGTTAAGTCCTACCGGTTATGAATGGTATGTAAAGTTGTACTGGTGATTGTTAAAGTGAGGTCCAGGGACCCTCGACGGGCATCCAAATGGACCCTTATTGATCTGTAAGGCCCCTTTTCCAGTTGGAGAACCAAAGTTATGTTGGTGGAAATGGAGCCGGAGAGCATTAAAGGGACACTTCACCCTTTTTGCAAAAAAATATATGTTAATGACGTTTAGAAGCTTTAGAACACTTTCCTGGGGGTCTTTATGTGTATAATATGTGGTTTTAGATATTTCAGATTGTAGCAGTGAGCCTGTTGTCTCTGATGACATGGACACTGGGCTCACTTCCTTCCTGGACTACATGTTGTCTCCGTAAGACAGCTCTCCCCCCTATCCACAAGGAGGAGCAGTGCACCAAAGAATTATGGGAATTGTAGTCCAGGAAGGTAGTGAGACCAGTGTCCATGACATCAAGAGACAACAGGCTCACTGCTACAATCTAAAATATCTAAAACCACACATTACACACATAAATACCCCCAGGAAAGTGATCTAAAGCTTCTAAACGTCATTAACATATATTTTTTTTGCAAAAAGGGTGAAGTGTCCCTTTAAGAAATGTGGAACCGAATATGGGTTCATTGTTTTTGCACAGTGTGCACTGTGTCAAGAGTTATGGGGGTCGTTGAAATGAAGACGTTTGAGAACCACTCGTTTGGCGACATTCAAAATCCAAGCCGGGTTGTACTCGTAACGATGCCCCTGGGAAAGTCTATATCCCCGGCCGGGGTCACACCAAAGACCAAATAAATGGGACCCAAATGCCTCCCTGCTTGGCACTCAGCATCAATGGGTTGGATTGTGGGGGGGGTCAAATCAACTAATCAAAATTATTCCAGAGCGCGGCACGGCAGCCGACATTGGGTCAAATGTGGGACGTTGGGTATAACGTGAGACTTAATCGTACGGCTTTGACGTTGTTTTACCGGGGTTAGGTTTAGGCATATAGTTTTTACTGAGTTTAGGTTTTGGGCTGTGGCTGTCAATCACAGCGACTGGCCAATCACAGCGCAACCCGGAGAGGTTTTGTAATGACGCCCACACGCGTGGTGGTGTGTGTGTGTGTGTGTGTGTGTGTGTGTGTGTAACGTTCTACTGGCAGCACGCGAGCGAACCTTTCGGGGTTCCTCCCGTCGATGTACTGGAAGTCTCCGTGGCGGACGCAGCGGGCGCAGGTGAGGCGGCGGCGGGCCGTGCTGCAGAGGGGACAGCGCTCCACGGCCACGTACAGACCCTCCGCATCGTCCACAGACTCCACCATCACGCCGCCACCGCCCCCACCGGCCACCGGGGGGCGGTAGTAGGCCTGCCAATCATCAAGTACACTTTAGTGACTTTAGGTCACGAAGACTGATTGTCACACAAATAATTGCGATTAACGATTTAATTGTGTTTTTTGTTGTTCGATGAACATCGAAGTATATATATGAATAAGAATTAGATTTACGTTTTGGCTTCTATAGGCTTTGAAGTTGCACAAGGCATATATGATAAATAATCCTGAATACAGAAATAAATGACATATGGCATATTTAAAAAAAACATTAGAAATAGCATATCTACAAGTACCGTTGCATTTATATAGTGCTTTTATCCAAAGTGCTTTACAGAGATACACCAATGGTGGAGGAAAGGAAACCAAGGCACCAACCTGCACCATCGGGAGCAATTAGGGGTTCAGAGGCTCAAGGACACTTCTGACACTAACTCTGGGGGAGCCCGGGTTCGAACTGGAAACCCGTTATCCGGCTGTTCTACCGGCCACTCTACCCCTGAGCCACCACCTCTACCCCCTATAAGTACACAACGCATTCCCATCGCAGTGTGTTATGAGCTCGTAGATCTGCTATTTCCACTCGTTTTTTGTTTGAACTACAGCACATGAACATTTATTTTGACATGGAAACGATTATGACGATTATGCAAAAAGAATTGTGATTATCTCAAATAGTTGGGATTAGACGATTATGTAATATAAGTGTGACAGTAATCACATGCATCAAATGCAGAGAGAGACAGTGTAGTAGCAGTGCCTCGGTAAAATGCAGAGAGAGACAGTGTAGTAGCAGTGCCTCGGTAAAATGCAGAGACAGACAGTGTAGCAGGCTAGTAGGCTAGCACTGTAGCAGTGCCTCAGTAAACTAGCATCAGTCGGATAAACCAGTGGTTTTCAACGCTTTTCACATCGAGGCCCATTATTTAGTCTCCATTAGGAGAGGCATCCTTTGGTTAGTCTTAGACATAGCATTGGTTGGTTAGACATAAGGTTGGTGAGGGGTGCCTTAAGGGTTGGGAGAGGGTTAAGGTTAGGTTTAGGTGTGCTGCCCCGTGGGAGGTTAGGGTTAGCGATAGGTTGTAGGACTAATGACTGGTCTAAGCCACGGACCACCACCATGTGATGAGATTTAGCCTCTCACACCCAAAACTAAAGTATGTTCTGTATTCGTTGGATAAGATTTTGTCTACAATTCCGTGCTTTTGGCAAAGGATCAAAATAAGAATTCTTCACATTCTCTAATTGTGTAGAATTAGAATAATGTAACACTTGAGAGCGTAAAATGAAACTCGTACGAGTCCATTTGATCTATAAAACTCTATAAGGGTCCATTTGGTTACCAACTCGGTCATTTATCTGGAGAACCCCTCAAGGACCGGCCCACTTCTGGCGAGCCACCCCGTGTCCGAAACAGTAGAGAAATGTGACAGTTACCAAGTGGGGGTCCCCAGGAGTGTGTGTGTGGGGGGGGGGAATGGTTGGGAAATGACAGTTACCGTGCCGCGGTCCCTCTACTGTACCCTCTACTGTACTGTAGCCTACTGTACTGTCACTGTACTGTACTGTACTGGCACACCCAAAAGCATAATTAGGTTGCGCACAGGTGGTAAAAAACAACCATGTTGTTTTCGTGCTCATACCCAGCCAGCCAGCTACCCACCCAGCTACCCACCCAGCCCTGGTCCAGTGCTTACAGCGAGTCTCTCTCTGACGCCCTGTGGAAGTCCCTTCCGCAGCCCTCTGGTGGTATTCTCACTCCCGTGTGAGGATTTTCAAATCCCAGCAAATAAACAAAACGACGTAACTACTCACCGAAAACAAAGCCTGCTAGACCTTGGTAAAAGTCTATTCTCGGAGCTGGGAAGCGTCTCAGGTCCCCAGCTTCTCTCTAAAATGCACTATTTTAATCATTAAATAAAATGAATCGAACCAGATCGGCGCAGGCAAAACCCGGAAATGCCGTAGTAGAAGAAATTACTCTGCCCGGTAAATTCAGGGTACATTGCGTTATTAAAATGGCACAACGTGCATTTTAGAGAGAAGCTGGGGACCTGCGACGCTTCCCAGCTTCGAGAATAGACTTTTACCAAGGTCTAGCAGGCTTTGTGTCGGTGAGTAGTTACGTTGTTTTGTTTATTTGCTGGGAATTGTAAACACTCGCACGGGAGTGAGAATATCACCAGAGGGCTGCGGAAGGGACTTCCACAGGGCGTCGGAGAGAGACTCGCTGTAAGCACTGGAGCAGGGCTAGAGACTCCTGTTACTGAACAAACACTATATAGCAGTGAATTTCAACCTTTTCCTATATGAATATGTTGTTGTCGTTGGGATAAGATTTTGTCTACAATTCCATGCTGTAATATATTAGGCGAGATAACAGGCAAACATCGATCAGAATGACAATTCTTCTACATTCTCTAATTGTATGAACTCCTCAATTAACTAAAGCAGATGTTTAACAATACTTTTACTCTTGAGAGTGTGAAATGAAACCAAAAGGGCAAGGCTTTATTTGGTTTCATTTTACAATCTCAAGAGCTAAAGATCTATAAGGGTCCATTACTTAGCTGGGGACCAGCTGGAACCTCCTCAAGGACCACTGGTTTAGCAGTGGTTCCCAAAGTGGGGTCTGGGGACCCCAAGCTAAATGACAGTTGACAATTGAACCCCAATGGGTCCATTTGGTTCCATTTTGTACACCCTCAGTTAAATGAACAGTGATTTACAATAGAAATTGGGGGTCCCAGAGATAGAAATGCCATTAAATAGGGGGTCCGTAGCCTATTGCATGTCAAACTGGGGGTCCTTGAAATTAAACGGGTTGAGAATCACTGCTAGAGCCGTAAAATCTTCTCTTATGGGGGTCCCTGGCATTATGTTTTCAAATGGGGGGGGGGGGGTCCGCGGGCTCATTAGTGTCAATGTGGGGGTCCTTGACATGAAAAGGTTTGGGGACCACCTGTTTTAAGTGTCTTAGGGTGGTGACAGACAGACAGCCGTACCGGGGGTGGTGTGGCGGTGCTCGGGGCTTGCGGGGGATGAGCAGCGGGAGGCCCGGCCCGGAGGGGCGGCCGTCCAGCCGGCTGGGACACCGCCGTCGGGGAAGAAGAGGCTCCGTCCTGGTCCTCCTCCTCCGTGAGGTCGGGCACTCGGAACGAGGACGCCGCCGCCGCCATGCTAATGCTAACGCTAACGGCAATTAAACACAACACGTCGTGGAAATTTTAAATTTTAAAGATGTATTTGGCCGCGACGTGACGCGGTCATCTTCTCACGTTGTGTAGTACTGGAGCGGCGTTTTCGTTCTTCAGGGCCCAGGGGGTGTTACGGTTTTTTTTAGGAGGGGAATGCTAATAATAAACACAGCCCTGTTGTTGTTGTTGTCGTCTAGGTACTCGTCTCCTCCCTCCTCCACCACACTTCCTGGTTCATCAGATCACGTGACGTGACGCAGTTTGTTTATGTGGTGACGTACCTGTTGAGGGCAGAGTCTGAAGCCATGCTGCTGCTGCTGTGGTGGGTTTAATATTAGGCCTACATTAAAATGATTACTTGAAATTACACACCTCTCTTTAAAAAATAAAAGGAAGAATCCAATAATATAATGTTGATGGGAATCCAAGTGAATCAAACAAGTGGTTGAAATTTATATTCACAGTTTGTGAAGTGAGGGCTGTACAGTTTATATCCAATTGAGGACATTTTATTGAGAAATGGAATCGAGAAAGAAATAGAAATCCTTTCAACCTTGCTTCCCAGTTTTTGGGAGGCAAAAACATGAAATTGTGAAACAGTGAATCGTGCTCATGAAGGCGATCCTCATATAGTTACTGCAGAGCGCACCTCATTAGTGTGAAGAACAGTATTTACAAAGAATGTATACAACGGAAATGCTATTGCACTGGTATTGTCAAACAGAACTATGAAGCCTTAAAGGGAGTCCATGGTGGAAAGTACAGTAACTATATATTTACTAAGTATAAGTACTGTACTTTAGTACAAATTTTAGGTATTCTTTTACTTTACTTCATCGGATCTCATTTGAAAACTTTAGTTAATACTACTAAACTAGATTTTGATTATTACCCTATTGGCCTGATTATAAGACTGTTTTTTTCCAATGGAAATATCCTAAAAAAGTTGTGAAACTGAATAATGAGTACTTTCTTTCTACATTTTGATAACAATACTTTTGTGCCTTCACTCACGTACATTTTATTTACATAGTATGTCTACATTGTGCCGTGTGATTACTTCTTTCTCCACTGATCAGGCTCACAGCCACACTCTAAAATGTTCATTTTTCAGGAAATATGTTTCAGGAAATAAAGAAAACCTTACATTATTAAAACAAAGCAATACCGCCTCATCAAAGTTGGTATTGTGACTTTATATATTGTCGAGGGGAAGAGGGGGTGGAGTTAGCTGGTTACTGCCAGAGAGCGACAATGATGTAGTAGTGGGGAGTCGCATTGTGGTCTGACAACGTTGAAGACCCCTGTGGCCAGTCCAGGAGTAAGGCAGACAGTGAACATATGAAGAGGAAATGTAGAAGTTTCCAGGCCAAACAATAATTCCAGTTTTATTGCCTTCAGGATGGATTAGCAATATACATAATACTGTACTGACCTTTTGTGCACAATACAAAAATAAAAAATATATTATTTTACCAGCTTTCCATCCACAGCATTACATTTTTAACAAGAAAATTAATATAATAAAGAGCTATGCCTTTTTTTTTTTTGCTTTTCACTACTAAGCAAATGATTGATGTTATACAATTCAATCTTCAGTGCTTCCTGAATCCCTTCAGAATGGGGTAGATGTTCTCGAACGCTTCGTAGATCTCGCCACGGTCTTTGGCTCCTGAATGACCAGAACACAAGCTAAGAATCACACTCCGCCTCACCTGCCTCCTATAACTATAGCAATACTAGTATAATTATGCTGTTTAGCATGTCATACTTTCATATTTGAAATTCACAAGTTGGTAATAATTCCTTAATACTACTACTAATGTATCTATTACATTTTTTAGCACCCTGAGCAGTACAACCACAGTGTTCTACTGTCAGTCACTGGGAGCTGACCAGTACAACCACAGTCTTCTGCTGTCGGTCACTGGGAGCTGACCAGTACAACCACAGTCTTCTGCTGTCGGTCACTGGGAGCTGACCAGTACAACCACAGTCTTCTGCTGTCGGTCACTGGGAGCTGACCAGTACAACCACAGTCTTCTACTGTCAGTCACTGGGAGCTGACCAGTACAACCACAGTCTTCTACTGTCGGTCACTGGGAGCTGACCAGTACAACCACAGTCTCATATCGTTTAGTACCTGTGAGAACAACTTTCCCAGAGACAAAGATGAGGAGTACGATTCGAGGTTTCACCATCCGGTATATCAGACCTGGAAACAGCTCTGGCTCATAACTGAGAGAGAGAGAGAGAGAGAGAGAGAGAGAGAGCGAGACACACACACACACACAGTTGCATAGTGTATACGTCATGATGTGACAGTTAAATAACTGTGCATTACGAGAATAATGTCCTTGTAATGTACCTACTGTAGGCCAGTGGTTCCCAAACTGTGGTGCGTGCTATGGATTTATTTTAAATATATTAACAAATTATGCCAATATATGGCAAGTATATACAGAATATAGCATATTATGCTACGTATATGCCATATTCAGGTTCATATATAGGAAATATTTGTCTCTATATAGATAAATTATGCAATTTGTATTTCCATGTGGGGGGGAGGGTCAGCTAGGTCGAGAGGTAACAGGGGGTGCAATGCAAAACGTTTGAGAACCACTGCTTTAGGCTAAATGTACATTATTGTAATATGTCTCCGTTATCGCTGCCTGTCTGTCTACCTGATGAGCCTTCTGTCTGCCTGCTGAGCTGTCTGTCTACATTCTGGGCTGTTGGGTCTACCTACAGAGCCGTCGGTCTGCATTCTGAGCTGCAGAACTGTCTGTCTGTCTGTCTGTCTGTCTGTCTGCCTACCTGTCTGTCTGCCTACCTGCCTGCTGATTGATCCGTCTGTCTGTCTGCATTCCGAGCTGCAGTGGCGTGCACAGACATTTAGAGGGGCAGGTGCTCAAGTGAAAAAAGGGCACCTTGTGCAGCGCATTTTGGGGCGGGAACCCATTTTGGTGCTTTAGCTATTGAAAAATAGCGAGTGGCACGCTACGAGCTTGTAGGTCTGCTATTTTTTTTTAATCGAAGAACCACTGACATAGAAACATAGCTTTTGATTGTGGGGGCCTAAATAATATAGTAGAAGCGTTTTTTATCAATAATTGATCAATGTCACCATGGTCCACACACTACAAATTAAGAAAAAAAAAAAAAGAAAAAAATATTTTTTTTTCTTTTTTAAGAGCAAAATTGCCAAAAGGGCAGGGGGAGCTCTAGCACCCCCTAGTGTCTATCTGTGCACGCCACTGCCGAGCTGTCTGTGTGTACCTGCTGAACTGTTGGTGCGTGAGCACCAGTCCCTCCAGTCTGATGGGGAAGCAGACGTCACAGCTCGCCACCATGTTCTGGATCTTGAACTCCATGAAGCGCGCCGGGAACCCCAGTTTCTGAACCACGCGGGCGTACTTCCTGGCCGCCAGCCGGGACTGTTCCTCACTGCATCGAAAAGGACGGACCACAGGTCAGTCACGGTCAGTCACACACACACACACACACACACACACAAATCACTTCAAGAAGTTCAGATTTAACCAAGGGATTCCACTGCTCTCTAATGGTGGTCGGCACAGGTGTATGATGATGTGTGCCTGACCTCTTGGCTCCAGTGCAGACCATCTTCCCGGAACTGAAGATGAGAGCCGTGGTCCTCGGTTCCCGAATCCGCATGATGACTGCAGCGAATCTCTGAAAGCACACGACTACTGACGCTGTAGGTTACATTACCTTTATTATTATTCCAAGACAAGTGATGGAGTTTGGAAGCACTCAAACGGCCCTGTGTGTACCACCTGTTGTGGTTGTGTTATTGAAAACGAGCACTTCCAAAGTCCAATACTTATATTTAACTTAAATAATAACCTGCAGGGAATTTCTTGACAGAAAGTAGCTCATAACATGTCTACGGTGGATTAAACAAACACTTTGACATATTGACATAATTCAAGCTTTTCGTACAGCTGCAATGTGTTGGTGTGTTTAACGTTGTTTAATAAAATCAGATACTGTGTAGGACTTTTCTGTTTGGATGTAAGGGCTGTCAATGTTTGGTGCTGCAACTCTAGATTAAACATATTAAAAAACAAACATCTAATGTGGGTGGCTGGCTGGCTGGCACGCATGCACACACACACACAAATTGGGGGGGAAATACCCTGTATTCCAATGGATGCAATGTAGTTATAATAGCTTGTCAAAACCTTTCATTTGATACATATTTAGAAAACCCACAGACACACTTTCAGAACAGCGAAAACAGCACATCTGTGAGCTTGTAGATTGGCGTGTAGATTTTTTACTTTTGTGCGACGAAGTCGGACGTTATTATTTATTTGTGTATTAAAGGAAAAAAAACTTAGAAATGTAGATACAAGGTTTCTGCCCAACAGCGACGATATATATACCATAATGTACAGTACCTTGGGGTTGTACTCTGCATTCCTGGCATGCAGCGCGATAAATTTCAGATCTAGTGGACAGCCCAGGGTCACCGTTGACACAATATTCCTACACACACACACACACACACACACAATGAAGGCGACAATTAAATGTGCAATCCGGACCGAACTTCTTTGAATGACTGTCTAAAACCTTATCGCAGTCACTCTATGTGGTAGCGTATACTAATACAGTGTAACTAGTACATGTGCAGTGGTTGGAGGCTGGAGGTGGTCTCCCTACTCTTATCGAGACATTTTAGGCCTTGGTCAGACTGGCAGCCAGTGGTGGAAAACGTTTTTTTTTTCTAAAGTAAAAGTATCAATAGTGCAATGTAGAAATACTCAGTTACTCAGTTTACTGAACAGGGCCTTAAATCCTGGCGCCCGGGTAGGACATGATCTACTGGTTGACAAATAGTACTCAATATCTCCCCTGGACAAGGAAGAAATTCCCTCTCGAAAGAGTGGCAAAAGTTTGGTTGAAATGCGACGTTCTAAAATCTAAATCCTATACACGAATTGTGCTTATATAACCAGGCCCCGCTTCTGTGGCCAATGCAGAAGTGCCTCTCATCCACAACAACTGCGGACTAGAGCTAAATATATAACTGTATGGATTAGACCGCGCCGTCTCAAACTAACTTGAGCCACGTGAGACCACACAGAGCGAGCTAAAGCGAGCGAGTTGCCGCGTCGAACGCTGCGAAGTTTCGCTTAGCCGACTCAGGGCCGTTCGAGCTGCGACCCGATAGGCCCCGAGAATAGTAAATAATGTTCTTGGGCGAGAGCGTTAACAAAGCTTTAACAAAGTGACTTTGGAATAGCGGACGCACTGCAGCATTGGAATGATTCCAGAACGCTCCGTGACGGGGGTCATGGGCGTCATAGGGGTCATGGGGGTCATGTGGCAGAAAGGAGAGGCCATGGTTCCTGTCCCAGGCTCCGCCCCGAGCGCAGAATCTCCAGGTGCCTCCACAGTGGTGGAATTCTGGGTGTCGTAGTCTGTAAAGATGCCGCTGTCCTGAGTCGCGTTCAACGAAGGGTTTCCACCTGAAAAAATAATACGAAATAGATAATGAAAATAATATATAATGCAAATACATCTAAGCTTCTTTCATTCACTTTCGTTTTTCAGAGATTGGAATATACATGTATAACTTATAACTACTGTCTCCCATCACAGACTTTCCCCACGAGGATCAAAAAGTAATATCCATCTGTCTGTCTGTCTCTGTTCAATTCATTTCAACAGGCTTCATTGGCATAACATTGGAGTTGCAATTTACAATTTACAATTTAGGCATTTAGCAGACGCTCTTAATCCAGAGCGATTTACATTAAGCAAGAACAAAAGCATGGGAATACATCACATAAAAGCATTTATCATGAAACATACGTAAGCTAAGAAAGTAACAGTGGAATATCTATATAATGAAACTATACATATATACTATATACTATACTATGCTATACATATGTACTATGGCATAGTAGTATATATGTATAGGTAGTTTATATGTACAGTATATGTAAAATAATATCCATCTGTCTGTCTCTGTTCAATTCATTTCAACAGGCTTCATTGGCATAACATTGGAGTTGCCAAAGCGCAATTACAATTATGACAAAAAATAAACCATATGACAAAATATCAATTTTCTTTTTTTTTAATAATCTTTATCCCACAATTTTGTAACCCAGTTTTCTTTTTCACCCAGTGCCAATTATCTAATGTAATCCTGGGCGCTACACTTCCTCTGCCAACCTGGGGGGGCAGCGGACTGACCTCATGCCTCCTTCTATGCATGAGGAGTCCAAGCTGCTTCTTTTCACCTGACAGAGGGGAATTTCCCCGGCCGGACGTAGCGCGTGGAAGGGACACGTTATTCCGACCAGTTCCTTTCCCCTCCATCAGGCGCCCCGGCTGGCCAGGGGGAGGTAGTTTTAGAGACCAGGATTACGGCATG
The DNA here is from genome assembly GCF_963924005.1 of Protomyctophum bolini. Classification (NCBI taxonomy): domain Eukaryota; kingdom Metazoa; phylum Chordata; class Actinopteri; order Myctophiformes; family Myctophidae; genus Protomyctophum; species Protomyctophum bolini. Next base: position 18,813,163 of record NC_137876.1, read on the forward strand.
TTTTTGTGAGGGTATCTACCCTAGGGGACACGGGGAGAACATGCAAACTCCACACAGAAAGGCCCTATCACCAACCCCCACCTCGGGTATGGGCACTGATGACACGGAGGAGGGAACACGCCGCCAGTGCCCACAGTGTCCCCAGTGGGAATCGAACCCAGGACCTTCTAGCTGTGTAATTGATATTGACAAAATATCAATTAAATGAAATAAAGCAGGTGGTGCGGTATGTTAAACATCAGTCAAGAGTGTTTTCCTAGGCCCTGACTTCATCACTATAACAAAAGAGTGACACACATCTTACACAAAGTAACACTTCTGTCTACTATCCGTCCATAATGCATAAGATACCTGTATTGTTCTGATCGGAGGCTGGGTCTTCCTGGGTGCTGAGTTCGTCCGGCAGGAAGCTGAGATCCAGATCATCTCCCAGTTTGTTCCCCTGCTCCCCCGTCGACGAGGAGAGGAAGCTGGCTTCCTGGAGCTTAGGACTCGCTCCCAGCTCCCCATCAAACATGAAGCTAGATGCATCCTGCAGAGAGAGAGAGAGAGAGAGAGAAACGGCTCTCAACCCATTCTGACCTGAGATCAGATTATAAAAATGTCTTCTATGTCAGTCGCTCTTCGATTAAAAAATAAATAGCAGATCTACAAGCTCATAGCGCGCCACTTGGTGGCGCGCTATGAGCTTGTAGATCTGCTATTTTTCAATAGCTAAAGCACGACATGTAAGTCTAAGTCTAATATCCAAAATCACAGACAATATCCAGTATAACAATAATATAATATGGATATAATATTGATACTAGGGATGTCCAGATCAGATTTTTTTCTGCTCCCGATCCGATTCCGACCACGCGATCGGATCGGGACAACCGATGCTATGTTCTCATTTTCAATGTGATGTCAGTCCAACTTGCCATACGGAATCTATCATTGTAAAGCACAATAATAACTGTTCAAACGTTTAACCACCTGGTAGCCCTATTTTGGGCATGTGTGAAGTAAGCGGCGTTCTTATCATCGTACACTAGTATATTCCGTGCTCAGCCAATCAAACAATTTACGCGGTACACACAGACACACAAAGCTGCGTGCGTGCGTGCGTGCATGTGTGTGTGTGCATGCGTGCGTATAACATCCTAACAACCACACCAATTGAAACCAGCACCGTTAATGTAGTACAGTATGTGCAGAATCGAAATGCATTTACAAATGAGTACTATAAACGAATAACAGTTTAGTTGTACTGACCCCTTATCCATCATTGATATACATTATGGATAATTAGTGTGGACTTAAACTGTTATTAGTCTATAGTAGCCTACTCAAATGTACAAACATCCCTGTGTCGTTTCATCCATGTTCCATCTCTGTGATAACCCAGAGACATCTTTGACAGCTAACCAGACACCAGATGTTGTTGTGGTTGATGAAGAGTCCAGGGAAGTGTCTGTATTAGAGATGCCACGATGGACCTTTGACCTTAGCCGAGGAAGCTTTTATGACCAGACCATTTGTTTTCATATATGGGCCTAGGACATGCTCAAAGATTGGTTGATAGAGGGCTAAGGGCTTCAACAACTTGGGATGCCCAAAAGGGAGGCAAAATGGCTGGTAAAGTACTGTGCTGTCTCTGCTATAACTGGCAGCCGCCTTGTATCGCAGAGATGCTGTTACTTACAGGGGTAGAGAGTGGCTGGATGTGGATGGTAACCGCAAGGTTGCCAGTTCAAACCCGGGCTCCCCCAGAGTTAGTATCGAAGTGTCCTTGAGCAAGACTCGGAACCCCTAATTGCCCCTGATGTGCAGGTTGGTGCCTTGCATGGTGCCTTGCATGGTGTATGAATGTGTGCGTTTGTGAATGGGTGAATATAATGCACGATCTATGTCAAATGCACCATTTTATTGTATCATGACAATTGAAAACATATGCCATGATGTTGTTAATGTAACCTTACAATATGTGTGTCCCTGTAGTTTCTCCTCTATGTGGACATAAATGAATGGTTAAAGTGAGTAAGGGTAAGATAGATAGGCCTCTAAGAAGGGAGGCTCCAAGGAAAAAAGAATGAGAACCACTGCTCATGGGAAACACACTCTTATGAAACATATAGTATAGTGAAGTTATCTTCACCTTTTTTAATAACCTGTGATATTATCAAACATAAATAGGCTATCAGTAGCCTATATCAGACAAAGGGAAATGCGTAGCCTACTTAAATTAGCCGCAATTTGCAACTCTAGTTTTTTTACAATGGGTTGGAAATTGCGGCTATACTTAAATGTACATTTCAGAGTGAACAGAAGCAGGGATCAAATAAAATAGCAGGCTGCTATCTCCACCAGCCATAACAATGCAAAGAGTGGCATATCAAAACAAAAAGCAGAAGCACAGATTATCCCAAAGTAAAATCCAACCCTGCTGCATGTCTTTACTGTTCATTTAGGATTATGATTGACAACACAACAGTCAGTCGAATCCACACAGTACTACCCACTCAAGAGTGTACAAATCAACACTGATGATTTGTAAAGTGCTTTAAATACTAGACCCGGGGTTACACGACGAGATGTCTGTCTCTCTGACTGTACTTACACTGGCAATGGTGTCATCAAAGTAGTGTTCCAAGGCTGATTCATCCATTGTAAACTAGAGAACATTTCAACAGTCACGCTGCAGCAACAACAACAACACAGCGCCCATGCCATGCACCTCTCTGGATCAATCAAAGTGTTGATGATGCACAGGTGTGTGTAGCTACTTGGAAAGAAACTGAAGCCAGCCAGAGCCAACTAGCCAAGTAGCCTATCTATACTACTACCAGGCCAGCCAGCTGTGGAATTTGGAAACGTTTAGTTTCACCCAGTGCAAGCTAATATCTGAAAAGAATGGCCATCTGTTGTGAGAAATAAATCTAATATTTATATTGTATTATTGACTTGTATCATCTTCTGCTCAGTTTTCCTGAATGAGAAGTTGCTGTAGTTCACTAACTGGCCTGTAGGAGGAGACAACGTGTCGCCACCACGTCACCACGCACAGCCTGCAGCTTCTTCTCCTGCTACAGAAGAAGGGTCTGCACACTGTGCGCATGCGCCCAGAATGTAAACAAAGCAGCATGGCCGCCTGGGCTGTGATATGGCTGTGATCTGTCATCTGTCTGCTTCTTAAAATACACATTCATAATTATTATCATCGTAATTAATGTCACGATAACTAAAACAGTCAGGGTGGATGATATAGTCTATTCACTGTTGTGTGTTTTCACGTCTAGAAATGTGAAGTTCGGCCTGCGGTATAGTTCTCTATTAATAAACCAATGTTATTAATATGGCAGAGCAAATAGCAGCTGTGGAGAAATGTCTGACACGGTTTGCTCAAGAGGCACATGGTGAGTCATTCTCATCAACCGTTTTCATATCAAGAACCCCGATTTAGATTTTTTTTAAATGTCGACTGGGACCCTTAAGTTCCTTTCCTTTAATAGAGGTGCTCCGTGGCACAACATATTTTCAGATGGTTGTCTGTGGCCAAATAAATTACAAATGCATTGGGTGCCCTTGCCTTGACATGAATAAGTCCATTTGGTTTCATTATTTGTACACACATGAACACTCAACTATTGTATATGTATTGACTTGACTATTGAGTATTGACCATGAACTTGAACCCACTAGTGTCCCTATATTCTGGGGAAATAATATTTTCAGTGAAAATAGCAAATCTGCAAACTCTTAATGCGTCAGACTCAGGTCATTTTTAATCTATATATCTATCTATCTACCGTATCTGTCTATCTATCTATGCTCATTTATTAACATTGTTTAATATTGAAATACTTAAATGAGCACTTCACCATTTTAAACCTTTTAAACCTCGTTATTATATTTGGTCCTCACCAATTCACTTTGACAGACTGTTGCTGTTTCTACTTTATTTGCAGATGAATGTGTTCTCAGATTTAAAAGCCTGGGCCCCGAGGCTGTATAGGTCCTCACAGAGTAATCTAGTAAGAGAGTGGCGACACTAGCGTTGACTCCCATTGTAACAATGGGATGCGGAAGTTGAAAGTTGAAGTTCTTTTCCCCCCCAGAACTGTACCTGAACCAATCAGTGCCTTACTTGGATGAGCCCCCACCTCCTCTAGACTTCTACCGTGACTGGATTGGTCCAAACAAACCCTGCATCATTCGCAATGCCTTCAACCATTGGCCGGCCCTGTCCAGGTGGAGCCCCTCCTACCTCCGGTAAGGGTCACACACTGTATAAGTATTTGTGGCATTTCGTGCAAAATGGGCCCGTCACACAGAAGCCAACCATAGGCAAGAGATAAGGTCCACGAGTGACCAATTTGCATGAGTTTCGGACCATTAATGTGGAGTAATGGCAAAACGCCAAATGTCGTTTCACTGCTTTTTCCCCAACCAGGGAGACGGTGGGGTCAAAGGTGATCAGCGTGTCCGTGACCCCTAATGGTTACGCTGACGCGGTGAACGGAGACCGCTTTGTGATGCCAGAAGAGCGGCGGATGGCGTTCTCCTCCCTGCTGGACATCATCGAGAGGAAGGTCAACACACAGTGTTGTTTTTGGCAGCAAATTTAGTTTTTAGTCTTTTGAATATATAGCTTCCATTTAGTTTTAGTTACATTTTAGTCACCTGGAATGTTTTAGTGTTAGTCTAGTTCATTTAGTTTTCCTCAGTGGAAAAAAGTTTGTCGACGAACATCTTTCGTCTTAGTATTAGTGGACGAAAACACTGGGTCAACAGATCCATCCATATTACATTCATTATTATTGTGGGCTAGGCCGAACTTCAGATCAATAGAGGGAATGCATGTGACATCATCCTCATACCCGGAAGTTATTATGCCTACTGAGTGGCAACCCCCCCCCCCCCCCCCTACTTTCTGGCCTTGACAGCCTATACAGCCAAACAGAAAAGTCCTATCTGATAAACGATGTTAAACTCACTTTATGCATGCGCATATACCCTCTATAATAATCAGGATTGTTGCCTTTTCAGACCCAACCTCACCCCCTACATGTGTTTCTCCTTGGATTGCTTGTGTTGTTAAAGGGACACTTCACCCTTTTTGCAAAAAAATATATGTTAATGACGTTTAGAAGCTTTAGAACACTTTCCTGGGGGTCTTTATGTGTGTAATATGTGGTTTTAGATATTTTAGATTGTAGCAGTGAGCCTGTTGTCATGGACACTGGGCTCACTTCCTTCCTGGACTACATGTTGTCTCAGTAAGACAGCTCTCCCCCCTATCCACAAGGTGCAGTGCACCAAAGAATTATGGGAATTGTAGTCCAGGAAGGTAGTGAGACCAGTGTCCATGACATCAGAGACAACAGGCTCACTGCTACAATCTAAAATATCTAAAACCACATATTACACACATAAATACCCCCAGGAAAGTGATCTAAAGCTTCTAAACATCATTAACATATATTTCTTTGCAAAAAGGGTGAAGTGTCCCTTTAACTTTCCTCCACCACAAATGTTAAGAATTTTATTTCTGATAAATGCCTACAATCTGGAAATAAAAATGTAATCGAAACGGTCCATTTGATGACATTTTACTCTCGAGAGTTAAATGAAAACTGAGGATTCTTTCTTCTGTATACTAGTGGAGAGGTGCCTTGTACCCTATTATAAAACTACTTACTTACCGTATAATAATAATAATCCTAATGTTATTTCAGGTGGAGCAGCGCGGCGGCGTCTTCTACGTACAGAAACAGTGTTCTAACCTGACAGAGGAGTTGTCTCAACTGACTGAAGATGTAGAGTCTCACATACCCTGGATGAGCCACGCTCTGGGTACCAAATGGCTTCTGATACAATTAGGGATGCACCGATGTATCAGCCTATATTTGCCGTTATCGGTCAATATCGGTATCAGAAAATAAAACTGACATGATGAAACGATGACAGTATAGGGCTATAATATGTATCTCTTTACCTTTTGCGTTGGCTATGTTGCTGTGTTTGTTATATTATATGCAGCCTACCAAGACGTAGATTCTGAACATTTATTTCTTGTATTGAAGAAGATTATTTCCCTGGCACAAAAGGGGGAAATAAAAAATACAAAAAAACTATATAAACATATATCGGTATCAGTATCGGCTAAATTGGGGCCAAGAATGTCCATATCGGCGCATCTCTAGATACAGTGTCATGGTCACATGTCAAGTTATTATTGTATAAACATTTAAAATGTAAAATAAATACAAAACTTTAAAAAGCCCCTAAATGGCATGAAATAAAAATGTTTTCTATGTTTTTCTTCTCCTCAGGAAAGCTACCGGATGCAGTGAACTTCTGGTTGGGTGAAGGCAGCGCCGTCACTTCCAGTAAGACCTCCACCTAACATCATGAGCTGTATTGACTTTACTACTGTTCACCTAGAGATGTACCCATTCCCATACCATTCCCCCCCCCCATCCCGATTCCCATAACTTGCGTATCGGTCGATACGGAGTACCAATCCGATACCCGTGTGCAATTTAAAAACATCCGAGGACAGTGGTTCTCAAAGTGGGGTCCATAGACTCTCGGGGATTCATTGAGGGGGGTCCAAATGGTCCCTGACAGGTGTGCAACTCTGGTTCCATTTGTTCACTCTCAGAGTTATGGGAGGCCTTAAAATGAAAAAGAAAAAAAACCGCCTGAGAACCACTGATACATTCCATTAATAATCATTAAAGTGCAGCTACAAGTTAGTAAAATAATGCAGTAAGGGCTAGATCCCTTAACCCTTATCCCTAAACTAATATGCAATGTTTTACTATTAAAGAAAACCCTTTTAAAAATAGTTAAAATAGCCGATCTACAAGCTCACAATGTCTCTATGTAGATCGGCTAGTTGAACTATTTTAAAATAGTAAATAGTAAAAAAAATGGCAAATACGTTTAGGGATAAGGGTGGCGCAAGATGGAGCCAAATATAAAACACAGGTAAGTGCAACATCAACTGAAGCATTCCAATTAGAAAGTGTATTACAATCATCACGTGATAAATAAAGGTTATGGGAATGGCATAGACTGGCATACTCGCCAACACTTTAGAAATATGGAGATAAAAGGTCCTATAGTAATGTTAGTGCATGTTTCACTAGTGACTGCATGCAATATGTCAACATATTTCTCTGTGCCGTTTCAGTGCACAAGGATCACTATGAGAACCTGTACTGTGTGATCTCCGGAGAGAAGCAGTTCATCCTCCTGCCTCCATCAGATCGCCCCTTCATACCCTATGGTAAGTAACCATGGTGACATAGCTTTACCACGCCTTGCACTAACCCTGGTGACAACACGTTAACCACACCTTCTGGTAACCGCAGAAACGCTAATGCTTCTGGTAACCGTAGAAACTCTAGCCTCTGTGAAGGCTATAGCGTAGAAACGCTAGCCTTCAAGAGACAATAAAGTGGCCGCACACTCGTAGCCAAAGTGCCGATTTATCCTGGATTAAAACCAACGTTTTGGCAGCTAACTGCCTTCTTCGCGGTGTGAAAAGGGCAGGTATAGGTGCCGAAACGTTGGTTTTTCATTACTCTGCGTGCAGAATCAATTATTAGCACTATGGCTACCAGCTGTGTGCGGCCACTTTATTGTGTCTTGAAGACTATCATTTGGAACCGTTTTGAAACATTATCACACATTTGGCTACTCTCTCTCTCTCTCTCTGTCTCTCTCTCAGAGTTGTACCAGCCTGCGGTCTACAGACAGAAGCCCGATGGAGATTTTGAAATAGTTGATGTTGCGGCGTCTGAAAAGGTGAGCCATTTTCCTTTCGTACTTCTCGTCTTCCACGTACAGAAGAACACCATCTCACCGTCCGTCCGTCCATCCATCCATCCATCCATCCATCCCCTCTCCTCTTCCCGTAAAGGTCCCGTGGATTCCGTTGGACCCGTTGAATCCAGACCTGGTCCGTTACCCGGCGTACCGCGGGGCGCGGCCACTGAGCTGCACGGTGAAGGCAGGAGAGATGCTGTACCTCCCCTCGCTGTGGTTTCACCACGTTAGACAGACCCACGGCTGCATAGCAGGTACAGTACATAACGGTACACAACAGGCCCCTTTTCCGATTCGTTTGGTTGAACGCAATGTCACCGATGTAGGATCTGATGATCCTTGTATTCCTTATTATTGGCTAATTGTGATGTTAGCTAGACCCTCCTATGCCCAGGTGTGTGTGTGTGTGTGTGTGTGTGCACTGCGTGCGTGTGTGTAGCACGGAATGCAATGATTTGATTGGCAGATGTAGATGCAACAGTATGATAAGAGCGCCTCTCACTTCACGTGAGTGGGATGTTTTGATTGATTCAATACTTCATAACTGTAAACCGCACACGAGGTACAATCAGACATTAAGGCCAAAAGGATAACACAGTTCATCAACATAGCATTAAAACGTAATGCTGTCGCCTCACAGCTAGAAGGTCCTGCGTTCGATTCCCGCTCGGGACGCTGTGGGTGCTGGCGTCATCAGTGCCCATACCCGAAGGCGGGGTTGGCGAAAGGGCCTTTCTGTGTGGAGTTTGCATGTTCTCCCCGTGTCCCCTAGGGTAGGTACCCTCACAAAAAAGATGCAGTAATCCTGGTCTCTAAACTGCCTCCCCCTGGCCAGCCGGGGCGCCTGATGGAGGGGAAAGGAACTGGTTGGAATAACGTGTTCCTTCCACGTGCTACGTCCAACCAGGGAAACTCGCCCCTGTCAGGTGTAAAGGAGCAACTTGGACACTCAGGCATGAAGGAAGCATGAGTTCAAGTCCGTTGCTCTCCCCTTTGTCCCCCAATGGGTTACAAAATCGTGGGATAAAAAATATATTTTTAGAAAACGTAACACAATACAATAATACATACAAAAAAACAAAAAAAAACACTATATACAAAGGAGAACCCCCCCCCCCCCCCCCCCCCCCGGGACCCTGTCCTGGAATAGTAGGGGTTGAGGTTGAGGCATTACATTTAGGTTCTACGGATAAATATTGTACAAATATCAGATCTGCAAGCTCACAACACCTTACAGGATACACTCCTTTATTGGGTGATTGTCTGATGTCCCTGATCTGGGATCCGATCTTGTGTGTTTTCAGTGAACTTCTGGTATGACATGGACTGATCTGGGATCCGATCTTGTGTGTTTTTCCGCAGTGAACTTCTGGTATGACATGGACTTTGACATCAAGTACAACTACTTCCAGCTGCTGGAGTCTCTGGCCGGTCTCACGCTGACGACATCAGAGGATGGCCAGCCCACATCATAGGTCTCTCTGCATGGCGTAATGATCATAGACATAGAAGTATAGAAAGCCAGCAGCATTTGTGGTGAAAACAAATAAGTGTCTTTTTTTCTATTTTCCTTCATTCAATTTGATTCTTATTTTTATCTGGTGTATATAGGCAACATTGTTTTTGAAATATCAAAATGAAAGAATAACTTTATGCCTACTGCAAATTCAATAAATGTTGATGAAATGTAAAAGAAAAGGAAAGCCTCTTATTCCTATTCATATTTCTTTGCCGTAGCGACTGGGAGCCACGGGAGGAGGGCCTATAAGAGCTCTAGAGCCACAGGTTGCCTACCCCTGCACTAACCCATTAAGACCTGGCTGGAACACATCTGTCACTTAAGCTTTTAAACACTTTAACTTTATTTTAACCATAAGCTGTTGGAAAAAGAACCACCGCTCAGCGCTGAAAAGCATTAAGAGAGGTGCCACAATATGTGACCGTGGTCAAAAAATAGTACCACTGATATAGAAATAAGACATTTTTGAGGGTCACGGTGGCACAGTCGGTAGTGCTGTCCTGGGTTCGATTTCCGCTCGGGATGCTGTGGGCGCTGGCGGCGTGACCTCTCCTCCGCGTCATCAGTGATCATGCCCAAGGCGGGGCTGACGAAAGGGCCTTTCTGTGTGGAGTGAGTTTGCATGTTCTCCCCATGTCCCCTAGGGTAGTTTACCCCACGTGCTACGTCCGACCAGGGTAACTGTCAGGTAACAGCCTGGACACTCGGGTATGAAGGAAGCATGAGTTCAAGTCTGTTGCTCTCCCCAGGCTAGCGGAGGGTGTGTAGAGCTCAGGACCACAATAGATAATTGACACAGGGGTGAAAATGAGTTACAAAATCGTGGTATAGGGGGGGGGGGAGAAATGAAATAAGACATTTGTAGAATTTGGTCTCAGGTCTATAATTACTGCACTGAATGGTTATTTGTTTGGGTGTGAGCAATTTCTTCCTACAGAATCAGCTAATTTGTGGTGCATCGCCATCTTTGGTTTTTTGCCCACACTGTAGCGATGCTCACTGGCACTACTCTGAGCCTGTGACCCATCAGCCGACAGACACCTTCTTCCTTGACTGACTGCAGTGCACGGGCACCTCCTGGAGCCAGATGCAGTTAGTCGCCGGCCAACTGCTGTTATACCCGAACGGGTATCATTGGGCCTGATCGAATTGCTGAACGTCGGATTTCTTTTGCTCTCTTGGCCAGTCAAAGCGATCTTGGGCATGGACGATCTGAGTGGGTTCTTTAGAATGTCTTCCAACCTCTTTGTCATTGTGGCCGACTGATCGTCGGAGGTTGTGGGATCATTCATCACATTCCCAAAGGAGGTGAGGAGGACGCCACGCCATGTGCCCAATGAGGACACTGCGGTCGGAAACAGTCAACAGAAACTCTACGCTGGGTCTTTACTCTAGTCAAGAATATTAATAAAATAAAAGCACATGGAATTGTGAAATCGATGAGGATAAAATATGCAATTCTAAATTGACATAACATGAATGTAAACAAGACATGCTGAGGAGGATTACAAGACTTTGCCGTTGGATGTGACCTCACTGACCTATTTGGAATGTCATATGAAAATGAAAGGGAACACATATTGCCTTTGGTAGAATAGCTCTAACAACAGCGTTGTACAATTATATCACTGATGGTTTTCTTTTAGATTGAAGCTCTTCGTGCCAACGTGTGGGGAATCAGTGGAACATATAAACCATATAAAAGTTGATGGCAAAAATTTACCTAGTTGCACAAAAAACAAATAAAACTGCACACCAGCCATGACAAATTTGGTTCTAATTCTTAATTAAAAAAAAAAGGTTTATTGAAATATTTACATGACAGAGAACACAAGTTCAAAAATAGAGTAGAGACAAAAAACTCCACTTCTGTCATCCCCATCTGTCATATCTCTCACACACACACACACACACACACACACACACACACTTTTCATACATATTCTCCGCAGTCAGAGATGATCACCTTCTGCTTGGGCTTGCCATCTTTTGCTCCTTGAGCCTGTACAGACACAAGACAGGGTCATGCTGAGGATTACAAGACTATAGCTTTGGAACCGACCTCCATTGCTTGGACAGTCTCTAAATAAAATGCACATGGTAGAAATGTTTCAATTACTAATCATGCATCAGAATCAGTTTTTTATTGTCACAACAATACACACTAGGAATACAGGGGAACAATACTGTTCTCCACAACTTATGGTGCTTGTCACATTTAAAAACAATAGACACATAAAAAAAAGAGGCAAAGACGTTTAAAAACACTCAAGATGTTTGTTTTGTAATTTGTATATGGCGAGCATTCAGGGTTCTAATGGCCTGGGGGAAGAAACTGCAAGCAGCCCTTTGCTAAGTCCCTTCCCAACCCGTTCCTTGTCCAATAGGCACGTTAGCACAGTGAGGAGAGCTCTCCTTCTCCCCCATTGAGATGCATGTTAAATAATGGGATTTCTCCATAATAGATCATTTCAGTAGCAAGAGCATCAAAATGTCTTACGAGGCCTGCAGTAGGCTATGCAGTGGACACATTTGCATGACACTATTTAAGTAAACTAGAAACATGAGGAAATGACAGAGGGAGAAATCAACTTTCAGCGACCACCCGACAGGAGTTGTCATGTTGCACGGTAGACTACGGTCATTAGTATTATTGCCATCACCCGGGTGGGTCAGTCGTGTAACTTTCTCGACAGTAAGCCATGTATATGTTCAACAACACAGCCATGCAAAATAACATTGACAGCTATGATTGGATACAATCGCGTTTTCGGGTGGGATTTAGCGAAGGGCTAATGTGTGATGATTGTTGAAAATGATACGGTATACAATAACAACATACACCAGATCTTACCTCCATTGCACGGACCACCTCCATGCCCTCTATCAGGTCTCCAAACACCACATGCTTGCCATCGAGCCAGTCCGTCTTGTCCGTTGTGATGAAGAACTGAGAGCCGTTGCTGTTTGGACCAGAATTGGCACTGGAGAGTTGTCCTATATGACCAAAAGAGAAGCCTTGTTAATACCCACGGCAGCAAATACGCTGATCTTACCCTAATTTAGCCCATTTAGACGCATCTGTGTTACCTTATAGCTTTAAACCACTTCAACCATCACTTTATTTTAAACAATCTGTTGAAAAATAGCAGATCTACAAGCTTGTGGCGCGGCATACAGCTTACGAGCTTGTAAATACAGGGAGTATCTGTGGTTTGAGCGCCACGGTTACGTTTTTCAGGATTTGGAAGACATTCTGTAGAATCTGGTCTCAGGTTAAAATGACCATGTACATCCAAAAATCAGCATGTTTTTTTCTCCCCACACAATCTTCTGACAATTTAATAATAATGTCTAGCTCGACGTTGTAACATGAGACCCTAATTATGCATGTAAAAAACATCAATCAGATATATGCCACGACCTGATTAATACCAGCAATTGCAATATCCGTGTGCACTTAAGCAACTCGGGTCTCACCTGGAGCCGTGTGTTTGAGGACAAAGTTCTCGTCGTCAAACTTGCGACCATAGATGGACTTTCCGCCGGTTCCGTTGTGGTTGGTGAAGTCGCCTCCCTGACACATGAACTGAGGGATGATACGGTGGAAGCAGCTGCCTTTGAACCCAAAGCCTTTCTCATGTGTACACAGGCAGCGGAAGTTCTCTAGAAGAAAAGACGACATCTTTTCATCAAACCATGTGCCTTTATCGGGGCTTGTTTCAACCCGTTATTACACAAACAATTCATTCAAATCTACCTTCTGGCAGAGTCTAACGGAAAGCTGTATTAAATAGAAAGAGACAGAAAGAGAGAGAGAGAGAGAGCGAGAGACCTGCAGTCATGGGAACGATGTCAGCTCGCAGTAGGAATCGAAGTCTTCCTGCCGGCTTGTTCCCAATCTTGATGTCCATGTAGACCTGAGGGTTGACTCTGCCCTTCTTGGCTGGGGGCTCACCCTGGCAACAAGGATAATAAGACAATAATATCACCGTCTCAAACAGACAATCACAACACACTGTCTTGACCCACAAGACAGACCATAATCCACAAGACGAGCTCTGGTAGAGCAACTACACAAGCCTCCACAAGTGGTAACTAACTGTATTGTTCCCAGGTGCAACAACTCATTCAGACAGTCTGCCTTCTAAGCAAAGGGGCCAAACTTTTGGAACGCCCTTACCTAAGGCACTAAAACTAGAGACGGACGGTAACGTGCTCTACAAATGACTCAAACTATGGTAGAAATCCAATCAACTGTGCTCACATGTAAAGTCTCGGACTGGTTATCGGAGTGATTATGTTTGCTCCGTTTTGTAGGTTAATGTAAGGTGTACCGTCATTTTGTTGTAAACTATAATTAGCATACCGGTAGTATATTATTAGATCAGATGCATTTGCATGTATTCTCTGTAATTAACAACCATTATTGTTAGCATAGCCTAGGTAGATAATATTTTGTATATAAAAGGCCTAACCATGGACTGGCGTTGCAAATTAGCCATGGCTATAAACGGTTTCATGTTTTTATAACTTGATAGATTGTTTTTTTTTTTTACTGTCCCTGTAAAATAAATTAAATAAAAAAAGACAGACAGACCAGACACACAATTCACCCTTTGTCTAGTCCCACCCGTGGTTGTGCCCCTCTTCACACCCATTGGTTGCAGTTCCATGGTTGGACAAAAATCCTCTCTCCATCCACTACCATTGAAATAACATGTTTTTCAGTTGCTTCATATTGATATTCTGTGCATTCAATTCAATTATTTTTTTCTTTTTTTTTTAAGATATTTTTTTGCGGCTTACGCCTTTTATTGGTTTTTTGAAGGGACAGACAGGAAACGGGAGAGAGATGGGGGGGAAAGACATGCAGTAAAGGCCGTGTCGGGCTCGGGAGTCGAACCCCGCGGCCACACTGCGACTGGATTACCAGTCGGGTGCCCAGACGGTTACGCCACCGCCTGGGCCTTCAATTCTTATTTTAACCCATTTTGGACTGAGGCTTCTAAATCCTAACATTTTCCTGAAAAACCTAGTTTTCTATGTCAGTGGTGCTCAACCTTTTTCCATGTACAAGTTCGTAGCACGGCACCGAGTGTAGATCTGCTATTTTTCAATATAAAGTATAACATAATGCTTGAAACACCAAAAGGGGTTCCCGCCCCCAAAATGGGTTGAACTTGGTGTCAGTAAAAAAAAGGAACATCACATGGTGACTCGGCATGTCACGTTTGTTTTTAGTTTTTTCCCCCCCAACTATGATGTTTTAGCAAATTCAACATGAACAAGGCAGAACCGAGGCGGAACAAGGCAGAAAGAGCCTGCTGGTTAGTCAGTCAGGGACCAATCAGAAGGCTGACAAATGGTGTTGCCAACGAATATTTCATAATTTGAATGAATATTCGAATGTACAAAATAAAAGAATAATCGAATATTTTAAATGAAGATTCAAATTAAAAAAACAAAAAAACAATACAATTGCTGTGTGAGTTCTTCCGAGGACTCTGTGCCACGTAAACTAAAACGTTAGACAGAAATTAGGCTATAATTATGAATCATTCATTTGATTGAATTGAAGAGAGTGCATTTCTCAGCACCAACCACAGCCCATACAGTACCGGACCATATAGATAAAGAAAGAGATAGTATTACAGCATATCAGGCTGCAATATTCATATCACATTCATATTAAAATCATATACATTCGACATTCGAAATCATTCGAAAAATTGTTTGAATACATGTGGTGTTCTAAAAGGAATATTGAAATATCATTTTTGGCCCAATTCTGGCAGCACTACGGTACTGAAAAAGGGTGAATTGAAAAGACCGCATTCTCACATCTTGCGTTGTGGTACCGGCGGCGTCCGCGGCAGACTCCTCCGTGTCACCCTCCTCGGCGGTTTTCCCGGAGAACTTCTTTAACCAGTCGTCATCGGACCACACTGAGGGAACGAAGACAGAGGGAGCCACGGTGAAGGACAGGACGGTCACAGAGTCTAGATCTGTGTACATCCAGTCCAGTCAAGTCAAACAGCACTGTACGACACGTCTTCTAAACATTAATAATCACCTGGTCGGGAAGAGCCCTCCTTGATTCTCATCGGTTTGGCGATGTTCACCCGGATTGTTCGTCCAAACAGCTCAGACTCGTTCTGGGGGAGAAAACGGCAGAGGCCCAGTGTCATTTCTTCCCCGTACTAGAGATTTGACACGTACTGTCTGTATGTGTGGACATTGTGGACTTGTCATCGCTTAACCACTTATAATGTACTTCGTTTGTATGCCAAGTAGAATGGCTAATATATGGTGAACACCTATTTTTGGAGAAGAAAAAAAAAAAAGTAAATAAAGCTATATTTCTTTGTACATTTGTTTATTGACATCATGCCCAAAACAGGGACACCAGCTTCAAAGTGGTTTAAGTGAGTCAGGTGACCTCAACTCACCATGTTGTCAATGGCAGCCGCTGCATCCTATGGAAGACAACATCCAGAAAGAGATGTTAATCACAAATGCACGAGATCAAGCACTCATACTCTGTGACAAAGCTATGACCTACAACGTCCACAAGGTGGCAATCTACAGTACAACAAGTCACTGGAGTGCAGTGTTGTTTTTGGCAGCAAATTTCTATTTTAGTTTTAGTCATAGTCTCTTGAATAGTTTTCACTTAGTTTTAGTCACATTTTAGTCACCTGGAATGTTCTTGTGTTTAGTCTAGTTTTAGTCGACTAAATGTCATACGATTTTAGTCGACTAAATTACAGTTGATTTAGTCGAAAAATGTGTTTTGACAGGCCTTGATGTAGTTGTAATGACATATTTTACACTTTGGTTGCATGCTGAAAATAGCAGATATACAATCTCACAACGCGTCGCGCTGCGAGATTGTATATCTGCTATTTTCAGCATGCAACCCAGCATAAAACTGGATCTCTTATCCACTAGTCCCTTACTAACATTTTAGTCTAGTTTTTATTTGTTGACAAAATTGTCAGTATATTTAGTCTTAGTTTTAGTCATCATAGATTCGTTTTTATTTAGTTTTAGTCAGTGAAAAAAGGTCGTAGTTTTAGTCGACGAAAACAACACTGCTGGAGTGCACACAGTAGCAGTAACTTACCTCTGCCAGCTCAAATTCAATAAAGGCAAATCCTCTGTGCTTCTCTGAAAAACAACCAATGAAGACGTCAACAATCTACAACAAAAAGTCATGCATATAAAACGGATGCGGGATAGGTCGGCACTAAAGAAAACCTAAAACAAATGTAACATGTAATGTGTTGAAAAATGCTAATTTTCAACATTATATCATTAATATAAGAGTTGTGTGGAAATAATATAACGGTCCCCCCCATTCTGATTGGCCTAGAAGAAATGATGACTAAAACTAAGACTAAATAATATACTGACAATTTGTGTCAACAAATAAAAACTAGACTAAAATGTTATGAAGGGACTAGTGGACAAGTATAAATCATTTTACACTTGGTTACATGCTGAAAATGGCAGATCTACTAGTGCAAGCCCTCGCACTGATCTTGAAGATCGGCTATTTTCAGCAGGTGCAAAAATCAGTCTTTACGACGGCATCAAGGCACCGCCAAAACACATTGTAGTCGACTAAATCAACTACAGATGTAGTCGACTAAAACTAGACTAACACTAAAAGATTCCAGGTGACTAAAAAAGACTGACTAAAACTCAAATCAAAAACTGCCCACCTATCCTGTTACCATACGAAACACACAGAGGAAGTAAGCAATCCACATGCATCTGTTCCATGTGAAGAAGCATCGGTTATGGTCATTATCAGATCACCAAACAAAGATGGTGGCTGTCAACAGTAACACAGACGTCCGCCAGTGACATCATCGATGGGGAATCCAAGCTAATAGAAGGCTACAGGCTTTCTATTTCTGAAAAGTCGCAAAGCGATAATGGAAGCCATCGTTATATATATATATATATATATATATATATATATATATATATATATATATATATATTATTATATTATTATTTTTTGAAACAAATCTTAACATTTTATTTGTAGCCGTTTCTTGTAGTTTTACTTAATTTTTTGCTTTAACCACTTTAAGGTTTTTCCTGTAGTGATGCACCGAATATTCGTCCGCAGGAAATATTCGGCAGAACAAGGCTAAAAATTTTCTGACTATTCGGTTTCGGCCCAAATAGGCAGAAGATATATCACCGGCGAATAGTGTATGCAATTAATGCATTCAAAAGAGCCGAATAAACGTTTAATGGACCCATTATAGTGATTTTTATTTAAGTTAAGTTTTGCCATAACAGTTTTTTTGGCCATAAATCAGGTAGCTTTAAGGTACGGCCATGACAGCAATTGTAGGTAAAAAAAAAATCATATTCGGATATTCGGTTTTCCGCCAACTGTTTCCTATATTTGGTATTCGGCTTCGGCCAAGAATTTCCCTTTCGGTGCATTCCTAGTAATGAATGACACAAAATAGAGCTGCTAACTTGGACGTGGTTGTTATTCATCTTTCTATAAATCTATAAAAAACTGTATCTATTAAAGTGCTGAAAAGAAAAAGGTTTAATTTGAGGAATCATACTTATTATTGTTATTATTAGGTGTTGGTGTTACATACACTAATAATAGTGGCACTATTATCACACTTGTACAACATAACTAATCGATGCCTTACCCGTTTCATAATCTAATGGTATCTGAATGTCTGTGATGTCACCAAATGGAATGAATGCTGCATGCATCACCTTCTCGTCCACCTCCTCGGCCAGGCCACCTGTCACAAACACAACAAATATCTTACATAAATGTATCAAAACTGTCAAAAGAAAAAGTTTAAAAAAGGGGGGGGGGGAACAGCGGCTGGTTAAAGTAGCACTATGCAACTTTTTTTTTAAATTAATTAATATTTTCTGTATGGTATGTTAGCCCATTTAGACATGAGGACGATTCTACAAATGTCTTCTAAATCCTGACAGTTTTCTGAAAAATCTATGTTTCTATGTGAGTGGTGCTCAACCTATTTCATGTCAAGGACCCCCAGAAAGATCTGTATTTGGCTGCCAACCCCCATCTGAAGATATGAAGTTCCAGGGACCCCCCCCCCCCCCAGAAGAAAAGGTTTGAGTTAAAACATTCACTCTGAAAGAATATATATTCAAAGATTTGCGCCACATTTTCACGATTTAAAAAAATTGCAGATCTACAAGCTCATAGTGAGGCTGCGCTATGGGCTTGTAGATCTTCTATTGATCAATAGCTAAAGTATAACGTAAATGCTTAAAACCGTAAACACCAACAGGGGTTCCCGTCCTGAATGGGTTAATAGTACAATATAATACAATTATACAATTGGGGTGGTTGTTCAATCCCAGGCTCCTCCAGGGTCAAGGTCCCTGCACACAGAGCACGTTTTTCGGATTATTAGCTGCGTTTTCTATGTAAAGTGCCTTGGAGAAAGGCACTATATAATAAAAGGCACCATTTTAGTTAGACATTCAGTTGGTGTCAAAGCCAGGTCATGTCTCACCTAGACACAGGATCTGACATGAATCTTGACCACTGATTAAGATTCAATTTATCCCCTGATCAAGCAGGCAGGCTCTGGTCAAATAAAATGTCAGCACTTGTGCAGGGAAACCGGGTTCAAATCCAGAGTAGAACGTTGCACAGTGCAGCATTAAACAAAATGCTGTCAATATTTAATAATAGACAATGACAAATCGGTAGCTAAATATAATTCCAACCACCGTAATCATCTCAATTTAAAATATGCCATTTGCCATAAATATATATTTTTGTAGAGTTGTTGTAGTCAAACTAATATTGTTCATGCAGTTTATTTGTAGTATGTGTAAACTTGAAACATTATTGTACTGTAAAAAGGTCTCTTTTCCCTTGATCTTTATCTTTTTAGTATAATAGTATTAGTTTTACTATAATTAGATTAATACACGATAATCAACACTAACACTTAAATGTAGAACACACCCAAATCAAATCATAAACGTACGTGTTCAATCAATCATAGCAAATGGCATAAATAATATTAGTTTGCCTCTTCTACAAAAATCACACCCATGTGAAGTGAGTGGTGCAACTCCGTGTCCCCGGACTCGGGGTTCCCGGACGTTCCAGACCCACAGGAACGTGGCCGGTTCCGGCAAGCCGCCCCACGTCCAAATGAGAATTACCATGTCGGGGGTTCTCCGGAACATCCAGACCCCTAGGAACGTGCCCAGGGGGCCGGGCCGATTCCGGTGAGCTGCCCGCTTCCGACACGGTTGAGAACCGTTACCGTTTAATCATTTCTTCTGTTTTCTACATGAATATAACCACATTCAAAATGAAATGGCAATTTATGACTCCTATAACGTCGTTGAAGTGGGACTCAAACAATGTCCCTGGGACTCATCTAAAAGACCATCCCTGCATCCCGTGACTCATTACATTGAAAACCTATTTACATCACTGCCCCATTTGTACACTCTCAGAGTTCAATTAACTTTGATTTTACAATATAAATTGGGGTGCCATTAAATGCCATTAAATAGGGGACCGTAGCCCAATTCAGGTCCAACCGGGGGGCCTTGAAATGAAAATAGTTGAAAATCACTGCTATAGTCGTAAATATCTTCTCTTATGGGGGTGACTGACAGGGGGTCCTGTGACTCCTTTCACCCCCATAAGATAAGATATTTACATACTTTGCACATATATTTGTATATATTTTCTAATGGGGGTCCATGGGGTACGGACTCCCTGACATGAACAAGTATGGGAAGCACTTTAAAGTGCTCGTTTAAGACAAGCAGATCGCAAACGCAAATGGGTGAGTGGGGAGTCAATGGAGGGTATTGCAACTCTAGATCAATCCCATTATAAAAAAAAGAGTTGCAAATTGCGGCTAGTCTGTCTGTAGCGTCGCCCGATTAGGCTATTTCGTCGTATGACGGTGTCCAGACGAGCGTAGAAAAATAGCCGATCTACAAGTCGACAACGCGTCGCTTTGTGAGTGGAGCTGAGCTTATAGATCCGATATAATTCAGAGGAGCCAACCCAACGGGAGAATGAAAAACAACAAAGCCTACGTGAGTCTCAAAGAAAGCGTGACATAAACCTTTCTGAATAACTAAAGTAATGTAACACAACTGAAACAACATGTATTACACGCGTCTTGGGTAAAGAAACGCTTTAAATGTGTGGTGGGTAAAAAATAATGTTTTTAAATTATCCTCACCAACATAAAGCACTCGTTTGGTCGACGCCATGTTGGATCGAAAGCGTTCAACTTTGACCTCAGTCAGCAGCGTGACGTCATTGGTTTGCTACCAAAGGATGGCTGGTGGGAGGCAAGGTTGTCACAGCGCCACCTGCTGTTGGCGGTATAACATATACTTTAAAGTAGCTATAAGCAATATGTCGAAATTGTAATGACTTTTTTTCTTCTACAATTCAGACACACAGCCAGCAATGGATAAAACGCTCCTCCACAAAACATTAGTCTCTATGACACATCTAGGGGCCACAATCTCCATTAAAATATTTCCCTAGAAGCTTAGTTTAGACATAGCTCTATACACAAAATACTGTACCCCCTCCAACTTATACTTTCCCCATTTTCAACTGTTTGTATTTTATTGTGAAACTTGCGTTGCTTGCCTTGCTTTGTATGTAAATGTAAACGTATGTTTTCTCATGCCAATAAAGCTCCTTTGAATTGAATTGAATTGAATTGAATTGAATTGAATTGAATTGAATTGTCCCAAAAGACCACTCTACTTCAAGTATACACCCAGGCAGATGCGTGCATGCGACCTCGCCCTTTATAGGGCATCTTTCTGTTGAATATCACCGTGAGTTAGACCACTTCACAGAATGCATGGAAATCCATACGGAGCATTACAGCCAGAGTACATTTGCTTTTGGGCTCCCCCATACATTTGGTTTTAACACGGCACCCATGAATTGTATATACTCTTCACTTATATTTATGGCATATTTTACTACTTCTACTTTGAAGGTCATGTAGTCTAAAGGCAGCTCTAAAGGTCATTCAGTCTGCTTTTCACCACCTGTCCTTAGAAATATTGTCAAAATCGAAACATCCTTTCCACCTCCCTCTACGCATGTTTATTCAGTGTGCCATGGCTGCTGTAATTCCTTCATGTTTATTCACGGTGTGCCATGGCTGCTGTAATTCCTTCATGTTTATTCACGGTGTGCCATGGCTGCTGTAATTCCTTCATGTTTATTCACGGTGTGCCATGGCTGCTGTAATTTCCTTCTATTCCTGCCTCTCCCAAAAACCTTACCCACTGTCTTGGTTCACAATGCAGCTGAACAACTTAGTTTTAACTGGCCCGATAAAATGTGATCACATAGGATACACCCATTCTAGGTTCATTGCACTAGCTCCCCATTTCCATTTTGATTAGAATTCGATGGATTATTTATGGTATGGGTGTTGTGTTGTGTTGTGTTGTGTGAGCAGTTCAAGGAGTTCCTGGGAACATACAACAAGCTGACAGAGAACTGTTTCATGGATTGTGTGAAAGACTTCACCACCAGAGAGGTGAAGCCAGAGGAGGTAACGCATTGTTCACCATGGTCTCACTGTCTCAATAATTGTGGTTTGATTGATTTGAGTCAAATAGTTCACTGGTTCTCAACCTTTTTAATTTCAAGGACACCCATAAACCCATAAGTACAAATGGCACGAAATTGACTTGAATTTGATGCCACTATCTTAGTTACTCACATACGTTTCCTAACTATCAATGATTTAACTTGGAACCTCAACCCCTTCAAGGACCCATATTTTATCAAAATGTACAACATTTTTCCTAATCAACATGGAAAGGGTTTCTAATTGATAATATTTAACGTACAAGTAAACAAATAAGACTGACAACTTTATGATGGCTAAAATAATTGTATATACAGATTAGACAATTATGTGTTAATTGTGACTATCTGTACTTTCTGTCTGCCTCTCCTCCGTCAGACGACCTGCTCGGAGAGTTGTCTACAGAAGTATCTGAAGATGACCCAGTCCCAATTCTGAAAGTATACGTTCCGAGTTCAGTTCTACCTCCTGAGCACGGCCCTGATGAGAGGGGAAATCATTTGAACGCGAGCCATAGCGTATTGAAAGTGAATCCATATTCTGGGAAATACCTTGGCCTAAATGTTCACGTTGTAGTCAAAAAGAGCCATAAAACCGCTCCAGAACATTCACACGAAGGTCAGGTGGCGTCTAATGTCCCAGAAGATGAGACACAGCTGGACACTTAATAACAGAGCCTTGATCCCAGGTCTGTCTCCAGATCCTAAAGCTTAAAAATCTGTATTATGTAACTTTGTTTTTGTTAATAAAATGTCATTTTTTTGACCAATCTGTATGGTACTGAGTGAAGGTAAAAAGAAAATTCTATCTCCCCTGAGTAAGCAAGCAAGTGTAACCCGGGGGCATCAGGCTGACACTCTTGATCAGTGGTGTCAAAAGTGTCCTTGAGCAAGACACTGAACCCATAATTGCTCCCGATGTGCAGGCTGGTCATCGGTGTATGAATGTGTATGTGAGAATGGGTGAATAATGTAAATAAAGGCACTATATAAATGCACCATTTACCATATTGTAACCAACTACTAACTAGGCTATGAATTAACGTTTTAGATTAGGATATAGCACCTAGCATATAGGCCTATTTATGTATTCTGAATAGGCGTGTAGAAAATGCCGTCCAAAATATATTTAAAATGTAGGTAATTTTATTGATAGTTTAATAGACTGCATGCACTCATCTATATTCGCTACAATAGTGTCAAATGAATGCCACGTCCAGGTGACACATCGTCACATCAATTCAATTTAAAGGGACTTTATTGGCACAGGAAATACATTTCATCCTCTGGCTTTACCAGATTGTAGGCCTATAGCCTACATGGTCAAAACAACCTGAACAGAGCCTGCAGTGTAACATTTCATCTTTGCAAAAATGTAAATGGCATGAGCTAGTCAGACATTTGAAGCAAAAGGTTACAACACAACTTGTTTCTATATGTACAGAACGTATGTGGATATTCGATTATTTAAAAAAAAAAATATATAGGCCTATATAAAAAAAAATATATATATAACTTCTGTACATTAATTCTATACCGAGATGCATCACGTATAGCATAAATCATTTCAGATATTTCATGTATTAAAAAAGAAAACCTAAAAAAAAAAGTGAGAAAGACACGCGTGTTCATCTTCTTTGGGAAACATTCAACGCATTTGAGTGTCTGTGTTCTGAGAAGGAGAAGAACACATGTCTGAAGAACCTGGAGATACAGAAGTGGAGGCCAGAGTGGTAGAACCTATGGAACATAGGAGGAAAAGCAACGTTCATTATTACTTAAACCGTCACTATTTACTGTATTTCTTATTACTTTCTACTGGACATCAAAACCAGTGGTTCCCAAAGTGGCGTCCGACTCCGAGGAGGGAGTTCCAGTTCCCCAGCTAAATGATAGCTGGGAACCAAATGGACTCTTAGTCTGTAACTCTGAGAGTTAAATTAACGTTGTTTTATAGGCTACATTGGAGTCCCACAGATTCCATTAAATGGGGGACTGTAGCCCAATTCAAACTGGGGGCCCTTGGAATAAAAATGCTTGAAAATCACTGCTAGAGTCGTAGAAATCTTCTCTTATGGGGGTCTGCGGGCTAATTAGTGTCAATGTTGCCAGTCCTTGACATGAAAAACTTTGGGAACCACTGATCTAAACACCACACACAGGGTTTTTTTTACCTTCTCTGCGCCGCCTCTTCTTCATCTTCTTGCGTCGGCGGTCGATGGACGCCACCTCCGTCTTGAGAGACGCGTAGTATATCCTGATCTGGTCCAGTTTGTTCAGCAGGTACTCGATCCGCTCCGGGCTGGACAGAGAGACCAGCTCCTCTGGACACACTGCATACTGGACGGCGCGCTCTGAGCCGGGCGGGGAGAGGAGCTGCTCCTCTGGAGACAGTGACAGTTTGTCACCATGGTCCAGGGTGGAACCGGGCCGCTCTGTGGAGACACGTTCCACGGGGAGACGCGGGCAGAGAGGAGGAGACTCCACCACGGTCACCACACCACCACCACACCGGTCAGGCCCGGCAGACGACTTGAAGAAGTCCATGGTTATCTCATGCACGCGCTCGCTGCGCTGCACCTGGGCGAAACCAAAAGTACAAACCATATCAATCGGTGAGTGATGCTGAAATGTGATTTGCGTCAAAAACAACATCTAGATGAGATATCTCTGACTAGGAATTAGGAGTGTAAACTTAAAAATGGTATTGCAAGTTGTAGCTTTTTCACATGACATTATATTATATCAGTATTATAATATAGGCATATTATGTTATATGGCCCATAGCACTTACCCCACCCCCTTAGATAGCAATTCTAGTAGTCATAGCACGTCATAGTACATATGTGTAGCATAGTAGTATAGATGTATAGCTTATATGTATAGTTTCATTATAGATATTCCACTGTTACTTTCTTAGCTACGCATGTTTCATGATAAATGTCTTTATGTGATGTATTCCCATGCTTTTGTTCTCGCTTAATGTAAGTCGCTCTGGATTAAGAGCGTCTGCTAAATGCCTAAATTGTAAATTGTAAATTGTAAATTGTAATCATGCATGCAATGTGCATCATGTATCTATATCGTAAACCGAATCTGACATGCCTGCCCCAAAAGTAAAACGGGTTAAATTGTTAATAAGTCCCAAACTGAAGTAGGCCTAGGCCTCTACCTTGGGGGTGTGCCGTCCATCAGGGCTGCTGCTGTGGTGCTCAGCCTCAGAGGTGTGGTGGCGTTCTTCCACAGTCCTCCGTGTCCTCTTCTGCGGCGGCGGAAGGTCCACGAAGTCATTGAAGCGACTTGGCTGGCGTTGTCTTCTCTGTTGGCGTAGCATAGTGGAGCCGACTCTGAGTCCCAACTAAATGAACTGAAGGCCTTTTATTATGTGCTGTTGCAGCCTGTACCACCTGAGTCTGACCATACCCCCTTGACCCTTCATTACCATCACCATGGTCATTGATGTCCTCCTCTAGCCTGTCGCCGGACACACTCCATGCATGGGCATGTAAATGAGGCTACTAATGGCATGTGAACACTCCCTAATGGTTATTTTGTGAGTCTCTTGATGAGGCCATCATCATCATCACATCATATCCAATGAGTGAGGCCCAAAGTTAAAGGTTCTTCTGCATGTGATATTATTCTTGTTAAAACAACTCACTCAACACTCAAATATGTTGATAGTAATCATTGCTACGTGTTCAGCAACAGGGGGTGTCCACCACATCAATCCAGCGCTAAACAGAAAATGCATGTATTTACAGCTCAGGACACCGCGTCGTCAAATCAGGACAGAGAAAACTGGAAACTTGAAGTGATAAAAAAGCAAATAAGAATGAGAATATGTTTAATTGATTGAACACACGTATGACCTCGAAGTGCCACTTTAGTGGTACTTTTATGCCATGTTTTGAAACCCTATAGCGTTTCAAAACATTGCATAAAACAGCAATGGCAACCAAACAGCTTACCTACACATCACACCTATCCCATAGTGGCTAAACTATTATATATACCGGTATATATATAATATAAAATATTCAGTTGTCCACTTTGAATGAAATCGTGTATTAAACCTGCCTGAAAGTGTATTTTCTGTTTAACTTACTTAAAGAGCTACTAAAGAGAGAACAAATATATAATGGTTATTATACTTGATGATGACTGATTATTATAGCTTATAGAGCTTTCACGTTTTAACACTGTATTTGATTAACTGAGGCTTTACAAAAGGTAATATAATACATATTACATACGAGGCAACTAACTAGTAGAGTCACAGAAAGTGGCATTCGTCTTTGTCGATTAATATTTCAGGGGGGTATGAAATCCATCTTAAAAACGAATTAAAACAAACAAAATAAAATAAACGAATTAAGCCTTTCAAAATACATGTAAATTAAACCAGCTGGAAACGCATTCAGTAATAATAAAACTAAACTAGAATTGAAAATATAAAGTCAAAACGGAATAATAAAACTAAAGATGCAAAAGACGACCGGTATAATAACCTTGATAATGAGTGAACAATAAATAGCTTGTCACCATTGCAGCATTTATTTTCACTGTGTATATAATTCAACCTCGGTTTGGAAAAATGTTATTGAACTAAATGATCCTTTTTACTTAGCAAAATGTAAGCCATTCATCTGTATTTTACTGCTTGTGGCAAATAATTGATTATGTTTATTAAAGCATATTCTTGTTTTTATCAAGTGGAACATTGGATTGTCTGTATAGTTTAAATTGTTTTGGGTGGCAGATTATATAGAAGCATCAATCAACCAGAGGATGTGAAATTACCAAGAATCAATGCCATTAAAATAACAAACAAAAGGTGTTGAGGGCATCAGGCTGATGTCCTGATATACTTAGCAAGGTATAGTTGAACAGGAATGTGGTGTGTGAGAGAGATTAATTAGCATTTAGCAGCCATGGTCACATACTGCACATGGAGGGGATTAGCACAAACACACACGTCTTGAAGAACTCTACATACTATTAAACAACAGAGCAGAGACAATTCTCTTGCTGGTGTTGGCAACATCTTACAGAATAAGTATACAGTTCAGCATTGTGTTTTTGTACATGCATATATTAATGTAGGCCACTGGCCACGTTATTTTGGTCCCCTCTGTATATTCTATATACTTTTTATGCTCACTATATCTCATTATGTCCAAACATCTGCTGCTTTTTGGTGCTTCCGTGTGATGCTGTAGTCACTACAGTGTAGTGTGATCAAGTAGG
This sequence comes from Protomyctophum bolini, assembly GCF_963924005.1. NCBI lineage: Eukaryota > Metazoa > Chordata > Actinopteri > Myctophiformes > Myctophidae > Protomyctophum > Protomyctophum bolini. Next base: position 18,840,396 of record NC_137876.1, read on the forward strand.
CCCTATACTGATCATATACAGTCTATCAATGCAGGGTCTGTTCCCACTTACCTTTATAGGGTTTAGGGTTAGCGTTATAGGTTTCTGGTTTAAGGACTCCAGTGTTTTGTACTATACAATTGTATGTATAAGTAGAGAACAAAGAACATTTGTTTTTTGCCATCTTTGTTGAAGAGTCTGAGCAATTATGTTTTAGTTTATTTTATTCCAGTGTTTTTAGTTGGCTAAGACTAGATAGTGTAAGTAGCCTAGGCAGGCCTAAAGTTCAATGGAGTGTTCAAAGACTGAGCTTAAATCAGAATTTGCTACTAAAAGTAACACTAAGACTAAGTTGCTAAAATACCATTTAGTCTTAGCTTAGGTTTCTGGTTTAGGTTTAGGTTACTTTAAGTGGGGAACATAGAACCTTTAATGCTAAATGCTTTAATACTATAGTATATAAATTAGGCTACTATAGTGTGATGAAGTATAGTGCATTAATTTAGACTAGTGTGATGAAGTATATAGTGCATTAATTTAGACTAGTGTGATGAAGTATATAGTGCATTAATTTAGACTAGTGTGATGAAGTATATAGTGCATTAATTTAGACTAGTGTGATGAAGTATATAGTGCATTAATTTAGACTAGTGTGATGAAGTATATAGTGCATTAATTTAGACTAGTGTGATGAAGTATATAGTGCATTAATTTAGACTAGTGTGATGAAGTATATAGTGCATTAATTTAGACTAGTGTGATGAAGTATATAGTGCATTAATTTAGACTAGTGTGATGAAGTATATAGTGCATTAATTTAGACTAGTGTGATGAAGTATATAGTGCATTAATTTAGACTAGTGTGATGAAGTATATAGTGCATTAATTTAGACTAGTGTGATGAAGTATATAGTGCATTAATTTAGACTAGTGTGATGAAGTATATAGTGCATTCATTTAGACTAGTGTGATGAAGTATATAGTGCATTAATTTAGACTAGTGTGATGAAGTATATAGTGCATTAATTTAGACTAGTGTGATGAAGTATATAGTGCATTCATTTAGACTAGTGTGATGAAGTAGGACATTAATTTAGACTAGTGTGATGAAGTAGGACATTAATTTAGACTAGTGTGATGAAGTAGGACATTCATTTAGACTAGTGTGATGAAGTATAGTGCATTAATTTAGACTAGTGTGATGAAGTATAGTGCATTAATTTAGACTAGTGTGATGAAGTAGGGCATTAATTTAGACTAGTGTGATGAAGTATAGTGCATTCATTTAGACTAGTGTGATGAAGTATAGTGCATTCATTTAGACTAGTGTGATGAAGTATAGGGCTTTAGAAGTTTCTGCTTGACAGCAACGATGATGTATTACTACTAACTTGTGTACTATAACTTATGTTTAGAGCCACAGCCTTATGTCGTTAATTATAGTCATAGAAAGGAATAGCACTCACGTTATATCCAATAGGATTCTTGTTTATTTCTTCCATCCAGCAGCAAAGCAACATAATGTTGAATTGCTGCTGGGTGGAAAATGGAAAAGTAAACAAGAATATAACGTGAGTGCTGGTATTATCTTCTACGGACTGTATCTACCAGAACTGTGAACCCATCACATTATAACTCAACTGAGTGCTTGCTTATCTTCCTTTCTTCAAAATAATTCACTCTACATACGTTTGACCAACCATGCCCTCCTTCCCCTTTAGCACCTTTAAAGGCCACGCACAAATATTAGATTTACTGTAGGCGGCGGCCTATTCATATTTTAACTGGTAACCCCCCCCCCCCCCACCCCAAACACTGATCTCCAAGCTCACAACGACTCGCATCTTGCAATTTTTCTTGCTTTTCTTATATTATTTGACAGTTTGGCCAATGTTTGACCAGTTTTGAATACTATTTTGTTGGTTGATTACATTTGATGCAGTACTGTCATCTGGGAGACCGACCCCCCCAATTCATGTGTGGACCACCCTGGGGGTCCCAACCCACAGGTTGAGAACCACCGACTTAGTAGTTGTGTACTGTACAGGAATGTTGTTGTTCACAGAACAGACCTGGTCACACTTTACATCTCAATGCACCCTGGCTGTCTGTGGGTCCCACGACAAGTGGACATACAGGTGTAAATACAGCTGTGTAATACAGGTGTAAATGCACTCCATAGAACATGTTGTGACACATTGGTGTCTGTCTGAACCCAGTGTTTTTTTCCAACATTCTTTTCATATCAACAGGTCTATTATTTTATTTATTTATTCAGCATTTGAGACATGGACCACAATGCGCCACCCCTTATCCTTAAACTTTATGCGTTATTTTAAAAATAATGAAACCTAACCTAGTAATTTTAGTAATTCTAATAAGACTAAAAGTATTTTAGCAACTTAGTCTTAGTGTTACTTTTAGTAGCAAATTCTGATTTAAGCTCAGTCTTTGAACAATCCATGGCTACTTAAACTATCTAGTCTTAGCCAACTAAAATGTAACACTGTTCTGTACTTATACATACAATTGTATAGTACAAAACACTGAAGTCCTTAAACCAGAAACCTACCCCTAAAGTTCCAGGGGTGTCGAATGCAACTTGGGGCGAGGGCCGCATTGGTCAAAAGGTCACTTGATGGGGGCCACAACCAGTTGCGGACGCACGCTCGATGTCTCAGTCAGTCACTGCTATAATATCTATCTATCTATATTCTACTGTAATTAATAAACAATGCAATAAGGATCCCCAACAAAACATTTGAAAGTAAAACATTTCAATTTGAAGTTAGCTGTGGGTTAGACGGAGACAGATGAGAAGAAGCATATTCTCATAAAACCTTAGTCCATAGAGCCATATCCTGCATCCATGATCACATTTTGTGTTTTAAAACTGCTGTGACAAAGTCTTACATTTGAATCTTGAAGCTGTATGTAAAGGCAGTGTTAATAACCAGTGTTGATTAAGCAACTAGGTGACAACATTTCAGCCAATCAGGCGAGAGTATAGCTATCAGCTTAGGCCAATTTTGTCACTTACATTTACACTAGTTTGTTCTGTATCCTGAGAGCGTTAAAATGTGTAGCCCAGTTTCAGTTTCTGAAAAATGCTATTTCTGTTTAATAAAAAGCTGGAGACTCCTGTTACTGAGGAAAAAAACACTAGCAATACTATAGACTATAGAGTAGGCCTACTATATCACCATTCAATGGTGATATAGTAAAATAAGTGCAAGCACAAGCACAATGAACCATTGTGCTTGTTAACACTTATTTTAACCAAAGAAAATCACTGACTATACAAAGTGTGCATGTATTCGTGACGCGACATACACAAGTTTAGCCCCCCACCACCCCCTTATTCCTTGTATTTTTTCCCTTTCCTATAGGCTACTTTCTTTACATGATGATTTCCAGTTATTTTTTGTTATATACAGAACTAGTGTATATTTGTGCGTCTCTAAAAATGTTCGGATTAATTGAAAATGGTGGACCCTGTTGTAAACAAGTGTAATGCTTTTATATACAGTACGTGTCATCATCCACAGTTAACAGTTTTTGTATTGACTTGTGCTTTCGTCTGAAATGTACCCATTCTGCATACAGTAAATAAAAAAAACAAAGTCGTTGGCAAGCATTATTGTTTTTGAAGCAATAAAAAAATTGTCTGTCTGAGTCTGTTCTCCCTATGATGTCATAAAAAAACAAACTAGAGCATATTTGAAGCCAATTAAGACTGTGATGTAGCCTACCTATTAAAGTTCTTACTGTCCGTTATTGTTGCTGTATGAAAGTCTGACAACGGTTTCCATTCCATCCATCCAGTTAAACAAACTGATGAGCAGGCAATGAAAGGAGTTGTGTGGTTCCTAGAAACAAAGAACAAACACTGGCAAACGTAATTATAGTACATCATCTGTCGAGTTAACGTTTAGGTCATACAGAACAGCAGTTACCAATTGTATCCAGTAGATGGCAAGCAATCCGAGAACCCATCGTGAGAAAATAAAGGAAAAACAGCGCCCTCCTTTCCTATAAATTTGATGTTGGTCAACAGTCTGTCTCGAGAGACTACACTGCAAGAGACATGACATCCATAGCCAGAAATGTAAAAGTATTCAGAGTTGTTAAAACAGCAATGAAATCAATTAAATATAGCTACAAAAGTATTGTAGCCTACTCACATTGTGTAAGTCAAAAAGTGGCATCAAAATATACTTACATACTCATTATTCAGTGCGCGTGCGTGCGCGCACACACACGCGATTTGTGAAAGAAGCCGAATACTAGCGCTGATTCCTAAACAATTAACACAATGATGTTTTAGTAGCCTAATATTGTTCCTGCCGTTCTACACCAACCAACCAACAGGTGAAGAAATGACAGATTGAGGCTTTAATAATATCAGAGACTATTAGGATTTTATAGAAGATACTTCTGAACATATCGCTGGTTTGATCAGTTCAAATGCTCTAATCAAATCGAACATTATACCATCTATATACAAGCAAGAGCTTGTGCAACATGCTGACCTCTATGGAATCCAAATCACTGCAGTTAACGTGTGGCGACTGCATGAGAACGTTAACCCATGTCCACTGCAGTGTTGATTTCGTCGACTAAAACCAAGACGAAAAATCTTCATCGACTAAACCTTTTTCCACTGACGAAAACTAAATAAAAAACTATTTCGACTATGATGACTAAAACTATACAAACAAATACAAACTAGACTGAAATGTTAGGGACTATAGGATAAGTCATTTTACACACGGTTGCATGCTGAAAATAGCCGATCTACAAGCTCACAACGCGCCTCAGCGTGACACGTTGTGAGCTTTGTAGATCTGCTATTTTCAGCAGGTGTAAAATGAGTCTTTACGACGGCATCATTGCCAGACAAAATACACTTTAGTCGACTAAATCAACTATATTTAGTCGACTAAAACACTAAGACATTCCTGCCAGGTGACTAAAACTAAAGGAAAACTAATCAAAAGACGGACACTGGTCCACTGACCTGGTGACAAATAAATAACCACACACACACACACACACACACACCAAGAATATATTTAAAAACTTTATTAGAAACAAAGAGAGCTCTGCTTTATCTTACATAAACATACAACAATGGCTTTACTCAACAGAGAATACCTCAATACTTTGTGTCACTCCTTTTATAGCCAGGAATCTCTGCCTTAACGCAGCCTGCCTTTACATGTATCTCCACATTGAACCCAGCAGACCAGTTAGAAAGTAATAGAAATGTTTTACCCAGCTCTGTATTTACACGGCCCTCTACTCTCCAACCCAACAGCACATAGAGAAACAAACTCAAAATCATTCATTTCATCGTAACATAAATGGTACAAAGGTCTTTTTTTTCCTTCTCCTTTTAAAAAATACTAATATAAATCATTCTTTACAGTCGTGTAAAATGTATTTCTCAAATACATGGTGGTTTTTTTTATTTTTTTTATTTGTATTTCTTTCGTCTTTTCTGGAAGCTATATACAGAAACAAAAGTTAAGAAAGTGATTTGATACAGCTGGGTTAATTTAGAACAGAACAAGAGTCCAAAGAAGTTGTATTAAATTGAAAGAACGAGGGAGACAAACGCATTTCTGTCAGTCTGTCCGACAGATAGACAATGCCGTCTGTCTGTCTGTCCTATGGAATAGTGGTCTGCATGGATCCACCCTTAAACCCCAAAACCTGAGACCAGAGCGGGTCCGGGTTAAAAATATTGTCAAGGTTAGGGGGACGTGTCATAACTCTTATAATTGCTGTGGTATGGAGTTAAGTGAGGCTGAAATGGAGTAACCCGCGTGGACCCCGCGAGGATTCAAACAGCTTTTTTTCCCCTAATTATTAAAGATTTAATCTTCAGTTAAACCCCCCCCCCCCCCAAAAAAAAAACAGACATACGGGTTGTAATTATGTCCTTAACCCATTCTGAACGGGAACCCATTTTGATGTTAGCATCATGTTATGCTTTAGCTATTGAAAAATAGCAGATCTACAAGCTCACAGCGCGCCACTCGGTGGCAGACCTACGAGCTTGTAGGCCTGCTATTTTTGAAAAATCGAAGAACGACTGACATTTTTTAGAATCTGATCTCGGGTCAGAATGGGTTAATCAGACCAGTGCGTGTCCAGTGGAAACCTCGCATGAATCTGATCTCAGGTCAGAATGGGTTAATCTATTCTCACAAATTGAACAGGCGGTTCAAACGCAGCCACAGGTCTCAAGTGGCAGTGCAAGTGTGAGCCTGAACGCCAGAGGTATTCTTCTTTAGCCAGGTGAAAATGCAAACTTCCAAGAGAAAAGTATAGTGCACAAATCAAAAGAAGCCACCGGGAACATCATCTATGCGTGGAGCACTTTTGTGGTCATTATTGTTTTAAGAAGCCTGGCTGAAAAACATAGATGATGTAGCCTGATGGAAGATGGAACACCTCAATGTCCTCCCCCCCCCCCCCAAAGGTGTCCGTGTGAGTCAGCAAAGTCGTCATTAATTAATTAAGCTGGAGACGGGACAGGTGAGGCGGTTGGACCAAGAGAGGACGGCGGGTTTCTGAGTCCCCAGAGCAAATAAGAGAACGTTCAACCTTCTCAAGAAAAGCCCCCCCACTGCTGGATTCCACACAACGTTCAATGCGGAGACTCCCACAGAAAAGGGAGAGGGCTGCCGTTACTCCTCCGTACAAAAGACAGTCCCGTTGAGCAGCAATCCATCCATTCCCAGACCATAATTGGGACGGGGCAAAAAAATAAATAAAATAAAAAACACAAACTCCACAGAAACCAATTCCATCATGGAATGATTGCAGGTCAAAACGCTGCAGCAAAGCCCTCCTCCAACAAATAATTATTCCACTAGACCCGTTTGGGGCTGCAAGAAGAATCCCTCCTATACTCAACTATCCCCTGGTTCAACGAGCGCACCAGCTATAGGCTGTGTGGCGCTCGCTTCCAATGGCAAACAAACACTTTTTAAGATGTTTGTTTTAAAGTAATTTCTTTCTTTTATCATAAGATTTGTATAGATTTTGTTTGTAATAAAGTCACTTGGATGTCATTTCTCTTTGTTGTGTAATAAAGCTTGTTGAAATAGGGGGGAAAAAAAGGATGCTGTGGTGTCAGGTCCAGAATGATCAGGTCTAAACCGGTTAGGTCCGGGTCTGGTGATTCTCTGGTCCATCGTGGACCAAAACTATTCAACATCGTGATTCTCCTCTCGGCTCTGTTTTAGACCGGGTCTCATGTTTAAGAATGAAAAAATAAAAAAAGAGAGAGAGAGAGAGAAATAAAAATAAAATGCAAATAAGGTTCAGGTATAAGAAAGCCAGAGAGGTCCGTTTCAGAACGGGCCGAACTCTCTGGACCCATGCAGACCTCTAATACAAACAGCATGTCTGTCTGTCTGTCTGTCTGTCTGTCTGTCCGACTGTCCCACAAGAGACAAACATGCCTGTCCTCGAGAGACAAACACTGTGTCCGTGTGTCCTCCAGAGACGCACCCCGGTGTCTGTCTGTCTGTCTGTACCACACAGTAACATTCTTGGTAGAGCTTATCGTTTGATTTAAATCCTATAGCCGTGACACCTGCCCGTCGCAGATAGATAGATAGAGGGAGCAGTTGCTTATTGTAGGTCTATTACACGGGTCTCTGTTGTGGGTCTCTACTGTGGACAGTGTTGCTTTACACAGAACATATTTAAGATCATAATTATTTCATTAAAAAAAAAAGAAAAAAGAGAAGAGTGTATACAAGCTACTGAACACTTGAAAGCATTCAATCTCTCAATGTGTCCATCATAATAAATAGAATTGAATCAACTGGAAGATGATTATTATTATTATTATTATTTTTACAAAATGATGGAAATTAAAATAAAACGGGTGTGGAGATGTGTGATGAGTTTAGGGAGAAAAATCAGTTAAATAAAACCCCGACATGTGCCTGTACGTAGAAGACCAGTTGGATGCTGTAGGGCTGTCCCATTTCCACGTTTTCTTGAAAAGGAAACTTTGTTATTTTAATTAATATTCTTATTTCCTCAGCCCCCCCCCCCCCCCCTCCAACCACCCCAAACAAAGAGAAACAAAAAAAACAAATTGATTGCATAAAGTTTGTGTTTCTGTGCTGGAAGACGAACTCACAGGCTCTCCAATAAACTACATTTCCCATCACCGCCCACATAGAACACCCACCCCCCTTGTCCCGCTCCCGCTCAGTGACTCCTGGACATGATAGCTCGGTAGGTAAATAGATAAGATGGATGGTTGGTTAGATAAGACCGATGGGAGGAATAAAACGCAACAGGCTTTGGCAGTTGTGACATAAGGGGGAGGGGGGGGGGAATTATAAGAGACCACATTGAACCTTTGACCTTTTCTTACACCCCCCTCCACCCCCACCCCCACCTCCAGTTGGGCAAGCTCACACTTCCATATTGATTTACAGATTAGTATAATTGGTATTGATATCGTAGAAGGCTCAGGATAGGGGGGGTGGGGGGGAAACGGTAAAGAACTTATAGGCTGATTCGTGCTTTAAGTCGCGTGCGGGTGCCACCGCACACACCGAAAATATCAGATCTACAAACTCAGGCAACACGACGTCTGTGGCGCCTTGTGACTCATGTAGACGATCTGACGTTTTTTTTGTGGCGCGAGCGTGACACCCGTGCGCCACTATACGCTAGACAAACCAGGCGTTTTTTGTTTTTATTTTATTTTAAAGTGCCTCAGGAGTAAATGGCAGTTTTACGTCGTTTACATTCACGGAGTCTGTCTGGGGGGGGAGGAGGGGGGGGGGGGGGGGGTGGGGGTGGTGGGCGGGGCGTGTGGAGAGATGTGTGGGAGGGGGAGGAGTCTGGCGTGGACGTGGGCGTGTCATCACCTACACTCCAACGCCACGGTGGTCTGAGACGGAGACGAGCCGGACGGACTCAAACACATGTCTGAAGAACCTGAAGACGTGGAGGCCGGCGTGATGGAAACTATGGACACGGGAAGAAAACAACAACTGTTAGCAACTTAGCAGTTAGCGCACACACACACACACACACACACACACACACACACACACACAGAGTGTAGGTTTTAGTTCTCACTACGCCAATTGATGTCGCCACACATTGTTTGTTATCACTGCTTGTTGTATCAGTGGCGTATCTACAATAAGGCGAGGACGAAATCCATTTCTGCCTGGCCAAAATACATACAAACAAAACCTGAGAACTATTAGTGGACAGCGGATTGGCCGCTGCGGTAGAGCGCGACAATGCCAGCCTTTCAGCCTTTGTATCCTCCTCGTCTGGCAGGTATATCTCTTTGAAAACCTTTAGTGCTACGATTGTGCGCTCGACAATAGTGCGATAAATGGTCTCAGATTAGGGATACTAGGGTTCTCCTCAGAATAGGGATCTCCTCAGAATAGGGATACTAGGGTTCTCCTCAGAATAGGGATACTAGGGTTCTCCTCCGAATAGGGATACGAGGGTTCTCCTCAAGAATAGGGATACGAGGGTTCTCCTCAGAATAGGGATACTAGGGTTCTCCTCAGAATAGGGATACTAGGGTTCTCCTCAGAATAGGGATACGAGGGTTCTCCTCAGAATAGGGATACTAGGGTTCTCCTCAGAATAGGGATACGAGGGTTCTCCTCCGAATAGGGATACTAGGGTTCTCCTCAAGAATAGGGATACTAGGGTTCTCCTCCGAATAGGGATACGAGGGTTCTCCTCAAGAATAGGGATACTAGGGTTCTCCTCCGAATAGGGATACGAGGGTTCTCCTCAGAATAGGGATACTAGGGTTCTCCTCAAGAATAGGGATACTAGGGTTCTCCTCCGAATAGGGATACGAGGGTTCTCCTCCGAATAGGGATACGAGGGTTCTCCTCAGAATAGGGATACTAGGGTTCTCCTCAGAATAGGCATACTAGGGTTCTCCTCCGAATAGGGATACTAGGGTTCTCCTCAGAATAGGGATACGAGGGTTCTCCTCAAGAATAGGGATACGAGGGTTCTCCTCAGAATAGGGATACGAGGGTTCTCCTCAGAATAGGGATACGAGGGTTCTCCTCCGAATAGGGATACGAGGGTTCTCCTCCGAATAGGGATACGAGGGTTCTCCTCAGAATAGGGATACGAGGGTTCTCCTCAAGAATAGGGATACGAGGGTTCTCCTCAGAATAGGGATACGAGGGTTCTCCTCAAGAATAGGGATACTAGGGTTCTCCTCAGAATAGGGATACTAGGGTTCTCCTCAAGAATAGGGATACTAGGGTTCTCCTCAGAATAGGGATACTAGGGCTCAGGCGGTTAAGGTAAAAAAACCAACATTTGGAACTCCCAACAGGACCACCTGTTGAAGAGCCCCGCTCGATCGGTTTACCTTCTCGGTCCTTCTTCTTCATCCTCTTGCGCCGGCGGTCGATGGACGCCACCTCAGACTTCAGAGACATGTAGTATCGCCTGATGTCCTGAAGCTTGTCCTGCAGGTAGGCGATGCGCTCCGAACTGGACAGGCCATCCAACTCACCTGGACATGCAGGCAAGACATAGAACAATAAGCAATTAGGACAAATTCAAAGATTCATTTTATTTTTTATTGAAGTTTATCGCATCTGATCTAAGAACAGTAGGGGTGTGTGTATTGTGTGTGTGTGTGTGTGTGTGTGTGTGTGTGAGAGAGAGAGTGTTGTAGGTTTCATGTACACGTGTGTGTATTGTATGTAGATTATGTTGTGTACAGGTGTCATGTGTATTTTATGTATGATTCAAGTGTGTGTAGTGCATGTTGTTTGTGTGTTCTAAATGTGTTTTTATTTGTGTGTGTTAGTGTGTGTACTGTGTAGACCTGGCACCAGCCAATCCACTGCCTCCATCAACCCCTACAGAAATCATGTGGCCAGAATGGGTTTTTTTTTTAAATGTCGTTGTTGTTGTCTCTGTATTATCCGTGTTGGTTTTCGGTGCCTGCCCTCTAGTGGTTTGTGTTTTTGTTTAGTTTTTTTTTTTTCGGGTTAACTCACCTGGTCCGTCTCCAAAAAGGCTCCCTGAAACCCAGAATGAAGAAGAGACCCACAATAAAAGAGCAGTGTGCACAGAAAAGCTTTGTCCACACAACTCAAGACACTGGAGTCACAACCACAAGGTGTGCGACAACTCAAAGACACTGTGGAGTCACAGACAACCAGAAGGTGTGTGACAGAGAGACACAACGCGCGTCAAAACACGTGGTGACACATTCTTATTTCTTAGAATAAACGGGAGACTGCACAGCAGCGACTTGAAACCGAATGAGCAGTCTGCCGTTAAGCACTTGGATCCCCTGCTGTGGCACTGTGGCGCCCTATTGGAACGTGGTCATTGCTACGTCGTCGGCCATTTTGGATGAGGAAATACCCCAGTCGGTCCATTAGTCTGTCTTTTATTCATGCACCAAGGGAGAACACGTACAGTCAATGCTTAAACAACACATTATTTCATTAGGATTCTTATCAATTGGACTAAGGACTTTTTGCTGGCTACGGAGCGGGCAGCATTGGGAGGTCTTTTTTTATTAGATCATATGTGGAGAACAGGCCACGTGCGAACCATACTCGACTGAGCAACGAGAAATCACAGCCAATATAAAACACCTGGACGTGAATCTTTAAGGCATTGAGTTATGCCGGCAGGTGGTCTAACGACTAACCTACACCTCGTGTACTGCCTGCCAGCAGTACTGGCTGCCAGATAAAATAACCCAGCTCATGATAAAATAACCCAGCTCATGATAAAATAACCCTGCCTATGATAAAAATGAATACCAAACAACTCGTCCCTTTACCAACTCGCCTGGGGGCGTACAGCCGGCGCCGGCGGAACTGCGCGGCCTGGTATTCCTGAAGTAACCCAAGTAAATTATGTATAAACGGTTAAACCTAACCTTATTCCTAACCGTCCTTAACCTCAGTAAAACTATGCCTGAACCTAACGCTGTTCCTAAACTTAACCCCAGTAAAACTAGGCCTAACCCTAAACGTATTTCTAAACCCCGTTCTCAGTAAAACAAAATAAAGAATACAAGAACCGCCGCACGAGAGGTTGGCGGAAAAAAGCCAGGGCGACGAGATGGAATAGGGGCGACCGCACTCGCTACCGATAAAATAACCCAGCTCATGCCACACAGTCTCTGTTGAAGGTAAAGTCCTCAACCTGCCATATAAATTCATTCAACAAATGCATTATCATTCAAAGCAACGACCAGTTGAACTCGTTAAAACGTGACGGTTTGAAACGAATACATTTGTAGCATTAGCCAACACATGAAAGAGGGAGTGTAAAAGATGCTAAGAGACCCCGTGTACTCAGGAAGGAGGAAGATAAGATCACACCCGTTACACAATACCATCTTTTACCATCAGGGGGCGACGGTACACTACACAGTGCCTTCTCTGCAGCCTATAACGTATGACTTGTTATTAGCATGGTTTCTTTAATTGCCCATGTACTTTGTGCTCCGTTTGCATCGTGTATGTTTCTGTATCCTGACGACTTGGCTTGGCACAAAACAAATTTCCGAAAAAAGGACAAATTTAAAGTATCCATCTATTTGTGAGCATGTCCAAATAAAGGGAAAGTAAATACCTGGCATAATTTGCCCATTGCCAAAACACGGCAGAACCTTATAACCACTTCCAAGTCACTGACGAGAGTCCCGCAGGGGTCAAACGCAGTGGTTTTCAACCATTCTCATATCAAGGCCCATTATTAAGTTGACATTTGAGTCACAGACCACCAATTGAATTCTTCGTACGGGTCCCTTTGGTTTAATTTTATTTCTATGACAGTGGTGCTCATCCTTTTTCATGTCAAGGACCCCCAGAATTATCTGTATTTGGCCACAGACCCCCCCCCCCCCTTCTGAAAATATGTTGTTCCAGCCAGGGACCACTCTACTCTACACAGCAGTCATTATTCCCAGCACTAGTTACGGACTTCGCCCAGACTGATAACGTGTCTGTGTGTGTGTGTGTCCGTGTGTGCGTGTGCATTGTCTCACTGAGTTGGAAGGTCCATTTATACGTGCGCTGGGAAGAGGAGAATCCAGTTTTGTCTCTGTAGGACTCCAGAGCCGGGGACAGCCGGGGGCCTTTGGGCAGGCCCGGGGTCAGCCGGGGGCCTTTAGGGAGGCTGTGCTTGACGGGGCTCAGTTTGGACGCCTGGTCTTCACTGTCGCTGCTGTGACCTGCACACGAGTTGGGGAAAGACGAGCAAACGGTACTATGTCACTAGACTCACTACTAACGTTCGCTAAAGCATAACATAATGCTAACACCAAAAGGAGCTCCCGCCCCAAAATGGGTTAATTAACCACTGGAACCCCTAGCATCCCCTATTCTGCGGCAACACTCCTGTGAGTCGTATCAAGTTAAAATTTAATTAATCTATTGAGGATGAAAGTTATCTGGTTTCATTAAATGGCTTGGTCGAACGCTCGATTCAGATTGGTCAGTCGCAGAATTCAGCCGTGTGTTATTTCTGGATAATGACCGCTCCATAACAGACCGGCAATGCCTAATCAAACGCTCGTTTCCAACCCCGACAGCCATGTAAAAACACACACAATGTAATTTACAGCTACCAGTTCATCAACTGGTTCTACTACGGTTCTCTGCTTTCTGTTCCCAGCTACTGTATGTGGAAGAAGGTCTCTCCCAAAATACATGCCATCACATGCACACTGCAGATCCACAAGCGCACAACGCGACACACACACACACAGTCACACACACACACACACACACACACTCTTACCTGCTCCATTCTTGTCCGTCTTGTTGGCTGTGCTCGATCGTTTTTGGTTCCGTTTGTGTTTTTTGGCCGAGGGGCTTGTATTCCCGTCCATCAACCTCTTCTGACCTGCAGAGGTCAACCAATCACATTAACCCATTTTGACCCGAGATCAGATTAAAAAAATGTCTTCTACATCCCGACAGTTCTCTGAAAAAGCTACGTTTCCTGTGTCAGTCGTTCTTCGATTTTTCAAAAATAGCAGACCTACAAGCTTGTAGATCTGCTATTTTTCAATAGCTAAAGCATAACATAGTGCCAACACCAAAAGGGGTTCCCGCCCAAAAGGGGTTAAGACCACATACTGTAGTGCAGTCAGGGCATCTCAGAGTGGGTGCCCCGACGTCCAGGGAAACCTCAGAATACTTTGATAATATTCAGAATTGATCAACGTCACTTCAGTAACCACTTCTTATACTACTTGGTTTCTCTATTATTTAATGTTGTTCATACTCGTCTGTAGTGCATAGAGTTTAGTTGGGTCAGACAGTGTTTCCATTCATGTGGACATTTAGGAGTAATCATCGCTCCTATGAAATGTGAATTCTCGCCATCGCCACATAATGGACCTATGGCTAAAACCTGCCCTCTCCCACTTAAGACACTCCCACTTGGACACTTTCCAGCCAGGCTCATTCATTCCAATGTAAATATCATGGAATTGTTCACATTAAATACTGGTTCATTTTTGGAACCGGACCTTCAACAAGGCCTGCCATATGCACTGGAAAAACATGTGTGTGGCATTTATTTTCTTTTTTAAACAGTGTTTTATCATACAGGAAAAACTATTGGTGGAGAGGTTTGTCCAACCCATGCTATGCTTGGATGTGATTGAACCATAGCAGTTTGGGGAGGGGCTAATAGCTATAGGTGAACGGCTGGTCTATGTGTTTTGGGTGCGCTGCACATTCTGAATGGACACACAGAGAGACACACACACAGAGACACACAGAGAGACACACATTCTGAATGGACACACAGAGAGACACACATTCTGAATGGACACACAGAGACACACACACACAGAGAGCGGCGTGCTGCCCCTCACCTCGGTCCTTGGTGTCGTGCAGCGACAGGGAGGAGTTGGACGAGGACACGTGGCCCGGCTCGTGGTCCACCGGGCCGTCCTGGGCCTCCCTGCCTCTCTCTTCCTCCTCCTCTTCCTCCTCTTCGTCGTCCTCCTCGTCTTCCTCCTCCTCCTCCAGGCCGTGGGGGAAGGCTCTGCTCTGGGGCTGTGCGGAGGAGGCCTGCGTGAGGAGGAGGAGGTGGTGGTGGTGGTGGTGCGGGTGAGGAGGCGGAGGCGGAGGCGGAGGAGGAGGCGGCGCCTCCCGCATCATCGGCAGGAGGTTGGGCTTCTCCTTGTCGTCGGGGTCGTCCAGGTCCACCTCGTGGCACACCAGCGCCTCGGGGCCTATCTGGGGCATCAGCTCCTCCGCCGTGGGGCCCTGTGGGGGGACGGAAGGGATGGAATCATGGGACCGTCATGAACTATTTACTGGATTACAAATAAGAGCACCGAAGTCTGATGTAATGTACGCTTCCTACTTGGGTCATATATTGCCCCTCCCCTAATCACTACGTGATTAGTATAATTTGTTCAGTTTGTTAAAGGTATATTCAGTGATTTCACTCAAAAAAAAACATAAGTTTCGTTTTTGGCTGGGACCCAAAGCCTTTCGTCCAATCAGGATGGAGAGTCAAAAACGAAACCTAAGGTTTTTTGACCCCCAGGGGTTAACTGGGGACAGGGAGGAACTCCTTATATGGTCAGCACACTCTATAGTAGAGAGGATTATCACAACAAAACAAAAAAATAAGTCATATTTGAATATACCTTTAAGCTTTAAGCTTTAAGTATAAGATGGAGTGCCACAATTTTTGTATTTTTCCAGTTTTTCATGTCTACGAGGTGACAGTACTTCATTAGACACCCCGGAGTCGGTTTTATGTGCAATGGTGTATTAACTTTGTATTTAGGGTTTCTTCCTGGAGGCTTTGAACCCTTGACAGTCAAACGAGCCAATGAAATAAACAGAAATGTAGTATCTACAGTCTATTTAGTCGACTAAATAGACTAGATAATACAGATCTACAAGCACGCAAGCGTTGTGAGCTTGTGGATGTGCCATTTTCAGCAAGTCATTGCGACGGCATCCAGGCTCATTTTAGTCAACATAAAATCTTCCACTAAATCATTCCAGGTGGACTAAAATGTGACAAAAAAAACGAAATGAAAACCATTCAAGAGACCAACGACTGAAACTTAAAATCTAAACAACAGCGCTGGGTACCTGCTGGGCCTGGTGGTGCAGCTGCGTGGCGGGGACCGCCGGGAGGCGCTGCTGGGAGGAGGAGCAGATCTCCGGAGAGAGGCAGGGCATCTCCATCTTCACCTCCTCCTCCTCCTCCTCCTCTGGAGGAGGAGGAGGAGTCGTGTGCTCCTTCGCTCTCCTCGACGCGTCGCTCCTCCTCTCCGAGTCGGACCTCCGGGGGGCGGGCGACGGGAGCGCCCTGGGAGAGGACGCGGCGGCCGCCATCTTGGGCCCCCCCGCGGAGGAGGCGGCGGCGGCGGCCCTGGACTCCAGGCGCACCTTCTTGTCGGGCGTCCTCTGCTCCGTGGCCTTGCGCTTCACCACCACCGGGGGGACTCCCGCCGCCTCGGCTCCCAGCGCTCCTGGAGGAGGAGGAGGAGGAGACAGGCCAGTTTAAAACCCATTCTGACCCCGAGATCAGATTCTAAAAAAAAATAATTCTACGTCCGGACAGTTTTCCATTCTGACCCCGAGATCAGATTCTAAAAATGTCTTCTACGTCAGTCGTTCTTCGATGTTTCAAAAATGACAGACCTACAAAGCTCGTAGCGCGAGCTTGTAGATCTGCTATTTTTCAATAGCTAAAGCATGACATAGTGCCAACACCAAAAGGGGTTCCCGCCCCAGAATGGTTCAAGGCTTTAGTTGGCGTGGAAACGATTACCGGTTGAATCAATTTGGTTGTGCTTTTTGGCATTAGCCCATTTTGGGGGCGGGAACCCCTCTTGGTGTTTTCAAGCATTAGGTTATGCTTTAGCTAGTGAAAAATAGCAGATCTACAAGCTCATAGCGCGCCACCGAGTGGCGCGCTACGAGCTTGTAGGTCTGCTATTTTTGAAACAAAAGCTCCTTGACACAGTTGGAGAATAACTGATATAACGTAAGTTTTTTCTGAAAACTATCATGATTTTTTTTTTTAGACGACATTTGTAAAATCTGGTATCAGGTCGAAATGGGTTAATAATAATAATAATCATCTTTATTCATAGAGCCTGAATGGAAACACTTTTCTTTGGCGCTATGTCCATTTAGACTTGACTGTATACTGTATGCATTTCTGTCTAATGAAGTACGGTACTCAATCGATCAAAGCAGCTTTCAGACGTAAATGCAGTACAATGTGCTTTACATCCAAGTTAAAGGAGAATTCCATACTAAAAGGCTTTCTCACCTTTCTTTGTAGTTGTTACGTCCCCATCAAAGAGGTCCAGGTGTTATTTTGTGCAAAAGCTCCTTATTGGCTATTTCCCCTACCATAAGCCCTAAATGAATTGCATTGAATTGAATGGGATGTATGGGGTGTTGTGCTAATGCGCTTATTTCCATCGAAATAAGTAGTAGTGTGCCGCTTGGGTTATTATTTACATTATGAAGAGAGGATATATACAAAGAAATTATAATTTTGAGCGATGGGAATAAGCAAATTAACACCCCATACATCCCATTCAATTCAATGCAATTCATTTAAGGCTTATGGTAGGGGAAATAGCCAATAAGGAGCTTTTGCACAAAATAACACCTGGACCTCTTTGATGGGGACGTAACAACTACAAAGAAAGGTGAGAAAGCCTTTTAGTATGGAATTCTCCTTTAAAAACGTACCATTTTGGTCTGAATAGGACTAGTTTTTTTTCCTTCCAATGGAAATATCCTAAAAAAAAAACTTTTGGTACAATATGGTAATATGGTGAATGGTAAAAATTAAAATAGTAAAATTAAGTTAAAACCAGGGGCGGGGTTTTAGCTGCCTCCTATTGAACTGAATTTCAACAGCCCAATTTCCTGCCAATTATGTCTGCCGTGCATAGAGACAAAGATCGTTAATTTATGAAGCTACACCCTCCTAATTGT
Source organism: Protomyctophum bolini (assembly GCF_963924005.1). Lineage (NCBI taxonomy): Eukaryota > Metazoa > Chordata > Actinopteri > Myctophiformes > Myctophidae > Protomyctophum > Protomyctophum bolini. Next base: position 18,858,398 of record NC_137876.1, read on the forward strand.
AGCCACTAGAAGCAAAATGGCACATAATGATCTCCTAACTAAGTGGGTGCCATTGTCTGACAGCAAATCTCACAAACGTCATCATAGATTTGCTGGTGCTGGTGGCGATAATAGTTGAATTCCTCCTGATTTGAGTATGAAAATCTTGGGAACATTCTGTGGTTTGTGGCGAACGGGTAAAACCGTGTTCAGTGGCCATGGGGCTAAAAAAAAATAATCACCGGAAGCAACCAGTCCTAAAAAGGCGGCCACCTAATTCACGCAGATATGGAGATGGTTTTTTAGCCTATTGATGATTAATTTCTGCAAAGCTACAATTATCTCAAGGACAGGGCAATGCGTCACAATAATGTGGGCCCCTACCTGTGGCTCCTCCTCCTCCTACGGCGCTCCTCTCGTCCTCCTCGGGGGCGGAGTCTGTGTCAGAGTCGTGCGCGGCGGTGGGCGTGGCCTCTGGAGGGAGGCGGAGCTGAGGCGGCAGGCAGTGCAGGACCACCATGGGCTCCTCCTGACGCTTCACGCAGAGCAGCGAGCCCGTGTGGTTGGCCGTGGGGGCGACGGAGGCGGGACTAGTGGCCGCGGAGGAGGAGCTGGCGACGGAGGCCGGACTAGCGGCGGGGGAGGAGGGTCTGGTGATGGCGACGGAGCACGTGGTGGTCGTCACGGCGACGGAGGAGGGGCTAGTAGAGGCGACGGGGGCGGGCTTAGTGGCGACGGGGGCGGGGCTAGTGCCGCGGCTGGGGGAGGGGCTGGGCGGAGTTGCTGGAGTGACGGCCGCGGAGGCGCCGCCGCCGGAGACGCACGCAGCGTTTCTCGGCGGCGTTTCGCAGCCCGCCTCTCTCGCGTTTGACCTACGCCCCTTGACCCTGGGCGAGGGGAGCGGCGGGCCGGCTTTGCTGCCGTCGTGTGACGACAGCGGAGAGGAGCTGCTGTTCTGGGGTCTGTCGGGGCCGTCGGTGCGCCGAGCGGCGGGAGAGGAGCTGCTGTTCTGGGGTCTGTCGGGGCCGACATCACGCCGGGCGGCTGGAGAGGAGCTGCTGTTCTGGGGTCTGTCGGGGCCGTCGGCGCGCCGAGCGGCTGGAGAGGAGCTGCTGTTCTGGGGTCTGTCGGGGCCGACATCGCGCCGGGCGGCTGGAGAGGAGCTGCTGTTCTGGGGTCTGTCGGGGCCGACATCACGCCGGGCGGCTGGAGAGGAGCTGCTGTTCTGGGGTCTGTCGGGGCCGACATCGCGCCGCGCGGCAGGAGAGGAGCTGCTGTTCTGGGGTCTGTCGGGGCCGTCGGCGCGCCGAGCGGCTGGAGAGGAGCTGCTGTTCTGGGGTCTGTCGGGGCCGACATCGCGCCGCGCGGCGGGAGAGGAGCTGCTGTTCTGGGGTCTGTCGGGGCAGACATCGCGCCGAGCGGCGGGAGAGGAGCTGCTGTTCTGGGGTCTGTCGGGGCCTTCGGCGCGCCGAGCCGCGGGAGAGGAGCTGCTGTTCTGGGGTCTGTCGGGGCCTTCGGCGCGCCGAGCCGCGGGAGACGCGTCCGGCCGAGCCGGGGGGGTCGTCTGCCCGGCGGTCGGAGACGCTTTGTGTCGCTCGTCTCGGATCGGCGAAACTTCGCCGACGCCTCTGTCCGGCGTCAACGGACACGCCGCCACAGACGCCGCCGGCTCCTCCCCTTTGCCCGGCTCCCTCTTCTCCGGTTGGGCGAGGAGGGCTTTGTCGGGACGATCCCTCTTCTCCGGTTGGGCGAGGAGGGCCTTGTCGGGACACTCCCTCGTCTCCGGTTGGGCGAGGAGGAGGGCCTTGTCGGGACGCTCGCGGGGCGTGCCGCCAAAGGGTGGGAGGGCTGGCGGCGCGGCGTTGGTCTCCATGGTTCCGCTGTTCGGAGGAGTCTTCCCGCTAGCGTCCTCCTCGTCCTCCTCCTCCTCGTCCTCCTGCTGGAGACACGTGGACGTTCTGTCCTCACTGGAGTCCTCTGGGTCACTGTCTGACGAGTTGGACTCTGTGCGCGCGCGCACGCACACACACACACACACACACACACACACACACACACACAATGATCTTAGCATTTATTCCATTTGTTCTTTGATTCAAATAAATTGGCAGTTCAATAACTGTTGCCTTGGACGGATGAGACATTACAGACATATTTCAAGGTGAGTTCACATGCACACGACAGGTCAGATTGACAGATTCCATGCAGTACAGGTCCAGAGATGGGAACCGAACCCAGGATATTGTCAAGCAAGTCATTTACATCCTGGTTCCAAATGGAGAATATAGGGTTGTAGTATAGCCACGGGGTAATCCAAGCGGTGGACATTGCTCTTGTCTTCATGTCTTTATGCATGTAAATTGTCTTGTTCTTTGCGTTATATGTCAAATGTGTGTATGTGTGTTCTGCATACTTGGCTGCTGGGTCGCAAGACTGACAATAAAGTACTAGATCATATTATCAGGTGCACTGCTCGATTCCAAGTAGTGCACCGATTGCATCAAATTAATCGTTGTACGTTGTCAAACTTGGTTTCATAATCGCTGGAAGCCGGAATCAGAACCAATTATGAATTCATTACCGTTTGAGGCTCTGTCCGAGTCGTACATCCCAGACGTCCTCCGCGTTCGTCTTCTCGGAGTGCCTGGGAGAGACAACAGTTTGACCATCAGCCATCCATCCATCCACCACGTTTTAGTTCATACCAGGGAATTAGATTTTAGTGTGTTTTTTTGGAGTAGCAAAACAAAACATTGCACAGGGCAGATATGACAAATACCTTGATACAAACAAAGACAGTACCCGGTAGCAATGATCAAAGTCAATAATGTACTATGGGCAAACCTGGCCATATAGATACTTTAGCAATTTTTTACAATTTTGGAAAATTCTTAAACTACTGGCTCCCATGCAAAGTGCCAACAATTTGTGACATTAATATCGCTACTGGGGCGATTGTAGCTCAGGAGGTAGGAGCAGGTCGTCCAATGATCCCTGGGTCGGCGGTTCGAATCCCGGCTGCCCCCGGAAGTGTCCTTGGGCAAAGACACCGAACCCCCAAAATAAATTGCTCCCGATGTGCTGGTCGGTGCCTTGCATGGCTCATTGGCTTCCGCCGCAATCAGTGTGTACCGTGAATGTGTGTGTGTGTGAGAACGGGTGAATGTAATGCACAATCTATGCAAAGCGCCTTGGATGAAAAGGTTTTTTGCCGCGGTAATACGGTATACCGCTACATGCCTAGTGACATCATCACCCTATGTGGGAGGAGTGAAGGCGTGTGTGTGTGTGTGTGACATCATCACGTCTCTTACTGTCGCCATTGGCCATGTGGGAGGAGTGAGGCCGGCTGCTGCTGCTGTGGCCTCCCTCGCTGCTGGGCGTCTTGGAAACGCTGCGGTCCGCCGCCATGGTGGGCGTGGTCCTGACCTGGGGACGGCCCCTCTTCACAGACCCCGCCTTAGAAGCCGAGGGCTCCTCCTCCTCCTTGTCTCCGCCTTCCTCTTTGTTCTAGACGGGCGGGGACAGACCAGAGGTTGCGTATGTATGTATGCATGCATGCGTCCAGTCAGGTTCAGTGAACAGTGGGGTCTCCATCTCGTTAGCTTCTAGATTGTCCTCACCTTGACTTTCTTTCTGTTCCGCTTCTTTGTCGTTCCCTTTTCCACTGGCCAGATGATTCTATCAGCCTTCACCCACTCATCATACCTACACCACACAGACACACACACACACACACAGGTTAGCACACAGTTATTTTGTGAAACCACGGTTTCAGTTATTTCCTTTCTTTCAACTGTTAAAGTGCCATTTGCCAACTGCTGTAACATGTAATATGTTTATATTATTACAGGGTTCCACTAAACAGTCTGGTTATTCCTTTCGGCTGGTTATCAACCCATGTTGTGCGGGAACCCCTTTTGGCATTATGTTATGCTTTAGCTATTGAAAAATAGCAGACCTACAAGCTCGTAGCGCGCCACCGAGTGGCGCGCTACGAGCTTGTAGGTCTGATATTTTTTCAAAACCCGAACGACTGACATAGAAACATAGGCTTTTTCAGAAAACTGTCAGGATGTAGAAGACATTTTTTAGAATCTGATCTCAGGTCAGAATGGGTTAACTAGACAGCTAACATCTCATGCCTCCAGACAAACAAACAAACAAACAGGTACCTAACGTTCCATCCATAGTAATGAACCAGGTAAAGAATGTCCCCTTCGTCCGTCTGGGTTCTCTTGATGTTGGCTTCATAGATCTTCTGAGTCTTCCCCCGACCATACTTCACTCTCACCTTCGTCCCCGTTATGGAATCATCATCCTCACCGTCACTGCGCACACACACACACTTTTATGTACCAGCTTTTGGGGAATATTTCAAAAGCATGTCAGCATTGAAATTGGACAGTAGTTTAGTAAAGGGGCACTCATCAGTTCAAAGAAGAATCTGAAATGTCAATGAGTCGATTAAAAACATCAATGACAGTTGAAACCCATTTATATTATAATATAATATATTATATTATAATATGAAACCCAAAGTTTATATTGTGTCATTTATTGAGAAAGTGTTTTCCATCAATAGCCCAATAATGAAATAAAAGTGTAATATTAAATCGAATCAAAGATGAGTCGTATCTTGACACGTGTAGTTTCAAGGCATGTCATAAAATGTACGTTTGGGGTCACCCTCTGTCGGAGTCGGACTGATTTAAATGTACGTTTGTGGTCACCTCTGTCGGAGTCGGACTGATTTAAATGTACGTGTGTGGTCACCTCTGTCGGAGTCGGACTGATTTAAATGTACGTTTGTGGTCACCTCTGTCGGAGTCGGACTGATTTAAATGTACGTTTGTGGTCACCTCTGTCGGAGTCGGACTGATTTAAATGTACGGTTGTGGTCAACTCTGTCGGAGTCAGACTGATTTAAATGTACGTTTGTGGTCACCTCTGTCGGAGTCGGACTGATTTAAATGTACGTTTGTGGTCAACTCTGTCGGAGTCAGACTGATTTAAATGTACGTTTGTGGTCAACTCTGTCGGAGTCAGACTGATTTAAATGTACGTGTGTGGTCACCTCTGTCGGAGTCGGACTGATTTAAATGTACGTTTGTGGTCAACTCTGTCGGAGTCAGACTGATTTAAATGTACGTGTGTGGTCACCTCTGTCGGAGTCGGACTGATTTAAATGTACGTGTGTGGTCACCTCTGTCGGAGTCGGACTGATTTAAATGTACGTTTGTGGTCAACTCTGTCGGAGTCAGACTGATTTAAATGTACGTGTGTGGTCAACTCTGTCGGAGTCAGACTGATTTAAATGTACGTTTGTGGTCAACTCTGTCGGAGTCAGACTGATTTAAATGTACGTGTGTGGTCACCTCTGTCGGAGTCAGACTGATTTAAATGTACGTGTGTGGTCACCTCTGTCGGAGTCGGACTGATTTAAATGTACGTGTGTGGTCACCTCTGTCGGAGTCGGACTGATTTAAATGTACGTTTGTGGTCAACTCTGTCGGAGTCAGACTGATTTAAATGTACGTGTGTGGTCAACTCTGTCGGAGTCAGACTGATTTAAATGTACGTTTGTGGTCAACTCTGTCGGAGTCAGACTGATTTAAATGTACGTGTGTGGTCACCTCTGTCGGAGTCAGACTGATTTAAATGTACGTGTGTGGTCACCTCTGTCGGAGTCGGACTGATTTAAATGTACGTTTGTGGTCAACTCTGTCGGAGTCAGACTGATTTAAATGTACGTTTGTGGTCACCTCTGTCGGAGTCAGACTGATTTCCTCATGTCATGATGCTGAGAACAACCCCTCTTTTCCCCCAAAATGTAATTAACAAAAATCGCATTAAGTTGCGAGTTTGAAGATGGCTATTTTCTTTTTGCCAAACATTAGGCCCAGAATAAGGATGCTATCTATAGGGCTCAAGAGAGGAAGTGGTTAAGGTCGTCTCATCAACTTCAAATGATACAGGGAGCATCGGCCGCACTTCCCTGTTCTCCCAGCAGGTGGCAGGCTGAGCTTAGTTCAGGTTCCATGAAGTGGAAGTCATTTAGAGCAGCAGGTGTCATAAGTCAGATCATAATAAAGAACTACATGGAAAATAACAGACATCTAATATAATAAGATTCTTAGTTTTATTGCCCACGGTTACAAAGAATTGCTTTTTAAAGTGTTCTCAAACCTTTTCATAGCATACCCATGTACACGCACCTCGACGGTGGGTGCAGGGCCAATAAAGCAATCATGGAAGTAGGTAGGACTTTAGCTATTGACAAATTGCAGATCTACAAGCTCATAGCGAGTTTGTAGATCTGCTATTTTTGAAAGATCTTGGAAAATGTGGCGCATATCTTTGAATATATAATTATTTCAGAGCAAACGTTTTTTAACTCAAGTCTTTGCTTCTGGGGGGGGGGGGGGGGGGTCCCTGGAACAACATATTTACAGATGGGGGGTCGGCGGCCAATTACATATACGTTTTGGGGCCCTTGACATGAAATAGTTTGAGCACCACTGATATAGAAACATAGGTTTTTCAGAAAACTGTCATTTTTTAAAATGGCTTAAATGGGTCAAAATGAGCCGAGAGAATCACTGGCCCTAGAGATCAAAACGGTGAGGAAAGAGCAGACGTCCATTCCATCTCACCTCTCTCCTCCGCCTCGCCTCCGCTCTGCCTCGTCGTACTCCCGCTCGTCGTCGTCCTCGTCGGACTCCGACTCCTCCATGCGTCGGTTGCTGCGCCTCCTGATGGGAGGAGGCTCTCTCTCCTCCCCGCTGGTCTCCTCTCCCCCGTCCGTCTGCCTCTCCTCCGTCTGCCTCTCTCTGGACGACACGGGGGGAGATTCCATCTTCAGCTGACACCGCCGCGCACCCTGCACAGACAGACAGACAGACAGACAGACAGACAGACAGAGAGACAGAGAGAGAACTATGAGATCCAACTTCTAAATTTGAGCAAGAATCGTGCATTTATCATGTTTCTGCAACGAGAGAGACTTTGAGAGGTTTAACCCTGCAAGACCCGGATACGTTTCTACTTTTTCAAAATTTCTGATGGTGTTATAAGGACAAAGGGAGTCTACCAACGCGCCTCAAGCCTAAAACGGCTGATCCGGTGCTTCACAGGTGCAGGGACATCAAAGTTGCAAAAGGAAAGGAGACTGGAGCAACACGGACATTTAGAGCCTTTTATTAAGGTGCTGAGTATGTTATAAGGAGTTTTAAGTCAAGCACTTTCGCCACAGTAGTTGGCGCCAGGTGCCACATTTTTGAACGTAGTAATGTTCAGCAACTACAGACAATAAATATTTCCATGGATAAAAATTGAATGAGATCTCAATTCTTGACACATTTTGACATGTTTTAACCGAGTAGTTCTGTAAACCAACGGTTACCAAACACATTTGTATGGGTACCGGGCGTCTAGTCTCTCTTGTGGGTCTCGACTTGAACGTTTTGGGAATCACTGCTGTAAAACCATGCACCCTTATGTATACAGTGTATCCCGTTACAATATCTGCTTCTATTTTAACCGCCTAAATTTCAAATATTCAATCTCTATCCGTTTCCCCCGTTCCTGGAAAGGGAAACCGCAAATGATCATTTGTGACCAGATTTGACTGAGAGACTGCCATTGCACACATTCCAGCTTTTCACCAGAGGAGGAAAACTTTTTTTTCCCCCCAAAATGAGTTAATAGCACAGGCAGACTCTTCGCATACTAGAGCATGTCTGAAATAAGTGTCAAAGCTGAAATTGACATGTAAATACGAAAAGAATGCTTAAACATGTAGCTATTGTAATGTTAAGAGACCACAGAAGTGAACCTTTCAAGCCCGTTTTCTCAACTAGCTGTTTTCTGCAAGACATCACTCTATAAGCCTCTATATCTCCAAAACTGGTGGGTCAAACTGAACAACCAATATGTCAATTTGAAGCTATGATTCCCTGCTTTGATATGAAATGAAAAATTAAAAAAAATCCAATGGCAGTCTCCCAGTCAAATTTGGTCACATTTGTTGATGTGACATTGAAGTTGAACAAGTGTCCATGACAACGAAAATATATGATGTGGAGACAATAAAAACTATTATCATCATTGTTATTGAAGGTGGCAACCATTTGCTCGGTAAAATATTTCGGGGGCATATTTAGAATGTGTGCAGGCTTGAGTACCGTATGTTGAATCTAGTTTGCATTAATGCGGATTTAGTTGACACAATAAAATAAAATGGCGATAGTATTCCATGTGGGGCAGACAGCCCGTCACAGCCAGATTTGGGAGAGCAGCGCAGCTTTGTTGTTTTGCGAGGAAAGCGGTAAAATGAGACTTTCGTGGGTTGTTTTTGTCTCGGATTTAGTCCGACTGAGCGTCACAGTATAACTCTATGGGGAGTCGGGGACACAACAAAAGCGACACAAAAGTATCTCAGGAGGGGGGCGCTCACGTCACGGCTAAAATACTGAATCGAGTTCACCAGTTCCCTCCTCCTCCTCCTCCTCCTATACCTCGATATGGTGTCCCTCTAGCAGAAACGGTGAACCCGGAAGCAGCGGGGACAGAGATATCCGATTTCTCCATAATCATTTAGAGTTGTGGTCGTTGGGTTAGCCCGCGCTTACATGTGCGCTGTGGCACAGCTACGATACGTCAGAGTACATACAGTACATAGTACATCATCTCTGCCCGAGAGAGAGAGACCAGATGGGAGCAGGAGGAGGATCTCACTGCTGCCAGCATCTGGCATCGAGTCAAGCCCCGCCCACTCACCCTGGGAGAGGCGTGTCTGTCCTTAGGCCCCTCCTCCTTTTCACTCTCACTCTCCGACTCCACCTTCACCCTGGGCTTGTCATCTACGGGCTCCGCCTTGATTGGCGGAGGGGCCTGGACCTCCACCCACGCGGGCTTCGGATTCGTCAGCGTGGTAGGGAGGCGGGGCTTATTGTGATGGATAGTTCTGAACGTGATGGAGGCTGAACGGCAGTACTCCTCGAAGCCAGCAAGGTACCTGAAGCAGACGAAGTACGTTAGCATGAACAACAGTGCAATTCATAATTCTTCACCTCAACAGTGTGCGTGTTTGTGTGTGTGTGTGTGCGCTGTGCGTGTGCGTCACATACTTTTTATAAGCAGTCTTAACATTGTATGAAGCAGCCGAGTTGAGAACAGGAATTCCCAGATCCATGTACACCTGCTTCCATACAGTACCACTCTCGATCTGAAACACATCATCATTATAATTATTATTAATCCATTTTGACCCGAGATCAGGTTCTAAAAATGTCTTCTCTACATCCTGACAGTTTTCTGAAAAAGCTATGTTTCTATGTCGGTCGTTCAAAAATAGCAGACCTACAAGCTCGCTATGAGCTCGTAGATCTGCTCATTTTCAATAGCTAAAGCATAGCATAATGCTAACACCAAAAGAGACCCGAGCACTGGACCACAAAAGTAAGTTAGCCTTGGGAACTTAATGGTCCCAAAAGCCTGGACCAGTGCCAACTAGCCCCGTCGACGTGCAAGGAATTATCTCATGCACAAATCGAGCACTTTTGAGAGACACTTTCAGCGTTTAGCTGTGTGCTTGTGCCGCACACTGAAAATAGCCGACATGCAAGTTCACAACGTGACATACGACATGCTGTGGACTCGTCCAATACATCCAATTTCAAGTAATATACATTTTAAAGTAACTAAATAAATAAGTTGTGGCTCTTTTCAACTAGCAGAACTTTCCATAAACTGGAACTGTACAGCCCAGCAGCCGTTAAATCCAGTGTTTACAGGGAGGTACTTACTACTACTACGAATAAAAAAATAGATAGATCCAACAGCTTTGCAATGTATTGCCGTTTTCTAAACCAATAATTCCCAGAACTCATGTTAGTACCACCTCCTGAGCAGGGGCCCAAATTAGGTTCTGAGAACCTCATGTGAAACCGAGCCAAAGTGTACGATATAATAAACACAGAACCGGTGAAATACAGACGCACTGTTCGCTTAGTCCTCGAGGTCGAAAAGAAGCATAAACACAGGCTTCCATTAGAGAGGGCATGCGCATGCATGAAGGGAGTGGCAAAGTGAGTTTAACGTAGTTTAATGCAAGCAGATAGGACTTTTCTGTTTGGATGTAGGGGCTAATTTGGGCTATCAAGGCCAGAAAGTAGGGTTTTTTTGCCACTCGGTAGGTGTTCCTGCATAACTTCTGTTATGCAGGAAGGTATGATGATGAGGTCATGCGCATACCCTCTGTTCTGTGGCTGGCAGACAAGACAGACAGACAGACAGACAAGACAGGTATACTAACGCTCCGACAGCCTCCCAGCTGATAGACCAGTCTGAAGAGTTTGAAGAGGTTCAGGTCTTTGTAGCCCAACACCGGAGGTTTATTGATAGGAGTGCCTGAAGACAGATGCATGAACATATAGCAACACATTAACAATGTTTAATCAATTGCGGTTGTATTTCACACAGCTATTCCTATACTAGTGAAGACATCAACTTTTTATATATTTGCCATTTTAAGCCCAACTGTGAGACCGGAAATAGCAGAGCTTGTTGATCTAGTATGTTCAGGGTTTGACCAGGGGGGCAGTCAGAGAGATATTTTGTGAAGCCACTAAGGAAATGAAAGTTCATATAATGGCCTGTTGTGGCGCTGTCACTGGACCCAGAAAAACCCATAGCCCCATAGAAGTCCATGTATTTTGGCCCAACTTCACCTAGACTGTATTACCTTAATAAACATGGTCATGAATACTTTTTGCTTCCAGTCACTAGTTTAAAGTCTAATTTCTAATGTCATAATATTCTTTTTGGAAAATTATGGTCCCATTTATAAAAAAAATGACCATAAAGTTGCGCATGTTCTGAGGGGCGTGGCTACCGTTACAGTCTATGAACGGGATCCCCCACCCACTCGAGTCAAAATGAAAACCAACGAAGAAGAAGGGGGAAGTCCCGCCTCGTTGTCTGGGCCAGCCAATGGGCCAGCTGGCCTGAGCTGGGCCAAAACGGATCTAGAAAGATGGCGACTTCCATTGCAAGGACTGACAGGCTTCATTTTATGTTCATGTTAGACCCGCGGAACGCTTTGTCCATATTTTTTTACAGTCTATGGGTTTGACTCTAGCACGCAACTAAACGATCAATCCAACATTTATCCTTGAGGACAAGGGGGAAAGATCTTACATTTTACTATACTTGTGGGGACATTTGGGGCGCGCACACACACACACACACACACACACAGTCTCACCTCTGTCCTCCATGAACTTATAGAGTTGTTGTAGGAAGTGATCTCTCTCCTCTGGGTCCGGCTCATCATCGGGCTGACAGACAGACAGAGGAGCCAAGCATTAACTTAAGTCATATATAAATATATATATATACTTAGAAATAGCCCATCTACACGTGACTTGATATATGTACGCAATCTACGAGCGGTTACCGTCCATGTGGTTAACCCAGATAAATGAGTTCAATGCAGATCTTGAATCATATGCTTTCTCATTTCTAAATGAGGGCCATTCTAAATTATTTGCAGCCCAGTTGCGGTGTCAATAATACTAAACATTAAACACGCAATAAAACGCCTCCCCCTGGCCAGCCGGGGCGCCTGATGGGAGGGGAAAGGAACTGGTTGGAATAACGTGTTCCTTCCACGCAGGGGGGAAACTCCCCCCCTGTCAGGTGTAAAGGAGCAACTTGGGACACTCAAGCATGAAGGAAGCATGAGTTAAGTCCGTTGCTCTCCCCAGGTTGGCGGAGGGTGTGTATAGAGCCCAGGATCTTAGGACATTAGATGATTGACACAGGGGTGAAAAATGAGTTACAAAATCGTGGGATAAAAAATATATAAAAAAAAGAAAGAAAAAAACACGCAATAAATCAGTGGAGCGGAGTATTATTAACCAGTGTTGAGGACTCCAACAATAATAAACACGGCATTATTTAAACATCAACGCCAAGCAAACAACCGTGATGGTACCGTTGGTACAAATCATCCGGCCCGTCTCTCTCTCTCTCTCTCTTCCTCAGTCACAGCACTCGCAATCGCCGACCCCTGTTGGTATAGAAACCGACAGTGCACTGTCGGACGACGAGACCAGCAGGAGTCGGGACAGAAGCATTGGCGGCAGCGCTGTCGCTACGAAAACATTAGCCTATACCGAGAGAACGACGAGAGCGCATGACCGTTTTCAATTGGAGAATATTATGAAATGTGCAACGCCAAAGACAACACAAGACACCTCGACGACGCAATGTTTTAACAAGCCGCCAGACGACAGGGTATACCTCAACAACACAAACGTTATGTAGTAGGGCCTGTCCAAAAAAAAAAATCGATTCGAGTTAGAATCGCGATTCTAATGCCGTCCGATTCAGAATCGATTCTCATTTTCCAAAAATCGATTTTTCGATTTTAATTTCACAAATGTACCTGTGCATGCAATGCATTATGGCCTGGGTTTCTGCATAGTGCATTTACTACCAGCTAAGCTAAGCCTGCCAATTGTATTTATTTTACACCCGTTTTAATACTAATGTATTGTTCTGGTATTGAGTGAGAAGAGATTTTGTAACTTTTTGTACTGGTTCAAATTTGTGCAAGCTAAATAAATGAGACATGTTCTTACTCTTGGATTTTAACCTTTGTGTGTTTAAATCATACTCGTACTAAATGTACTCTGCTTTCATGCCAGAAGACTGGAGTAGATCATGCTAAAATTCCATTTAATTGTTTTTAATAAAAAAAAAAAAAAAAAAACTGCTTTAGAATCGAGAAAAGATCTTTTTTGAATCGAGAATCGGAAAAAAATCGAAAAGATCGTTTTTGAATCGAATCGTCACCCCAAGAATCGGAATCGAATCGAATCGTGGGACACCTAAAGATTCGCAGCCCTATTATGTAGTAAACACGGCTGCGTTACTGGCAGCCGTGTTTGGTAGTGGCATTATGATAATCAGTAGATCGTCTCTCAAACCTCCTCTTTAACGTTCTTCTTTTTCTTCACGACTTCCTCGTCCTCCTCGTCCTCGCTCTCCTTCTCTTCCTCCTCTACGTCGTCGTCCTCGCTGGAGGACGACTCCAGGATCTGACTGAGGTCCATCTTCCAAACGTCAGGAACTTCCTGACACCTCATGAACAGATGAGCTCCATCGTGACCTGGAGGGTAGTGGGGGAAACATGAGCCAATGGCGTGGCATGGTAAGGTATAAAAAAACATTTAAGAAAATATGAATTATTTAGGATCTACGACTAGTGTTGCCAGCTTGTAGAACTGTTACTTTGACTATTTCTGCCGAAAGACAAGCATTGTGAGACGACAACACACAATTGTGAGACAACACCTGAGCGGTGAATCGATTCAAATGAGAAATATAGTACGAAAATGTGCCGTCTATTTGAAAACGTTATCCCTAGAATAATGGCTGACAAAGAGTAATCGAGGGTTTCAGGCCTTAGAACCCATTAAATGAACACAAACTACATTGTAAATACAGAGAATGATGGCTCGTTTATTGGCTGTTTAGTACCTTTCCTGCTGCAGATGTCAGGTTTCATGATGTTCTCTGGTTTCACTTCGTGAAGGTCTTTCCTCGCCACGGTGAAACTGACAAACACACATCACAAAATATGATATTGTAACTATTTGTGCGTTTGTTTTTGGACTTTTGGGTGTTTTGGTAAGACTTTAGCGACGAAACACGGGCCAGACTTGGCACACGTCCACAACGTTAGTACAATTTCAGGACTCAAACTCTCGGCTGCAGATTTCCTCCCAGTGCGGAGGAGGACGGCTTAAGATGACCTCTCCTTTAACACATCAACAGGCAGGCAGGCGTTGACACTAAGGGTTGCCCACCTGCCCTTGGCAGGTATATAAATCTTTCGGGCAAGGGGGAAGTTTGCTTTCAGGTTGCTCAACCGCGCAAGTGCTCGTTTGAGAGGGCACGAAAGCGCCTGTAAGCACACAACATCTGTCTAAAACGCCTGAACGTGGCCAGAGCGCTCTGTCTTCTGGTCTGTGGAATATAAACTTAAGAGCACTGTTTTAGCTATAATGTGCCGTTTTCACTGTATACACAATATAAAACAACAAGTGTCAAATTGTCAAGCCATAGTCATATTCATAGCCATGTAGGTATCTGGCATGAACATTGAGGTATGGCATTTATCGCACAGCCCCCAGTGTTGAATATAAGCGGCAATTAAAAATGTACCTATGATTTTATAATGGATTTACTTTTCCGGGGGAAAGTGGGCATGACCTTTGGCCAAGTTGAATACATGGCCTGTATTTGCCCGACAGGGCAAGTGCCTCTGAGACCGTAGTGTCAACCCCTGCCAGGTGTTAGTTAATTATCCTGCCACCGCCGGTGTTTTTCAGTGAAGACCCTTTATAAGACCCTCAGGGTCTCTGGCAAGGGCAGAGCAGACGACGTTTTAACCCTGGCACTGTGGCAGGCAAAGAGTCCTCATTCAGACTTCAGGCTACCTTTCACAAGCTACCTTTCACTTGATAGTATCATTTGGTATCACCTCTGTCGGCCAGGAACAGGGCCCATATTACCGGTATATCTTTTTTTATGTTTAGTCAGAATGTAATGCATCATTGTTGTACAAAGCTCACAGGCAGGTTCTCTGCTTATATGTCCGATACGTGCATGTTGGAGTTGATCGTTTCATACAGCAGTACTTACAACTTGGAGTCGGCGAAGGACCGAACCAAACACTGCTCTCTCTTCACAGTTAGCTCATCATTACAGCTGGGAGACACAACCTAACAGGAAAACACAGAAATACAATTACAGTTGTTGGTACAGTTCTTCGTTATTCACATGCATGTACAGTTAAGTACAGCTGTGTGTGTGTGTGTGTGTGCTTGCACCCGTTTGGGTTCCCAAACGGTTCCCAAAACCATGAAAAGGATAATGGTGGTGCTATGGTTTTATATTTAAATATATGAACATATTATGCCAATGTATGGCAAGTATATGCATAATGTCAGAATATATAGCATATTCAAGTTCATATATGTGGATATAGGAAATACATGTCTCTATATAGCTTATGTGAAATACGGTATGCAGGCGGACAATTTCAAATATTATGTAAGAGTTTATGGAAGATGATTCTGAACATAATTGCTACAAACTAGCTTGACCACTCTAATGCTCTAATCTTGAAATAATGACTGAAAATAGCTACAAGCTCTCAATGCGTCACGGATGCTGGCTGGCTTCCATCACATGGGTACAGGCTTTAGTTTCGACATACTATTAGTCCGACTGTCATTAGATAGACAACCTATACCTCAAACCCTAACCCCCAACCATAACCGCAAGCACGGAGCAGCGCATGTTCGCCAACTTTGACGCATGTTCGCCAACCTTAACGCATGTTCGCCAACCTCACCGCATGTTCGCCAACCTCACCGCATGTTCACCAACGTCAACGCATGTTCGCCAAACTTAACTCATGTTCGCCAACCTCACCGCATGTTCGCCAACCTCACCGCATGTTCGCCAACCTCACCGCATGTTCGCCAACCTCACCGCATGTTCGCCAACCTCACCGCATGTTCGCCAACTTTAACGCATGTTCGCCAAACTTAACGCATGTTGGCCAACGTCAACGCATGTTCGCCAACCTAAACGCATGTTCGCCAACCTTGACGCATGTTCGCCAACGCCAACGCATGTTCGCCAACCTCAACGCATGTTCGCCAACCTTAATCCGATCGTTGTTTCCGCACGTCGGTCCTATGGTGTGTCGGATAAGCGTGTGCAACCCCATCAAATCAGTCGTGGCGACTGAGAACTTGAATATGTGTGTGTGTGTGTGTGTGTGTATATGTGTGTGTGTGGAGGGGGGGTTTAGTGCAACGTACCAGGCCCAGGTACCACTGGTTGCCATCTGGTCCCGTCTGGACAGAGCAGACTTTTCCCAGCAGTTCATCATTGACCCGCCTCGTATCCTCCTCTTCCTCCTCACTGGACGAAGACTCATGCTCCTCATCCGCACTAACGCACACACACACACACACACACACACACACACACGACAGTTAGGAGACGGTTTACTTTACTTTTCACAGTAACGTGTTTATTTGACCATGTGCAGCAAGGCAGTTCTGGGAGGATGACAGAAAAACTGGCGTGCAATGTCAAAGCACCAACGGCAGGTGGTAGGCCTGCCTGCCTTAACGAAGGGCAACAGTGTTTACGAAATAGCCTACACCGCATCACGTGCAGCCATTCTGGAAAGTCATTTTAAACTCTCCGTTCATTGTCAATCTTACATAAAAAGACGACAATCCGCACGAATAGCTGAATATAGGAAAGGAGGGGGGGGGGGGGGGGGGGGGGAACAAAAAGGTGGATATACTCACACGGCCTGGGAGGAGCGGCGGCCGCCGCGGTTTGACTTCTTATTGATGACGGGCGTTCCAAAATGCTCAGGGTTGGTCAGTGGCAGCTGGTCCAAAGTCTGCTCACAGTGAAAGAGAAGAAGAAGAGGTCCGTGTGACCGTGACGGGGACAGTTAGCAGCGGAAGCGCTTCGATTACAGAAATCTGAATCTATAAACCAGTAAAGAGGAGCCAATTCAACCGTGGGATATTCAACCGGTACAAGTACGAGAACAGCTCACCTCACTCTCCGCAAAGTGTCGCTCTCCTTTCAGGCACAAGGATGTCCTGCGGAGCGTCTTCTCGTCGCCATCGTCAAACACTGAAACACACACACACACACACACACACAGTATGTGAAGGAACTTCCCTTCAGCTAATGTTCACTAGAAGTGTGAATCTTCATTGGCCTCACGATTCAATAACAACTCGATTCCATGATGAATCTAAATGCATTTTTTTTCTTTTTTTCAGTTAACTCAAACAGTCAAATACATGGCATGAAATCATGTAGCTTAAACATTGACTGAAACGCTAGTTTACCGACTGTGAGACTAGTAAGACGAGGGTACTTCACAAACCGTACAGAACACAGTAAAACATCTCAGCCTTACTTCAACTCACTCTGGTCGGCCAGGGGACGTGAGGCGGAGTATGACCCTTTTGGTTTTCCAAAAAGGGACCCCAGCGGGTCCATTTGGTTCCATTGGTACACTCTCAGAGTTAAATTAAAATTGACTTTACAATATAGGGTTCCCAGAGATAGAAATGCCATTAAATGGGAGGTCCGTAGCCTAAATGCATGTAAAACGGGGGGTCCTTGAAATTAAACTGGTTGAGAATCACCGCTAGAGCCATAAAAAAATCTTCTTATGGGGGTCCCTGGAAAATGGGGGTCCGCGGGATAATTAGTGTCAATTTTGGGGGTCCTTGACATGAAAAGGTTTGGGAACCAGTGCCATAGCAGACCTACAAGCTCAGCTCACAACTCATCACGTTATTTTCTGCTATGAAAATACTGTCAGACAATTTATGACTTGCTGATCTCCGCCTCCCTCAGAGAGCGCGTCAGTAGAATTAGCATGTAGCTCAACGTAGTAGTGTCACAATGGGTCCGGGGACACCCCAGGGGTCCTTGAGGGAGTTCCAGGGGGTCCCAAAGGCTAAATGATAGTTTGGAACCAAATGGGCCCCTTGTGGGGTCTGTAAACTCTTGAGAGTGTACAAACATTTTGTACACCAGGAGTTAAATGAACATTTGATTTTACAATATAAATCGGGGTCCCAGAGAGATAGGAATGCCATTAAATGGTTCGTAGACTAAATGCATGTCAAACTAGGGTCGGTCTTTCAAATTAAACGGGTTGAGAATCACTGCTAGAGCCGTACAACTCTTCTCTTATGGGGGTCAATGAATTGCATATCTTTTTACATGCCGTGGGGGAGGGGGTGTTCTGCTGGCTAATTAGTGTCAATTTTGGGGGTCCTTGACATGAAAAGGTTTGGGAACCACTTGAGAAAGTAACTGGGCAATCTACTCTACAACAAACATTAAGCAGGCTATAATTGATTATGTCATGTCGTTGCATCAATTCAATACAAAAGGAGCTTCGTTAGCATGAGAAAACATACGTTTACATTGCCAAAAGCACGTGTCAAACATATAAAAAACTGTTGGAAACGGGGAAAGTATATAGAGCTGGAGGGGGTACAGCAGTTTGGAAACAGAGCTATGTGAATAGAGTATTGTCCACAACATCGCGATGCATCTTAGAATCGATTCATTTCCACACCTCAAGTGTGTTCCTTAACCACATGAACTCTAAGCTTCCCTATTTTTGGCAGGGCATGTATGTGATAATGCTCCAACACACAGCAGAAACAGGCGAACAATAGCTGATGATCTACAATCTCACAACTCCTTCGCTCTATTTTTAAACATCAATGTACAGCTGTACTGTCAGGTCACCCGCCGATTGAACGCCACCCATCTGTTGTGAACTCTTAAGAGGTCATGTGCCAGGCATAAATGATAACCATGCAGTACTTTCAGAATTTACAATCGTGCGTGACCGATCCAGTGTGTGTAAAGTAAACGCGACATCATTCAATTCATAACCAATACTGTCAAAAGACGGCCTGTTTTTCATGCGTGAACACCCCATGGTGATCCGTCATGCTCAGTAGTTCATTGGTTAGGTAGGTCAATGCCAATCTTAAGAGTTCAGATCCCACTTCTGCCATCCTGCATGTGGTCTGAATCTATGGAATTTTCCAGATTAAAACCCCATTTTGGGCGGGAACCCCTTTCGGCGTTAGCATTATGATTATGCTTTAGCTATTGAAAAACAGCAGATCTACAAGCTCATACGAGCTTGTAGGTCTGCTATTTTTCAGAAAAATGTCAGGATTTAGAAGACATTTTTAGAATCCGATCTCAGGTCAAAAGGGGTTAAGTTCAGACACTTCTCACACAGTAGCATTCTGTGTGTAGAAAAAATACGGTATTTGTGGATAAATGAGGAAGTGAACATGTCATCACTCAGACATGGCTGCCCAAAATTGGTTGACATTTTGGATCGTGGAGTAAATGTGTTTTCCCCCTTTCCTACTCAAAACAAATTCACATAAAAAAAGACAAGACATGAGAAACAATCTCAACAAGAGCGTTGTCGGCTTGTAGATCGGCTATTTTCGCTAATCTCTCAAGAAAGATGGGACTTGTATTATTATTAATTCATAATTATGTTCGGGACCTGGAGAGACACCACATTTGGGATTTAGGGAACACCGGGGTCATTCATCCGACTAGGACGACGTCATTTATCCCATTCTGACCTGAGATCAGATTCATACGAGGTTTCCACTGGACACACACTGGTCTGATGAACCCATTCTGACCCGAGATCAGATTCTAAAAAAGTCGTTCTTCGATTTTTCAAAAATAGCAGACCTACAAGCTCGTAGCGCGCCACTCGGTGGCGCGCTATGAGCTTGTAGATCTGCTATTTTTCAATAGCTAAAGCATAACATGATGCTAACACCAAAACGGGTTCCCGTTCAGAATGGGTTATAATGACCCACAATGAGCATGAGAGCACATGGCGAGGTTACTGTGTGCACGTTGTAGACATCCTTACCAACTGTGTAGAGGCTGGCGTCGGTCAGTTTGCTGATCACCGCCTCACTGGACAGACCTTCGTTTGTTTTGACCTCCACCGTGGACCCCACCTGGACACACACACACACACACACACAATGTTCAGACATCAGAAACAAAATGCACCCAACACAACACATTCTCTCATGAATGCGACAGATGATGGATTCTACTGATCCTTACAATTACCGTAATATGACAACTGCCAATACAGATTGCGCGCACGCACGCACGCACACACACACACAAATAACATGTCTAAACTAAAGCCTGTACCCACATTCATACACCGATGGCGGAGGTAACCATGCAAGGCACCACCTGCACATCGGGAGCAATAAGGGGTTCAGCGTCTTGCTCAAGGACACTTCGACACACTGGGGGATCCCGGGATTCAACTGGGAACCTCACGTTCCCATCCAGCTGTTCTACCAGCCACCTTGCCTACCTACCCTACCCCCCCCGTAATCCGTATCATTTTTTAATTTTAGGGTTGAGTTTTCAACCCTTTTCATATCAATGAAGCAGACTGGAAAACAGTGCAGAGAGTGGCGAGGACAGCGGAAGAAAATCATCGGGACGTCACTGCCTTCCATCAAGGACACTGCCCCACAACCGCCGTCTAGTGTCATCCAGGGCCAACATCAGGAAAGACCCCACCCAACCACCCACAACAACCAGGGACTGTTCACTCTGTTGCCTTCTGGCAGAGGGTATCAAAGAGCTTCCCCCCCCCCAAGCCATTAGACGTTTTGAACAAGTGCAATATCCCCTAACCTTCTCTTTTAACTGGCATACTAAAAGCCAGTGAAACGACATTTCGTTCCCTTATGAATTTTATGCATCTGCTGAATGACAATAAAGTTATCCGTCCATCCATCTCTAGGCACATTATTTAATGGGTATTTTGAGCCACGGACCTTGATGATATTTGGCCTCTAAGATCCAAAACTAACGAATATGTTGTTGTGTCCACAATTCCATTCTGTATTGATGTTGGTAGGGAGAGATAACAGGCAAACGTTGAATTGTGAATAGACTTCTTGTAAATTAAGCAATGCAGATGTGTAACAATAATTTCATTTAAAATGAAACCAAATGGTAAATATGGTTACATTTTACACTGTACACTTGCCAGTACTACCGGGTATAATACAATACAAATGAACATTGTATGTGAATCATTCAAAACAAGGTCTGGAAGGCGCTCTACAGTAAAATGTTACATAATTATTAATTAAAAAATATATTGTAAGTATATTGATGATGTAAGTATCCTTTCATTTGTTTATGTGGAGTTTAGATGACTTTACCTCCACTCCTGACATCACAAACTAAATGTTGGGGGTGGAGCAGATTTAGCTGATCAAACACCTTTTCTCAACATTCATCGTTTATGAAAATGCTAAATTATAGTACAGTACAGTTAAATATCTAGAATTTAAAATAATCCGTTTCCCTGTCCTAAAATTGGGAGTAGTGTGGAAAAACTGCCATCATGTAAAAGAACTTCAGTTAGACTCACAAGCTGTAGCACCAATTCACCATCACCCCCGAAGGTGTATGTAGGTGGCAAAGTATTTAATCCCATTACTAAGAACATTACTCTATAACAGATTAGAGGATAAAGCAATTAGATTATGATGCATTATAATAATGAATTGCATTTTTACAGCGCTTTTCCAAGTGCTCAAATGGTCATTCATTCATACATTGGGACTAGGCGAAGCGGCGAACAGCCGACGCCAGCGTCCTCACTTCCCACATGCACACACCAAATGTGGCGAGCTCACACCGACCGCCTCATTGGAGGCAACGTAGGGTTCAGAGTCTTCTTGCCCAAGGACACTTCGACATGTGGACAGGAGGAGGAGGAGCCGGGATTCAAACCGCCGACCCAGGGATCATTGGACGGCCTGCTCTACCTCCTGAGCCACAGCCGCGCCCTAAAATGCATATAAATATGCAATAGATATTTCATCTCACCCTCAATGTTCCTTTAACCTGGTCATCCTGCACAACCTGCGATGTTGACTCTCCTTTCAGGTTCACCTGAGGACAGAGACACAGAGAAAAGGTTAGCCTGGCGTGGCCATACTAATATCACAGAGGGATTGATGTTTCTTTTCACCGGCACATTCACGTCTGGCCATCGCGAGGCTAGAGAAAAGTGTGTTCGGTTAGACATATAAAACGTAGGTGCCAATTCTGGCTCTGAGGCGCGTGTCAAAATCGAAGGCACAGTTTTCCCCGAGATTCCTTGCGGCGTGCGTAACATAAGTCCCGGAAAAGACATGCTGCGATTGGTCAGTAGTCACTTGAGTGACAGCGAGAGACATGGAGAAGTCGCAAACACATTGAGACGGAGTGGAGTCTCTTTTACAAGTGTGAACTGGCCAAGAAGCAGAAACCACATTACACTTCAATGCTACATCGTACATGTCAAATTTAACAACAGCCAAAAAATACATCCATGACATAACTCAAGAAACCTATACAAAGTACACAACAAATCTCCAACAATGGAACACTAAAGGCCTATTCATAGTCTGGATTTTCGGTGGTAAGGTGACCACCGCTCCGGTGGTGAGCTGACCACCGGAGCTGAAATAACGTTGAGCGGTGGTGAGTAAAAACAGAGAGAAGGGCTGGAGCGGTGGCGGTGGTGGTTTGCTCTTCACCGCGGCTCGTGACGTCATGTTGTAGTTCGGTGGTCACCTAACCACCGAAAATCCAGACTATGTATGAGCCTTTACAATGACCGGGCGCAAGAAATTGTGAACAGAACTATATACACAATGTACATTTTGAAACAGGAAAAAAACTAAATATATAAGGGCCTATGCAAAGGCTTTTAGCCTACACGTCCGAACATGTGCAGGTGCTGGACTGTACATTTAAGATGACTCTTTTGAAACGTCTCAAAGGAACTTTTGAGGACAATTTTAGTCTGGTTTGCAGGTCGTTCCACGACCAGGGGAACACTTTTTTACCCCCCCCTCAGATTTGAAGGCTGGCACTACATTCTTGTAATGCAAGAATGGCTTTATAAATGAAAATATACCAATGATGCAGCCGGCGGGATGTCAATGAGAACCAACCAAATGCAGCATACGACGAACAGTGATGCGTTCTGAAAGGTGAGTTACTGTAGTTATGAATGTCAGTGCTGCATGGTACAGGGGCTCCAGTTTGGCTAGGGTGGAGGAGCACGCAAACCTATAACCAACGTATTCACCCCCATACATACATACATACAAAGTCAGTGCAAAGACGCGACATGTGGGCGAAAGGCGAACGGTATATAATGAGCGGGTGGCTCTCAAAAAGGGCAGACTTGGGTGTTTTTGTAGTTGCAGTCCTAAGTATAAAGCATTTAAAAATGTGTTATTTGTCATATCTGCGGCTGCCCTGTGTGCACCTTTTGCTTACAAAACAAAACAAAGAAAAATTGAAATTTGTATTCCTAAACAACGGAAACAATTTAATCGGTAATCGCAATTATTTGAGGGACAATACATTGTCAAGTAAAATGTCATAATCGTGGGCGCGGCAGCCCTATTCAGATCACCTACAGTGTCAGTTCAGTAGTATTCTGCACTGATTCTGTTCTGGCACCAGTCAATTTTTTTGCAATAATACGTATGAATTCTGGGGGCCTCAGGATGCAAATGTTTGAGAACCACTGTCTGCTACAGACAGAGAAAATGAGTTTCCCCACTCATGGCACTGACGAAAGAAACGTTTGCTAGTTTTAACCTCACTTTGAGCACAGAGCCGAGCACTTTATTATATAAGCGTTTAATTATATTTTCTTAAGTCTCAGTCCTAAGGAGTCGTCCTTAACTATTTGCGCTGCGGGTGAGTCTTTCACTGCCATTTCTCCGTCGTCTTTGAGACCACCTTTGATTTTGAGACCCAAATTTTGAGGACAAAGGGTGCAAGCAAGTTTCCCCCTGTACAACAGTGTATATGTACTATTGTGTTGTCTTGTTAATATAAAATATAATAAACAAAACTTTGCAGATCGGCTATTTCTGGATAAGACGTTTGTCAGTGTGCAAGCATTTTCTGTTGTATATGGACTTTAATGTTGGCCTCGTTAGCACTGGTCTTTAGCCTCAGTAAGCATCGAGATTAGAAGAACACAAACTTTTATACTGTATAGTAATATAAGTTCCCAACCTGCAAAAGGCTGGTCTCAGTGTGAATTGAAGGTGGAAAAACAATCTAATCTTATATGTTTGTTGGTGAAATCAACTAATCAATTTGTTGACAAAGTCCTACTACTTATTAGTCTAATAAGTATGTTTTGAGTGGACAACAGCCCTGCTAATCACGTCATCACTTCACTATTGCATAAAGATTCAGGTTGAAAATCAGCAAAGTGCTTAAAATAACAAGCAAACTTAACAAAGTCTGACTCTCAGTATCGGTCGACTCGATGGCATCATTGCAGTTTCTCAAACCAGACAACCTCTCCCACAAACGCTGCAGAATGTGTGTGTGTGTGTGTGTGTGTGTGTGTGATTCTACACCGTAAATTATAAAATGTTGAGGAAGCCGTCATCTGCTCCTCAGGCCGGAGAGTATTTGACCAATCACAACAACGCAGTGTTTACAAAATGTTTGAACGTCCATGTCTCCTAAGCAGCTAGCTAAAGCTTTAATTTCTCCAGACTCAGAGCTCCGCCGCTCAATCTGTCGGCAACTCCCGCTACGACGTGTAGCGTTTGTTGTCCGTTAAGTAGGCATGGAAACAAAGACACGCCGCCATCGGAAAGAGGAGGGCTGAACGCAGAGAGTGAACGCAACGGGCCGACGTCCGGTCTCTACGGGGCCCAGAGGCAACTTCAAAAGGAAATATGTTTTTGCCCCCGGATTGCCTGGGCTTCTTTGACTTAATTTGGTTTCCAGTGGGAGTCATTTGCGTGACAGCATTGGTGAAATGGAAGAGGGAGGCATACACCGACGTACTTCCATAGCACAGTGACGGACAAAAGCATTTTAAAACTGTTACTGCATATATTGACGTCTTGACAGTGAACAGCGACACCCTAACTGTACGCGGAAGCCACGGGTGAGTCTTCACCGGCCACGCATGTCAGACTAGTTAGTGCGTCGGAGCAACGTATGCGCCCCCACGCCCCTCTCTCCTAGCCAATGTACTGTCGTATTGGAGCATCTATGGTGAGTGTTTTGAGAGCATCTTACCTTGACCTTCACCAAGCGTTTAACCGTCTTGATTTTAGCCTCACAGAACGCCCCTCTGTACTTGGCACTGACATCTGTCCCCACACTCAGATAGGCAGGCTCATCCACTGCCTGAACACAAACACACACACAAATATACACGTCAGTGACTTAGTTCTTAGAATCACATAAAATCGATATTGACATATAGGTTATAGGATAGATTGCGCTAAACTCAAAGCATCAAATGCGTATGATTATTATTGAAAAAAACTGAAAACTATTTCCAACTTCACATGGAAACCATTACAGTGACAGATGACCAAATAATTAACAATGACGTGTATCGTTTATGCCGTGGAATGTAAATGGATCCATCATTTCCGTAAACAAACAACATGAACAACAATAAAACAAACAAACTAACACTAGGGACATGGAAAATAAAAGGAGTTAGCACTGACCGTCTATGAACAAACAATAAACGACAAACTAATACCGTGGGTGGACATAAACAATGAATAAAGCGGAGAGGACACAAAGGTAAACCCCGGTAACCAATCGTGTCCTCTCCAGAAACTGAGGTTAATTGTTTTACCCTCTGGATTCAAACCCAGGTGTCCTACGTTAGAGATTAAATATTGAATGCACTCCCGAGAGGGAATCCCTGCTTTGCCAGGGGAGAATAGATGTTGGCCTTATGGGGCTACTACTGTCGGGTCGTACCCACCCCGGCACTACTAAAATGTATCCCAGGAAGTCTAGAAAGACCACCTTCTCCATCCACTGCAGATGTGCGTGTTTTAGAACCGATTCATATATATATACTCTGCCGTCCTACCGTACAGATTGGGTTAAAATAACCTCTTTCTTTTTCCTCGTTTAAATAATTTCCGGGAATGCAGCTTTAACAAGAACCCAGAGAGAGCGAGAGAGAGAGAGATCAGTGAGACTGCGTCAGTCACGTCACTTACCTTCATGTTTGAGTCTATTTGAGGGAGTCCAGCTCGAAAAGAGTTGCACGATCTGAAAGACAGCAAGGAGAGGACATGAGTCAGTGTACAAGACACGAACATGGTTAATGGTTAATTAAGGCCCCGAGTGTATACTGATCCGGAGGACCAGAACCAAACAGACCTGTAAGGGTCCATCTGTACACTCTCAGAGTTAAGACAGACAGAGGACAAACTGTCCAATAGTAAACCATCTGGTGGTCTCCCCTATGGTTGGTTAACTATGAAACCATCACAACAGAAACTTTCAACCCTGCAGATATAAGACTGTTCCCGCTTTGCCCTCTCTCTCTCTCTCTCTCTCCGAGTGTGTGTGTTTGTGTGTGTATATGTGTGTGTCTCACGTCGCCATCATAGTTCTCCTCCATGTCATATACACACACACACACAGTGTCAGAGGCTAATAATGCTAAGGCCTCCGATCAAGTATATAAACCGCGTTCAAAGTGTTGGTAGAAGTGGTGTCGTGGGTGTTTTCCAAACACCACACATTAACAAAAGATGTATATTAGTAAATAACGACACAGAGAGAGGGGGGAGGAGGAGGAGGAGGGGGGGGCAGGCTAAAGCTAATGCTAGCTAGCACTAGCAGCAGGGAAAACTAAGCTAGCTGATGAGAAGCAAAGCGAAGGAAACAACAACTCCATGATGTTTGTGGGGGAAAACGTTTCACTGACGAAAACCCGTGACGAAGGTTCCATATAGGAACACATTGAGGAGAAATGAGAAATAACGAAATTGAGGACACGAGAGAAACGAGAAAGAACAACATATTCCCTAAAGTCCAGATTGTTGGGGGGGGAGGTGAGGTAGGGGGGGGGCTAGTTGAAACTAGCTAGCCTGCTGCTAGCTGGCTGCTAGTTGGAGGTTTAACTGTGCTAACAAGTAACATCCCAATTACATGATGCGATCACAACAATCACTTCACTAAAAAACATCCTCACGTCAGCGATTATTTATGTAATAAAAAGCTGTTGGGTTTTTTTTTCCACCAACCACACACACACAAAAAGGAAGTAGATTTCCCTGAGCTTTTTTAGAGCTGCCATTCCATTCCATTCAGCTGCTTTTTATTTATTTCAATATTAACAAAACGGCGTGAAGTTAGTGCTTAAAATAACGGCCCAAAAGGAGCCGTTTTGACGTCTGCGTTCGTTTCGTTCCATAGCGTAAAGGAGTTGCATAAACGTTGCGTTTTATAGTTAGCGGTGGATGGATGAAATGGTGTTGCTTTATTATTTTTCTACTTACAGACAAACGAACGACACACACACACACCACGGCTCTGCTGCTGCTGCTGCTGCCCCACTGTCTGTCTCACGTCTCACTGGATGGATGGATGGAACACACTAGGATACGACGGGGACGTCACTAATACGCGTCATTGTAGTGCTTGCTTGCTTGGGCGCGTGGTGGTCCCGCCCTTGAACCGTGTGTGTGTGTGTGTGTGTGTGTGTGTGTGTGTGTGTGTGTGTGTGAGAGCCTGTCAGTGTCAGGCACATGCAAAGGGTGAGGGGGGGGGGGGGGGGGGCTTTGTGACTACTTTTGCCTCTAAGTACCCTTTCCCTCACACAAAAATAAATAAATAAACAAGACGACAAATCCTGGATTGTGGCCCCGGGGTGCAGGGGGCCAGTAAGGGCCAATGTGGCCAATAAGGGCTTATGTGTGAGGCCTAAGGGCCCCCCCAACTGTTCAACAAACAAACAAAATCATTATGGTTTTATACAGTTTTTCTTCCTGGAAATAAAAACGTCTGGGTTTCCGAGGCTAGTGTCGGTATACCAGATTGACAGATAGCTTGCAGTCTTTGCTTTGATGGTGAATTTTATAACATCCTCGAATGTGAAACAGAGTGATCAGCTGAATCTCACTCACTCACACACGCATGCATGCACGCACGCATGCACGCACGCACACACACACACACACACACACACACACACACACACACACACACACACACACACACACACACACACACACACACAGTTTTTAATATCAACTAACTATGCATCTCTAATCTATCAGGTGACTCTTTCAAACGGTAGGTGAAAGCAGGAAACCTCTCTAGACAGAGCTTGGATGAACTTCAAACTTCAGGAGTCCTGAATGACACGTTGGCTCCTAAATGGTAATTGGTGCATTTATATAGGGCCTTTATCCAAGGCGCTTTACATAGATGTGCATTACATTCACACTGACACACACACACTGTGACACACACACACACACACACACACACACACACACACACACACACACACACACACATTCACATTTATATCAGATGGCCGAGGAATCCAGGAATCCATGTAAGGCACCTTAACGCAATTAGGGGTTCTGACTCAGAGTCTATCTCATTTGGTTCCATTTGTAGCCTACACTCAACACTCTCAGAGTAAAATGAACACTGATTTTACAATATAAATTGGGGGTCCCAGAGATAGAAATGCCATTAAATGGAGGGGTCCATAGACAAACTGGGGGTCCTTGAAATTAAACAGGTTGAGAATCACTGCTAGAGCTGTAATCAACTTCTCTTATGGGGGGTCCATGGCGTATGCTTTCAAATGGGGGGTCCGCGGGCTAATTAGTGTCAATGTGTGTGGGTCCTTGACATGAAATTTTGGGAACCACTGATCTACAAGGTCACCCCTTGTAGATCCGAATCCGATCGGCTGGGGCGGCTTGTTGCACCGTTCGTTCACAAGGCTGACGTCACCGTAGCATCCTTGGCATCGTAGCCCGACGGAGAGAGGCAGAATAAACAAGCTTGTTGAACCGATGCGCCTTTCCTCTGCGCACATTGGCTGCCCGGACGCCCGGACGAGAAATGCGATTGGTCCGAGCGGCTCCTCGATTACAACGGGCCCACCCGCACATTTTCTCGCGCGACGATAGGTCGATACGAACGCGGCGCTTCTGATGGAACCCGTCGTCTATTGGCTGGCTGCCTGTCCACAGGAAGGAAGGAGGCGTGGCTCGGCTTCACTTGGTACCGAATGTACCTTGTTTTTTTTAATGACTTCTTTCTCTCATGTCATTATATATATTGCATATTTTTTTATTTACATAATATGCTTTTGTGCCACATAATTTAATGTGGCACAAAGACAGATCATTTTGTAAAAGTTCTTAGAGTTAAAAATTGTTTTAATTATTCACCATAATAAATGTGTTCATCTGACTGCTATGCTATCCACCACCCCATATCATATTATGTTAAGACCTAGGCCTACTTAGTTGTAAATGAAAGCTTGCAATGGTTGGTTGGTCTCCTGACTCCTGGTGTGTTTTGGTCTTAAGGACACTTACCAGTGGTCGACAAGTAGTACTGCCCGAAACTCATAATCCCAGCATCAGCTACAGTCAAATGGGGATTCAGTCCATCTTGGTTCAGTAATATCTGGTACATACAGTAGTTGGTCTCACTTGGGGTTTGCGAGACCTGACCTGGGGTGGAATATGGGATGTTACAGTGCAACTTACAGATTGTACAGTAGATGATTCATTGCACTATGGTCTCTTAGACTTAGATGACACTTCTGAAAATCAACTTGAATGTCTGTCATCTCCAGAGGCTGGTATGATCCCAGAGGGTAGGCGTGGTGGTACCAGTTGAGTTGTAAATGCTGGTGAGATCAGGTGCTGGCGGTATCAAAAGCGAAGCAAAAAATAACTCTGCAGTAGCATATTATGTCGTGGTGCGTTTTGCGTCTATGTTCTATTCCCTCTAAACTCAAAGGCCTTAGTATTTAGGCATAACTGGCATCTCATTAAAGCCTTCTCATCCTCTGTGTTGTGATTCAGATCCTACCGCATGTCCAGTGCAATAATACAGCCACGTAGATAGGGAGGATGACCAATTCAGAGAGCATTTATAGGAAATATAAAACCGGGCACATCTGCTGAACGGCAGGCGCAGGACCAACAGTGGAATAAGATAAAGAATAATATTAGAAGTCGATACCGTAACGTGTCAGAGAAAAAACATTAGTCTAAAATAAAGCCTCGACTGGGAGCTTCTTGAAACGTTACTGTGAGTGTGCACTTCCATTATTCTTTGTCACATAGCATATATTGCTTAACTTGCTTAACATAAATTCTCCCCTTTTCACACTTTAAACATTTAAAGCATACAATGCAGGCTATCCAGCACTGTCATACTACTAACACATAAAACATACTTTGTACATGAAGTGTGATGTCTCTGCTATACCGCGTGTGTGTGTCACTCAGCATGTAGTGTTACTACGTTAGTTCACTAACACAAACTAGAAACTGTAGTTTTTAACATATTTTATTGTCAAGTTTGAAGATGGTCCATGAACTACAAAACAGAATACAAAAAAAATTAGAGCCCTCAGGAAGAGCACATATATGTGTGTGGTGTGTGTGTGTGTGTGTGTGTGTGTGTGTGTGTGTGTGTGTGTGTGTGTGTGTGTGTGTGTGCGCGTGTGTGTGTGTGCTCAGTGCCGTGTTCACATGTTGTCTTCGTCAGAGTCATCCTCTTCCTCCAACGAGTCCTGTTTGGGACGAGACAAGTGAGACAATCACAGACAACTCTTTTTGAACAATACATTTTGTCAACGACTAGATGTTTGACATTTTATATTTGTATTTTACTTCAACAGAGACAAATATTTTCTTTCACGAGTTGTAAAAGAAAATATGCTGTCACTATCAGATGAAAAATATGGTTGTAGTAGGGTTTATACAGTAAATGTACCCGTTATGAAATGTTAATGAACACTGCTTTCTTTGGCTGCAACTATTTTCTTAGGCACTATTCTATCCATTACTATTTCAGTTATTCGGATAAACACGGATGGATAAACGTGTATGATGTGATATTTTTGTCAGTTCACACTGAAATTTGTCTTGCGACCCAGCAGCCGAACATACCCTATTGGTCTGAATATAAGACTACGTTTTTTCCCCCCAATGGAAATATCCTAAAAAAACAGAGTCATCTTATATTCTGCACAATACGGTATATATACACACACATGTGACAAAAAACAAAACAAGATTACATAATATAAAAGACACGAAGACAAGAGCAATGTCCACCGCTTCGCCTACCCCTGGCTACAACTCCTGATTAAGCCTCAAAGTGGACTGGTGGACAAAGGACCTCTTTAGTCTGACCTTATTGTATGCTGGGACACCATACAGTATCCCCTTCCTGAAGGTAGCACACTATATTCTCCATACAACACATGGCTAGTGTTTGAGGTGATATCCCATGCCAACCATGGAATGCTGTTATCATAAGTGGATGTATATAGCCTCTGAAGTGGTTGTCCAACAATCTTTCCGATTAACCCATTCTGACCTGAGATCAGATTCATACGAAGGTTTCCACTGGACACACACTGGTCTGATTAACCCATTCTGACCTGAGATCAGATTCTAAAAAATGTCCGTCGTTCTGCGAACTTTTCAAAAATAGCAGACCTACAAGCTCATAGCGCGCCACTCGGTGGCGCGCTATGAGCTTGTAGATCTGCTATTTTTCAATAGCTAAAGCATAACAGGATGCTAACACCAAAATGGGTTCCCGTTCAGAATGGGTTAAGCCCTTTTGTATACTTTGTCATACAACAGTGTTACCAACAACACAATGCAACAAAATACCAACAAATAGTCGATCTACAACCTCACAGTGCATCGCATAGACGTGAGGTAAGGTTGTAGATTTTAATATTGGTAAAAAGCAGCTCAGTTCTTTTTTTAAAACTCATCCACCGCTAAATGGCAGTAGCAATAGTTCAGCGCAGACCACCATAGATTTGTTCCATTTCTTTTTGAACGAGAGTTTAAAAAAAAGAGAGATTACGTTATCAATTTAAGCCCCTTCAAAAATAAGTTAAAAATGTCTTTGGCCTGGAGGCACTTCAGAAAAATCAGTCAAATCAGTACTTAACTCAATGAGTTAAAAGTCTTCCTTTCCGAGCGCTTTGAGACAGCTTGACGGTCAAGAGTATCATGGTAGGAAACTGTGCGAACATGCACTCAAAGTGCGTTTAATCGATCTAAAAAGGGGTTAGGACCGTCTGACAGAGATACTTTAAACCTTGCATGCATGTCACAGAAGAGATGCACATGTGTCGTGCCGAATGGGAAATGTGTAACATCGGCAGATGTCCAGAAACGAAAACACAAGTATCTTTGTATGTGTCTTTTTATGCTCACATAGAGAGCACCGAAGTCCTGACATCACTGTCGGTAGAGGGCGTCAGTCCCCAGGTTCATGTATTTTTTATTTGCATTATAATCACCATAGGGGAATTTTAGATCTCTTCATATAAGAACTGCGTTTGAAAAATAAACCGATCACCTTTTCACTCATATGGATATGAAGCATCGACTGAAGGTGGAAATGTACAAATATACCCAAAGAGTAACAAAATAACCCAGAGACTACATTTCCGGGTAGGCGAGTGGCTGCATCTGCCTGTCGCACAACATAAACTGAATGTTAATTACGTTTAATGTATTGATATCTAATGTTTCGTGGTTAGTACGAGTTGAATCACCACCCGCTGAGCTTATGTCAACGAGGAATCTCAGGAACGCAATGTATTGACTGCTGGGCATGACGTATATTAGCAGCGACATTGCCTTCATATGTAGTTTCAAGGCTTTTGCGGCCACATTAATTCCATTTTCTCCGGAAACTGGCTGTATCGAATATTAATGAACATCATTAACGACACACAGCCATCGCCCTGACAGAAAGGCCGGGGTGGTCAGTATATTTTTCAAACATAGTTCTTATATGAAGCGATCTAAAATCCCCCTATGAGGATTATAATGCAACTAAAAGAATACATGAACCTGGGGACTGACGCCCTCTCTACTGAAAGTGACGTCAGACTTCGGTGCTCTATGGAGATCCCTGTCGTCATCAATATGATATACCGGTTATAGTACCGACGGCTAGACTGGCCTGGTACTGCGATGGGTACTGATATAGTACCGACATCTAGACTGGCCTCCTAGTACTGCGATGGGTACTGCACTAATGGTGCGTTCACACGGGCAGATGAAACGATGCAAAGGCGCGCTGTGAGTTCATTTGGAGCAGCTGCATGCATCGTTGAGCCTTTGCAACGTCATGCCGCTGGCTTCCTTTGACAATGAACGGTAGACTGCATCGTTTAATCTGCCCTGTGTGAACGCAACCCAAGTACTCGGACTATACAGGTGAAACGGGTATTGCATAACCGAGGGACATCAGAGACATGCGCCAAGTTAATATTGTTAATATTGGTGACTGACCTTGGCGTATTTCTCCGCTTCTTCTCTGACGTCTTTAGGAACCAGCTGGTGTCGTCCGTCTGTGACTGGGGTAACGACAGACACACAGGCAGGGGAGTCATAATATTATCACGTCACCCATTTTAAGTCATCCTCATTTAACAACCCGGAGGTTGATCAGATAGCCAAGAGAATCCTGACATCGTATACAGTACATTCAGCACAGAATGCGAAACAAAGTTCTCACTATCATCACATCAAACCTGGTACACCAAAAAGCCAGCAGTGCTAGAGGTCCTGGTAGGATAGAAAAGCCAGCAGTACCAGAGGCCCTGTGGTGGGATAGAAAACCAGCAGCACAAGATGTGCACGTATAATTGTATTCCTAATAAGCTTACCTTCTCCCACCCAGCTGAGTTCCAGTTCAAAAGCCTTGTCTTTGACCTCATCATGGACAATGTAGATACTGAAAAAAACAATAATGAATACGAGTTTAATATTTAAATGTATATCCGTCTGCAAAGCATTGGATATTTGGAAGACTTTGAACAAACTACCGGTACTAGGCGGCATGTTATGTATACACCTGTATGATGCTAATGTTCATTCTGACCTGAGATCAGATTCTAAAAAGGTCTTCTATGTCAGTCGCTCTTTTATTTAAAAAAAAATAGCAGACCTACAAGCTCGTAGCGCGCCGTAGATCTGCTATTTTTCAATAGCTAAAGCATATCATAATGCTAACACCAAAATGGGTTCCCGTATAGAATGGGTTAAAAGGTGCCGTAAGTAATATATTTTTTGTTAAAATGTAAGTGTTAAATAGCTCTATATTTCGTGTTTGTTCAGTAACCGTCTTCACCAGCTATTTATGTAACAGAAAACACACAGATCATGTCATCCAATCAGGAGCGAACGTGGAAGTGATGAAAACACAGCCGTTTAATCGAATTAAGCTAATATTTACATATCAATGACCAAGGATCATAATCAGATACTCTGAGGCGACATAGTCAATTATTATTAGAGCGGTAGAATGTATAGATAACAGTAGATGACATTATGTGACAAGAAGGTGCTGAAAACTCAGACTAAGAAAAGCCAACTGCACTCGAGCGCCGAGCAGCCAGTGAATGAGCATGCTAGTTCTACAGGGGTTACGGGTTACATGGAAACATGTGACCACTACACTATAAAAAGGGGGAATGTGACCGTCGTAGCAAATGTCGCTGCCGGGTGAGGCACAAGCATGTAACTGGCCATGACTGCTGGGGACACCCTAGTGTTCGTGTTCATTGGCAAAAATAGTCGACCTACAAGGTCGCAAACCTGAAGTGCAGGGTTTCATTCATATCTTAAAATCAATGTTAATTTAACTCAGAGGTTCCCAACTATCATTTAGCTGGGGACCCCCTGGAACTCCCTCAAGGACCCCTCTGGGGGTCCCCGGACCCCACTTTGGGAACCACTGGTTTGGGGGACAACTCTATCAAACATACCAACCAAGATGGTCAGTGACAGTGACAGGCAAGTCCCTGCCCACAACCACGAAGGTTGTGTGGTCGACTCCACGGATTGTCACTGCACGTACTCCTGTGGCAGGAGGAGTGGGACAAAGGCTCTACGTATGGCTACGTCCTCCCGGGTGGGGGCTCCTCACTGGCAGGTGAGCCAGTGGGATACGACAACAGTGACACTGGCAACACAGAAATGTTTGCGGGGAGGAATCGGTGAGGGGCGCTCCTTCTCAATGGCAGGTGAGCCAGTAGGACACAACAGCAGTGAAAGACAACACACAGAAATATATGTGGGGAGGAATTTACTGGCATAATGAGTCTGACTGGATTGGGGATAAAAATCAGCTCAAAGGCATTGATCACATAGCAATGCATGAGCTTTTTGGCTACTAACAAACAGTGTCAGTAACACTCTGTGTGCGCATGTGTTTGTGCGTGTGTGTGTGCGTGAGTCTCTTACATCTTAGCGACCTCCTTCACCAGCTCTCTACAGGTCAGGTCTTTCATCTGGTTCATTTGAAACATTAGAAACAGACACATTTAACAATCAGAATCAAACATTCAAGCTGTATAATAAGTAAATGTCCTATTGAGTATGGAAGTCCGATATCAAAAACCATGTTCCCCGGTTCATGAAGGGTTTCTTTCGCATTCTAAATCCTGCAGACTTTAAAAATAAATCTAGTATTAACCCTCTGCCAGATTTCCACGTGAAAACGTGCAGAGTGATTAAATGGCTTACAACACAAAAACTAAACATTTTATCAACTCGGTTCATTTTTTCCCTGGAAGCAGACAAGTCAAGCTTTCTCTGAAGGTCTTTCGTTGTCGAACATTCACAACAGAGAATTTTCAATAAATCATTCAAAAACGCCATTCTGCCATGCCTACTACATTGAAATGCCTTAAAATAATCTAGTATAAGAACTGTGTTCCAAAATATCAACTGTTACAAAAGTAACGTTTGACTTTGAATTTAATTACTGCATTAGACCTGTTCTTTATGTAGGAGTAACGTCGTAAGTTCTCAGTTGTTTCATCAAATAAAACACAGATAACAAAAGTTATATTAATGATGAAAAAATATAAAAGGAATCTCAGGAATTATTTGACCGAGCTTCAGTGGGGGACAGTTGTCCAACCCTACAATTAACCCTATAATTAATTCAGTTTTCTCCAAACACAAGACTGAATAAAACTAAATATCATACACGATATAGAACCAACTATCAGAATCACCAGACTTTGTATAAGAATTGTATTTCTGGAACATGGTTCTGATATTACATCTTTGAAAAACATCCATGGGATTTAGAATGGGAAACAAATCTTCGTGAGCCAGGAGGCGTGGGTTTGACAGCAGGACTTTGGTACAATAATTTAACAAAACGAGGAAAGTAATGGACACGGTAGGAGGAGAACAAAGGCTGGTATAAGCAGTCATGTTGAATATTAAATATCATGAAAACCCTTTGAAGTCAGCGCTACATGAAACTATGAACAAATTATCCAGTAATTCACAGTCACACTGAGTAATTTCATA
This sequence comes from Protomyctophum bolini, assembly GCF_963924005.1. Taxonomy (NCBI): domain Eukaryota; kingdom Metazoa; phylum Chordata; class Actinopteri; order Myctophiformes; family Myctophidae; genus Protomyctophum; species Protomyctophum bolini. The sequence continues at coordinate 18,894,499 of NC_137876.1, forward strand.
GAATAAAAGCAAATCCCTTACCTGAAGTTTTTCTATCTCTGTCTTGGCTGCCTGCTTGGCTTTGCCAATGGCACAGCCCCAGTAGCCCTGAAGAAAACATTTACAGTTAAGAAATAAAGCAACGTAAAGCCCTAGCTCAACGAGTTGTCCGATCAATCGCACTATATTAACATGGGTCTCTCTGCAATGATGGAAACATTCAAAAACTGCTCAAAAGGGAACTTTGGCAAGGCACTGCGTTTGTTTGTTTGCGTCGCAATGACATCATTTGGTTCTTATTGACGTGCTGAAGCTGAAAAAAGGTTTGACTTCCTTTGCAGCCTGTATACCCAAGTGGACACTGGTCAGAGGGTGGCGCTAGAGTGGAAGCAATGGGAAAATCACTAGGATTAATCCTGGAATTACATGATTCCATCTAGTCTGGTTTGGACCAAGGTATCTGAAAAAGAAAGTAAGGACAGATGCCATTTTCGCCATCATGCAATTCCAGGCGGCAGATTCGTCGCGCCATGGGAGCCAAACTACACCCAGTACAGTGAATATATTGAGAGTCGATGAGAGCCCAGTGACCAGCTCATGAACAAATACTATTTCTGAATGACCGAGACCATTTTAAACAATTTAAAGTACTCGCTTCTTGGAAATAAGAGAAGACAACACATTGTCTGCTGTGTTGCTTTTCGATGTGTACGCTGTGAAATTTTATAGAGGTATCTAAAGAGCACAAATACATTTCTGGACGTGACAACTGACAAGTACCGCAAGACTGTCATTAAATGTCTGGCAGTGAGAAATCTCACGATACCTCTAAAACAGAAACAATACCTGCTGCTGTTTAGATCCTCAATAAAATGTACTGTGCACATCGAAAAGCAAATGATTAGAAAACAACCTGTGACCCGTCTTCTTCTATATCCCTGAACCGATTATATGACAAAGGTCTCAATGGTTAATAAATAATGTTTGTTCATGAGTTGGTCCAGCCGGCTTCATCCCTGCCATGTATTCCGGTGCAAGGTTTGCCTCCCCTGAAAGCTTCCATGAAAGTGTCATGGCGTATTGGTGACTATACCTTATATACAGATAAGTTGGTTTGTACCAGTAAATCAATCATTCTGATAAGTCTGACAGTGTCACCTGGTCAGGTGAATAGTATCTCTTATAGGGCAAGTAAACCCAAATCTACATCTGTCCACCTCTATTAAAGATATCCATAGAAACCTAGTTGTATTGTGTCTGACGTGTACGAGGAATACATTGACTTTCTGTTTGTGAATTATGTCGTGAGGATTTACATGTGAGATTCCAGAGGGGTCGACCATGTAGAGTTGAGGGCCTTCGTCTTTATCGTGGGAACCCATGATGAAGCTGTGAGGAAGCAGAGAAAAATAGGCAGCTGACATGTATTGTTGACGTCATGGGCGTTTTAGCCACTTAAAAGCTTCACCCTGACAAATGTCATGTCCCACTCGGGATTCGAACCCGGGTCCCCTGGGCAACTGCTGTTACTAGAGCATGTGTGCTTTCTTAGGTGAGCTTACTGAGCTATGGCTTTTTGACTTTCAGGAAGCACCCAGTGATGCAAATAATGGGGTGCATTTTTCATCCCAAAACGAAGATTATTGATAACTAGAATTTCGCCGGCCTTTGGCCGGCGAATCCTAGTTACATTGCAGCGCAATATGGGAAGAAGGAAATTGCGGGAGTTGACAGAATTATTATAATAACAGAAAGTGTTTTTTATTTCTCATAAATACGCAAACATGGTGAAACAACTACAGTCACAGAGAGCAGTGCCAAGGTAGCTGCTGCCTGCTAACGATGCAAACAACAGCCTTGCCTGTCGTGTGTGTGTGTGTGTGTGTGTGTGTGTGTGTGTGTGTGTGGGGGGGGGGGATAGCACTAATTTTCGACATTTTACTGTCATAAATATTTACATCTGTAGCCTATATTGTGATTATATTTGACCGTACATTTGACTCTTGTGTTATATTCTTGTGAAATATTCAGTAAAGTATTGTGGTGAAATATTCACCCCAAGTTGATAAGATATGCAGAGAATATAATACCAAGAACCCCCAGTTTGAAATGCATTAGGCCACAGACCCCCATTTGATACCATTTGCTCTCTGGGAAAATCAGGGTCCATTTGGTTCCATTTGTATGCTCTTGGAGTATGATGACTGTGCTAACAGTATTATCATAAAATATGTCTCAGTTTGAAGATTAAAAAAAACATATTTCATATGTGTGAGCTTGTAAAGTAGAATGTTCAACCTAGAGACAGTGTTGCCAAGTCTGATCATTATAAGCTACTTTGGACTTGTTTATCTATTGGTAGTCCTTGACATGGAAATGTTTGAGTTCCACTGCTCTGAAACAACATTAGACAACAAAGTTTGACAGTCAACACTATAATTGATTATTTTAAGACTAATTTCCGGACCATTTCTGATGTACCTACTTTGAACTGGCCTCTTAACATTTTTATAGACCTGGTTGCTTGTTTCACTCTCACATCCACGGTATGTGGCAACCCTGGTCCCTGGTTTGTTTTGGTTTGCGTGTGGATGTTTTTTTGTGTTGCTTTAGCATCTTTAGCACAGTAGCTATCAGAGGCTGCAGCAGCTGCTGCTGTCATGAAAACGCAAGTTTCTGTCCCAGAAGCTCACGTTAGGTCTGCGCACACTGTACGTTGCTAAACTTGCTATGGCAACCTGTCATCAAATGCTGCTAACGTTGTGGTCAGCACTGTTAGCATGTGTGCTATCAGGCAAAAGCTGAGATAGATATAAAACTACTGGCCAAAATGTCATACAAAACACAACACCTAAAATCGGAATGTTATTGTGACCTACAGACCATCATGATTTGCTTGCTGGACCTATAATTAATTTATTTGCATTAAATTGCCACTCGCCCATATAAATAAAAAGCAAGATGGCTGCCGATTGCGAGCGGAGAGACGGAGAGAGTAGTGACGTGTGAGCCGGGGGCGGGCCTCTGACAACAGCATGAACACAGGGCAGTGTTGCCAGGTTTGCGAATTGTAAGCGAGTTGTAGTGTGTGTAAGTAGCCTGGTTAAAAGGCCTTGTTTCTGCCCCTGTGGGGCAACAGCATAATGTCCACCAGTTTCTGTCGACCAGTTTCTGTCGACCGCTTTTGGCACGTGATCAACTTTAGCATTGTATAAAGAGATGGACCCATCCGTGGACCATTCTGGGGGTCGCAGGGACGCTGTTAGAACTCAGCACTGTAATGTCATTTGGTGCCATTTAATTGACTTTATCTTTACACTTTTTGTAATTTTCAGATTTAGAATTGTGTTTATTTCTTTCAGATACATTTTCTACATGAACATAACCATATCATAATAACCATATAAGATGAAATGGGAGTTAAATGCCGCAATCTGTAAAAAATGACAAAAAACATGACTCCTAACGTCGTTGAAGCGTGACTCATAAAATGTCCACAGAATATAATCAAAATGTTCTCAATAGAAGAGCAGGGAGACCAAATACTACGAATGCAGTAGTGTGTGTGTGTGTGTGTGTGTGTTAGTTTTATTAACATACAGATAGGTAAAAACATTTATTCTCTGTAAAAGGTTACATAGCAAAGCTTTCAGCCCTATACACTTTGTTGAATAACGAATACTAAAAATACAGGATCTACAAGCTTGCAATGTGTGACACAACAAAACAACCCAGTGCGAGCTTGTAGATCTGCTACCTTTGAAAGTTTAAAGTGGCTCATGTGATTGTGTATTCATATTCTGTGGTTCTCACCTGCATCCGAAGGGTCTGACAGCACTGTATAGCGTGTAGGCGTGGACATACATGGCTACTCTGTCAGATAGGTGCTGGACGGACGGACACACACACACACACACACACACACACAGTTCAATTGTTTTGTAAAGAGAACTTTTTGAATGTTTAAAATGGACTACAATGGAAACAAGCCTGGCTTTCTATTTTATCCATTTGGAATGTTTTTAACTCCTTCCATGTACCTTTGAATCGTCAAACTATTCAATCAATGAATCAAAGCTAAAACAGTGAAGTAGCCTGAAGCAAATCAAATCAGAGGTCCTTCAAATGATAAAAGGTGGAGAATCAACCAAAACTACACCAAGCCAAGCATGCGATTCCTCGTGTTCTCAGACCAATAGATAATATTCACCTTCAGAGGGATGTCGTATCCATAGCTGGATCTGAAGTTAGAGGCCTCTTCTCTGGCAACCTCAGACAGAGAGCGTGCATCAGCCAGCAGACCTGCTACAGCCTGCACACAAACAGTTAAACCAATCAATGAATCCATCCATTATAGGCTTGTTCAAGATACCATTCTCTGTTGCTTTTATTTATTTCAAGTACATCAAAGTGACCTGATGGGGGCAACAGATCTCCAGACGCCTCGACTCCCTTCCTAGGCCAGTGTTTCCCAACCTTTTTTGTCCCAGGGCACACTTTTCATAGCCTAAAAATATCGGGGCACACCTAGATATATGGTGTATAGGCCCATCTATATACATATACATACATTATGTGTGTGTGTGTGTGTGTGTGTGTATATATATATATATATATATATATATATATATATATATATATATATACATACATACAGTGTTGGGATTAATAAAGTGACAACTTTTACAATATCTCCATTACCATTATCCAAATTAATTCCTTATTATATAAAAAATGTAATACATTTGAGAAAAAATAGCTCATATGCAATGTGAAATGCCACCTAATTCTTAATCCTTTTCCTTGTCTTTATTATGGGCCAACTTGTGAAAGCTGCATGCTTTTATTGTGAAGGGTCTCAGTTCTCACAGCCTGCTCAAAATAGCTGATCGACAAGCTCACAACGCGTTGCGTCCGCAACGCGTTGTGAGCTTGTCGATCAGCCATTTTCAGCATGCAAGCATAACACGTGTACGACGAAGAATAAATCAGGCATCACTGCGCTTCTGTGGAGGGACGGGGAGATATATTTTGTTGGCCGAACGAGGCGATCATGTTTGGACATCTATGGACAGCTATTTTTCGTGGCACATTATGTTTAATCACAACGTCACGTTTACTTTAGCTCCTCAGTGTTTGGGTCGGGACATGTATGTGTCTGCTGTCTACGTGCATTTGCGCTCTGCGCGCTCCAGTCTTTCTGGAGGGAGCGAAATGTAGCCTCTTCTGCATGCATCTAAGCATTAACATTTCAATGGCCGAGGGTCGTTAGAGTCAATTGTTCCGTGTTGTTGTTATCGCACGTCTAATGGTTAGACGTGTGACGACGCAACAATAGAAAGCCTGCCGCCTGATTTTGACAGAAAGTAACACTAACTTTCAAATCAGGCGGCACACCTGAACATATCAAACGGCACACTAAAGTGTCGCGGACCACAGGTTGGGAAGCACTGTCCTAGGCCATAGGCTCTCTCCCACTTTTTTCTTTATCCCACTTTTTTAGGTAGGCTTTGTGCCAACACTCACCTGTGTTTACTGTTTACTAGTATGCTGCGTTAGGTTTACCAACACAATGTGTACTAAAATGCAGAGTTTACAACACTTCACTTACTAGTATGTTTGGGTAACAGCTTAACTAGTACACAGACTGTTGAGTTAATACCGTTTCCTGTTAACTATGACCGGTGTGAGATGTGATACACTGTGAGGCGCAAATCACTTAAGGTAAAAGGGCAAGGTCGTAGATCCAAGTGTGCGGCCTGTCAATCAACTTTTCGTTGGGACAAATGGAGCCAACACAAATGGCTGATTATGTGGTGCAAAATTAAACAGAACACACAACTGACCACATAGATACTCGTGGCGGTACCGAGAACAGGCGTCAGTCTGGCAAATTGTGAAACACAAAGAAAGAGGTGTTTGCACACAGCTGAAGTATTGGGGTGTGTAGGCAAAGTGCAGAAACCGATACAATTTGCATTATATTGAACCCACCGAAAGTACAGTCAGCTGTTATGTCGAGTTGAGAACCTTGAAGTGGAAACAAATGTTGCCGACAACGTCACAGATTTTGAACTTTAAAAAGAATCCTGCCCTTTTCTCCTCCTTGAGTGCCAGGAATAAACTTGTGTTATTATGAACCAACAAAGGTCGTCTTATTGGGATTAACACACACTATGTTCGAATTGTGGTGGCACTGCAGGCACATTTGTCAAGTACATTTGCAGTGCATAGGTGAAATTATTCCTCTCCATTTACCCAGCCAAACTAGATGACCATTATTATAGTTAAAGTAGTTATATAGTCAATTATTGAAACGTTAGAGATGAAGGTCTTACCATGCCAACGTGTCTGTCGATGTTGAAGATGCGTTTGTTGGAACCTTCCTCGTAAAGCTTAGACAGAACCAATTTCTCCACTCCAAACACGACCCCATCTTTACAGCGAATTGCTATGGCTGTGCTGTAAACACACACAAAAGACACACACACAGACCCATTTTATAAGGTTTTAAAGTAAAAATGCATATATTCTAAATCGATTATCTTATATAAATTAATGTTATACATTATCACTGGTTCAGGGTCCCATAAAGAGGGGTGTAGTTTTGCTGTAAATTGGCTAGCAGTACAAACTACTGAGTTGTACGATAGCATAATACAAGATAAACAAGTATTATACAATTAAATAAGTTACATAAAAATGTTACCATCTATCATGAACTGTTGATTCAGACAAACCACCTGTTCCCTCTTTGATCATGACTCCACACACACACACACACACACACACACACACACACACACACACACACACACACACACACCAAGAGGGTTAATCTCCCCCCACCTCCTAGAGATTGCCGAATGCACTTTAATGACTCAGATATTCAGGGAAGGCCAAAAGCACTTTATCAAGGGAATGTGTGCAATATCTCTGTTTTGTGTATGTGGGTGTTCCATGGTGTTTTTCCTTTTCGTATGTGAACGTGTCTGTTATTCGTATGCAGCTGTGACTCTGTCTCCAAGACAAATTCCTCCCAAGGGAGACAAATAAAGACAACCTTGAACCTTATCCAAGCCCGACTGCTGTTAACTAGGCATGTAACGATATGTCGTATATCGAATTATCGATATCATATCCGGACGATATGTAATCGATTTATTAAAAATTAATATCGATTTTCCAAAAACATCGATCCTAAGATGCCATCGAAGAAAAGAAGAAATGTGGAAAAAGGAGGCAGGCTCCTGCATAGTGTTGCACAAATAATTGTGAAAAAAAAAGATTGAGATCTAGATTCAGAGTTCAGACACCTAATCAGCAATCTAATCCTCATTTCTAAATTTGAGCAAGAATCCTGCAGCTGTAGTTGGCTGTCCAATTCATTTTAGTTACTCTTCTGTTTTTGCTACAGTAGAGAAAGGGGTAAAAAAAAATGCTTTGCTTTCTTCGGGCCCTGATCTTGGAATGACCTACAAACCAAACTGGCTTCTGTGATTCACTAGTGAGTTTTAAAAGGATTGTCATGGGCACACTTCCCAGACACTTCTCCTGCTTCGACGTATAGGAAAGTCCTATAAGTCCTATATTAGTTTAGTAGCAAACATTGTCATTTAGTCTTTTGTATCAGTTTTATTGGTCATCTTAATAGATATTCCTGTTCTTTCCTTGGGCTTCCTATGTAGTGGGTACTGGGCTTAAATTTGTCCGTCCTAAATGTTGTCCTCAGGGGTCACCTCACCAACATGTCTGTCTGTAGTACACGGACAAATGTGTCCAACTGTCCGAGGCAAGACTTGGTCTTGTCTTGTAAATTCTAGATTTTGTTTTTACACACCATTATGTTCTTATTTTGATCATAACACTCAATTACTGAATGTCAAGTCTACAGGTATTCTTTCAGAACATGTATGACACTGAATTACTACAACACTATGGCACATCAGGGAGTGGTTCTCATTAAACGTTTTATTTTCAAGGACCCCCATAACTCTGATGTGTAGTGTACACTCTCAGAGTTACAGACCTGTAATCAGGGCTCGACAGTGCGACTAGGTGCTCGCATTTGCCACTAAAAATATCACCGTGCGAGTTGTAAAATTCAATTTGTAGCACAGGTGCGACTACAGGATTCGACCATTCAATCGTGATAAAGACAAGGCTCTACAGCAAGTGCACATTCTATAGTCGCGGTTCTATACCTACATTTATATTTCTGAACGGCGGTGTCGTTTCGCCAAAAAGAGCAGAGCTACAAGCCAACAACGTGTCGAGGCTCAATGTGGCGTTCATTTGAAGATCTGTCCCCTTTGCTCCCACCGCCGCGCCCCTCCCTGTGTTGCTGCTCAGTTCTCTTCCCTATGAAGTTGCTAGGAGGACCCAGACACGTTGAATACTAAAGTTATTTAGAAAGTTTGTAATGTTAAAACATCACTTGATATAACTTTTAAACCAAACGTGGGTGAAACAGCGTGCAGCCGTGCACGCAAAGAGTGCACGTGCGCACACACATGGAGTGGACAGATTGATTGATATACCAAAACAACCCTTGCTTAGCACCTCGCTTACAAAAGCGTGTGCGCAGCGCAATACGAATGACCGACCTGGCTGGATATATTAGTCAGTGGCTAGCTCAGGTCCATAGCTTCGTCCATAGCTGCATACAAAACTAATAGTCTATCAGTATAAAAACAAATTGATTATATAGATTATAGATTATATAAAAACAAACGTAAAAATTATATCCAGATGAATATCAATATTGTGATAATTTCTGAAAAGACATTGTGATATAATATTTTGCCATATTGCCCGCCCCTACCTCATATCACTATATTAAAGAAAAATCACACCTGTGTGAAGTGAGGTGCACCCTTATCATTATACATCATGAATCATCTCATACTGGCCAATCAGAATGCCTGTTGCCTGTAATTGGTTAGCTGATTTGCTCGTTTACATATGACGTTTATTGTCCTTTCAATGTCAATGTCGTTTAATGTTTTGATGTTTAATTTACGTCATATTTAGCAGAATGTGTACCTAATTTCTCTGTTCATTGTCAGTGGCAAATATTGAGACGTGTGGGGACTAAAGCTGTATATAAGAGGGGCTAGCGCCCCTCAAAAACACATTATTTGATAACTTTTCATCGTGCTCCTGAAAGAATTTGTGTGCTACTAGATTTTTCAATTTAGTAGCACACGTGCTACTTGGAAAAATGCTAAGCCCTGCCTGTAATGGTCAATTCGTATCATATGTCCGTGGAAATAGATAAATCTTCACCGCACTCTGACTTAAGGTTCAAATCATACCATATAAATAACGGAAATGGGTCGCACACAACAAGACTGCATTTCAGTCATTTATTCTTGCATTTTGGACAGGAGACAAACGTTTCGGCTATCGAAACAATTGTCTCCTGGGTAGCCGAAACATTTGTCTCCTGTCCAAAATGCAAGAATAAATGACTGAAATGCAGTATTGGTGTGTGCAACCCATGACCGTTATTTATACGGCAAAAACTATAATGGACATTTTTGTCTGGTGGTGAATGGTGAGGACCCTCGGTTGTCCTGCATGCGTTTGTACTGGCAGAGCTGTGGAACATTTCCCTCTTCGCTTGGCCAGTTCACACTTGTACAAGAGACGTTGGTCTCAATGTGGTTTTTACTGGTTAAATAACGGTTAAATAAATGAAATAAAACCTTTGAGAGGTTTAAGTCAAGCACTTTCATGTCTGTTGAAAGCCACAGTAGTTATGGCTCCAAATCCAGGTGCTGCATTTTTAATGTAGTAATGTTCAGCTATTGCAGACTAAAGACAATACATATTTTTGATGGAAAAAACATTTTTATCCCATGATTTTGCAACCCTTTTTTTCACCCAGTGTCAATTATCTAATCATGTAATCCTGGGCACTACACTTCCTCTGCCAACCTGGGCGTGCAGCGGACTGACCTCATGCTTCCTTCTATGCATGAGGAGTCCAAGCTGCTTCTTTTCACCTGACGTGGAAGGAACACGTTATTCTGACCAGTTCCTTTCCCCTCCACCAGGAGCCCCAGCTGGCCAGGGGAGGTAGTTTAGAGACCAGGATTACTGCATGTATTTTGTGAGGGTACCTCTTCTTCAGGAATTCCTGAAGAAGATCCCAGTGATCGAAACGTTGAATCAATACACCAGTGAAGCTGAGTTTTTCCTACCAGTGCTGCGGACTATATTTCTTCCTTTCATAAAAGGCTTCAATTTGTTCCAACCCAGCTCCCTTGGGAAACTGTGACAGCAGCTTAATGTTGGGGTACCATTATGATTCTGAATCCATGGAAAGCTTTTGTTTTGCATGAAAAACACTCCTTGGGCTAAAAAACGGCCATAGCTGTCATTACAAGTGTGACGAGGTCATCAGATTTGGAAAGGTTTCGTTGAAGGGATGCACATGCAGTGTAGACACACCAAAGGACTGACATGCGGAAACAACGGTCGGACTTGCGGTCTAAAAATGAGCTGCTCCCGTGCTTGCGGTTAGGGTTAGGGGTAGGTTGTCGGTCTAATGACAGTCGGACCAATAGCATGTCTAAACTAAAGCCTGTACCCTTAGTTGAATTGCACTCAAGCTAAACTAATATGTTTTTAACTCTGCATATTTAATTCTGTGCCAAGGCATTGTATTTGTTGGCGATTCATTTGTTTTGATGCTATATTTGTTTTGTTTTAACCACGTACAGCACTTTTGGTGGGCCCTATTGTAAACAAGCGTAATGCTTTATGGTGTCGTCCACTCACAGTTAACAGTTGTTCTTCTGTTGTAATTGTAATTGTAATTCTGCAAACTGTTAATAAATCAATCAATCAAAAATTGGTCAGCTTGGGTTGGTGTAAATGTGCTATAGTATACAGCGGAAGCTTGGTTTGATGTGATCGTGATGTGAGAGGAGATGTTGATGCTGACCTGCTATTTTCCACAGCCTTCATGGCATATTCCACCTGGAACACCCTGCCATCGGGAGAGAATGTGGAGGCCGACAGGTCATACTGTAGACAGAACACAGAGACAGATCATACTTTAGACAGAACAGACAGGTCATACTTAGTTTGGTGTCAGCATCATGTTATGCTTTAGCTATTGAAAAATAGCAGATCTACAAGCTCATAGCGCGCCACCGAGTGGCGCGCTACGAGCTTGTAGGTCTGCTATTTTTGAAAAATCAAAGAACGACTGACATTTTCAGAATCTGATCTCAGGTCAGAATGGGTTAATCAGACCAGTGTGTGTCCAGTGGAAACCTCGTATGAATCTGATCTCAGGTCAGAATGGGTTAACCCGTTCCATGTCAAGGACCATTATTCATTGGGCATTTGAGCCACACAGACCACCGTTTGATGAGATTTCTCAGACCCAGACTATGTCGTTGAATAAGATTTTGTCCACAATGCCATGCTGTATGATGTCCGTACCACAGCAGAGATAATAGGCAAAAGTTGATCAAAAATAATTATTATTCTACATTCTCTAATTGTGTAGACTTCTTTTAAATTAATGAATGCATACGTTTAACATTAATGTAACTCTTGAGAGTTAAAGATCTAGAAGGGTCCATTTGGTTACCAACTCTGCATCATTTAGCTGGGGACCAGCTGGATCCCCCTCAAGGACCACTGGACCCCTCAAGCAGACAAGTCGTTCTGTAGACAGAACAGCCTATTTTTAATATCTGGAATCTAGAGTTGCAATACCAACCGTTGACAGCCCATACATCTGAACATAGAAGTCTGATCTGATAGATTGTATTAATCATTACGTTTTTTTTCTTGCAGCTTAGGGTCCGGTCGTCCGGGCCCCCCCAGGGGCAAGGGTCCTTAAGTACTTAATAGAACACAGCTGCATCAGAAATTCCATACCAACATACTAATTCAGTATTGCCATATTAGCATGAGACATACTTGCATGTCCAAAAAAAAACCTTGAATATTACATGAAATCATTTAGAAATTCTGGAAATATTAATAATACTAGTGTATGCAACAGTCAGTGTCATAGAGTAGGTCAGTGTACACTGAACTCTGCCCTGAATGCCCCACAATGCAAAGCAATATCTGAATTAACATGGAAGAAAAATATTATACTGAGCGTGTAGCCCATACGTATAACTTACATGGTAAGTATGGTATGGTAACGATGGACAGTCATAACTTTATGAGCATGTTTCAAGACGTATTTGGGGTGCCTTTCTTTTTACTGATACTGTATATTAGTAAATAAACAGCTTTGTATTTTATTTCTCTTCTAAATATTCACGCAAGCAATCATGAAGTCTGCTTTCTGAACTTTCGTCTCAATTGATTTCAATACCATACCACCTCCACCTAGCCTAGCCAACCTAGCCCGGACAGACCTTTTAGTATAACATTTGCCTCGGACCAGGACTTGCAGATATTTTATTATTACTCTTATTATTATTAATCATTTCTGACATGTCTAATCGATAAATAAATACATGTCAGTCTTGGTCCAAGGCTATCATTATTGTGTAGTACTAGTATACCATCTTGACGTGAAACTTAGCTAAACCTAGCCTAGCTTAGCCTAAACATGCTAGTCATGCAGTTCTATGTGACTCAGCAGCAGCTACGCTACCAGGCTAACCCACCGGCTAGCTTAAAAGTGTACAACTTCAGTGTTTATATTAATATAGTCAAATGGGTCTATTTTTATATCAAAACCACATTGTGTGTCCGCAGTGCAACAAGCATGCCGTTTCATTTCATCCACTCACCCCTGTCCCAATGGAACTCATGTTGGAATATTGATATAGTTTGCCAGCTAATAGCTATAATCAATCTGCTCTGTGAGAGAGAGAGTGCAGTCATCCAGCAGCGAGTGAGACTAAAACACCAACGAAGAAGAACAACGAACGACAGGCGCTAGTTCTGTGGTTCTCAATCTGGGGTCCGGGGACCCCCTGCGGGTCCTTGACGGGCTTCCAGGGGGTCAACCCATGGTCAACCACATAAAATGGTGTATATCGCATCTAGAAAGCAATTTAAACTACTTGTAACCCTTATTATTTAATTACCATATCACAGGGAATTTTCTTGAAAGTGTGAAATAATTTATAGTAATATTTCAACAACCATATTTTCAGATGGGAGGGGTCAGGTCAATACATTGAAAACATTGACATTTGAAAAATAATTTAAAATAAGTAATAATCAATCAATCAATCAATCAATCAATCAATGCTTTAGTTGAAGCCTAAATGGGGGAGTTCAAGGTTCAAGGAGTTTTATTGTCATTATACGAGCACAGAACGGAATTTGTTTGGTCAGGCAAAAAGTACATAATACATATAAAATACATCTAAACAATTACACTTTCGTAAACATAAAATCCTAAAGTGCAAAAAAGCAATTGCACCACCCACTGATATTTTGTGCCCATAAAAATCATGAAGCACTAAAAACAGCAAAAAGAAACAGCTCTTGTGTCACATGCAGCTCAAGTTCATAAGGCAGAGTCATGTGTATGGTCTGACAGATCCTCTAGTGTCTATAGTGCAAAGGTCACAGTTCAAGGTCTATAGTTCATGATTCTTCACAGCTTCAGGGAAGAAGCTATTATTCTTCTTCCTGAAGGTGATGTCTTTACTATACGGGGGGACGGGACAGGCGGGGGGACAGACGGTGTGCAGGATGGGTGCAGCCAGGGCATCCTTCAAAAGTGGACTCGGCCTCCTCACAGAGTACGGCCATGGACTGCTATCATGTTATTACACCACTTTCTTAGTATTCTTATATGTTATCTGACAACATTGCTATACCACGTACATTACATTATATTACACTATTACATTAATTATTATTGTTGCTACTACTTGTATACGGTATCCTATATAATTCCTATAATATTCAGTCTCCTCAGACATGCAGTACACACGCTGGTGGGCCTTCTTCATTAAGGAGGCCGAGGTGAGCTTCCGTGTCATGTTGTTGGCACTCCCATGGTATTTGAACCATGGGGACCACCGTACCTCCACAGCATCTCCACCGATGTATGCATGACTGACTGAGGACCCTGCCTGGAATGCTATCCGGCCCCGCAGCAGCCTTGTGGTGCTTGACTCCCTAAAGAGACCTCAGTCACAGTCACACTGCATGGGGAGCAGCTCACCTGATGGAGGAGTGAGCCTGGTGTGTGTGTGTGTGTGTGTGTGTGTGTGTGTGTGTGTGTGTGTGTGTGTGTGTGTGTGTGTGAAGCGAGGATAGAATGTGTTGAGAGAGAGCGTTGGGTACAGTCAGGGATGGATCCCCGGGGCATTCAGCATCTCTCTCGCTGTGGTCTGTAATGGTCTGCAATGTAATGTGTCTGGATTGTTTTTTGCATATGATGTGTATCCCCTCAGCCAGGTTCCTTATAGCTTCTCTGAGAGCAAGTGCGTGACCTAAAAGCAGAGTGCTGCACTTTCAAGAGTGAGCGGACCTTATTCACTCAGATCCCCGTATAGCTGCAGCCCACAAAGTAGCAGATACTCTTCCTGGGGTCCACTGACTCCACACCAGACACATATATAACAATACATATATAGGCCTATTGTCTTGCACACCAAACATGAAAAATACTAAAAAATGTAATAAACATTCAAGACAATAAAGGTTCATTGAAATACAAGTCAACAAGGATTTTCTTAAAACTATAGCCTATATAGTAATAGTATAGACATGATCAAACGTATATGGACTTCCCCTCCCTCTGCTCTGTTAACATGATGGGTCTGTCTGTCTGTCTGTCTGTCTGTCATTCCAGAGAGACGGTGCACGGATAGCGAATGCCCGGTCGCCTACAGTTTCTTTTGCAGCCTGATTTTATTGAGAGAAGGGCCGTGCCGGATGATCGTATAGCTCACAAGCTGGCTCGTATACGAGGTCGAGCAGGTCAGAAATGTAAGATGGAGCAAGTCCGGATCTAGCTTTGAAAGTGAATAAAAGTATTTCAAAATGTATTCTGTATGAGACAGGCAGCCAATGTAGGTTGGCCAGGATAGGGGTGATGTATATAGCACCTTCAATCAAGACACTTTACATAGATTGTACATTACATTCACCCATTCGCACAAACATTCATACACCATGTGGCAGATGAAACTATGCATGCAAGGCACCAACCTGCACACCGGAAGCTATTAGGGGTTCAGAGTCTTGCTCAAGGACTTACTTAATACTTACGCCTACAGCCCAACTTTGGGCATAGGCCACGAACAAGAGCTCTCCAGACATCACGGTCCTGGGCCTTCTTCTCCAGCTGTCCCCATGTGTGGCCATGCAGATCTCTTCACATCTGCATCCAGGTCACGGCGCCAGGTGTTTCGTGGTCTGCCTCTCTTCCTTAATCCCTTGTGGGTTCCAGAACAGGGCATATCTTGTGACACTAGATGCAGGCTTTGGGAGTGTGCGGTCACTGCATGGTCACTGGTCTCAGGTCACTTAAGTTGTCAGTAAAGGATAATGATCCACACCACCCTCCCCCCATGCTCTGTAACCTATTGCTGTAATTTATGCAATACAATGTTGTACAGTAACGTACTGTTCGGTCAATTTACTGTACAATGTTTAACTGCATTTTGCGGTGAACTATACCTGTAGAACGTATTTTTACAGTAAGATGGCTAGATTGTGGATTGTGGATCGTCCGTCCAGTGGTGAAAAAAGAGAAAGTATGGCCTCATGCAAAACACCTTTGGCCCTTATCAATATTATATATTTTAACGTTTCCATGCTAATGAAAATGTATTGCTTATTTCTCTGTCCAGTGACATGAGCCAAGGTATTGTGGAACATCTTGCTCCACTAGCAGAAGACTTTTCCGGTGTGAAATTGCTCGAGGGACCTGTGCGCCAGTTCTGTGTTCTCAATCTGGGGTCCGGTGAGGCGGGGACCCCCTGCCCTGCGGGTCCTTGACACTTCCAAGGCGGTCCCCAGTCAGATAGATTTGCTATAAATATCGCACCAGGAAGCAATTGAAACCACTTTTTAACCCTTCAATAGGCCAGTCAATCTATAAGTTAAAAAGAGGCAGAGCCCATATTATGAGGTATATGAGGCTGCGCTGTCCATGGTGCTGAACTCTGTCTATAGTGTGTGTGTGTGTGTGTGTGTGTGTGTGTGTGTGTGTGTGTGTGTGTGTGTGTGTGTGTGTGTGTGTGTGTGTGTGTGTGTGTGTGTGTGTGTGTGTGTGTGTGTGTGTGTGTGTGTGTGTGTGTGTGACTTGTGTCACCCATTGTTGTTTTTTAATTCAATGATATTTATTTATTATGCATAAATCATGTATTTTATTTTGCAAGGCCAGATTAAAGCCATGACTGTTTAGAGATAAAACGATACATGTCTGCATGAGAGAACATTCATGGTTACTTTGAAGCAATGCATGTTTGTGTTCTGTTCTTTCGTTGTTGAGTGAGTCACAGTGGAGTGGAGTCACATGATGCAAATGCAAGTTTTGAGGAGACACATGCACGCACGCACGCACGCACGCACACGCACGGAGAGAGAGAGAGAGAGAGAGAGAGAGAGAGTTCACAGCACAGGTTGATCAGCCCGTGTGTAGAATCATTTGGGTCTGATCTTGCGCCTCGCTGGAGGAAACCAGACTGCAGAGAGAGCTTTGAGAGCAAGCGGAAATGTGAGTTTTAATCTGAAATATATTATAAGTAACGACATTGATATTTTATAGGCTATAAGTTAACACGGCTGGTTTATTTTACTGTGTTGTTGTGGGACTGTGTTGGCTAAACGCATTCAACGACTCATTCAATGCAGTGTGTCTTGTGTATATAGTTATATATGCTACCAGTACACACATTGTAAAATGAATCCCTAAACTTCTTTGCCTTTTGTACTATTTTGCTAAACATTTTTGAATAGTTGAAATGGCCAGTAGGCCTACAAGCTCACAACGTGTCAATGTAGATTGGCTAGTTGAACTATTAAAAAAAAAATCAAACTAGTAAAAATCTTAAAAAGGCAAAGAAGTTTAGAGATATGGGGTTTAGCTTTAGACGAAAAAAGTGTTGGGCCTGAGAGGCTAAATGTCATCAAATGGTGGTCCGTGGCTCAAATGCAGATATGATATGAAAAGGGTTGAAAACCACTGCTTTACCCCAAACGCACTGTTTCCCTCCCTTCATCACCGATTGCTGCATGTCATTTCTGCAATACAATGTTGTACAGTAACGTACAGTTCGGTCAATTTACTGTATACAATGTTTAACTGCATTTTGCGGTGAACTGCCTGTAGAACGTATAGTTTACAGTAAGATGGCTAGATTGTGGATTGTGGATCGTCCGTCCAGTGGTGCCGCACATTCGGGGCGGATGGGAACCGTAAGTTCCCAGTTCGATCCCGGGCTATACCCAGACTCCCAGAATTAGTGTCGAAGTGCGTGTATAACTAATAACAGCTGGTTTTTGTGTTGGCCAAACGGATCGCATATCCTATAGGCATTGATATATGTGAGTGCGTGCACCTCACGGAGAAGTATTCTACGGAGGAAAAAACATATACCGTCTGGCGTCTGCTAATCATTTCACCCATTTTCCACGCGCGGGCATAATGTTAGCCTGCAGTGCGCAATATAGTTATGCAGGACTGTAAATTAACCTACAGCGCCTAATTTATATATTTTATAGACAGAACGTTGGTGCATGCTTTACAACTATATCTATAGAATACCGATTTAAGATTTTCAACCAATTTAATTTCAATTGGTCCACTTGGTTCCTATATAATCTTCTGGAACTCCCGCTAGGACCCATGGGGGTCCCTGGCGGCTGGACCCCACTTTGAGAACCACTGTCACTGACTGCTATTGATTGATTGCTATTGATGTGTTGAGCAAGGAGTATAGAATAGATGTCAGTCCGTCCAGGTATTTCACACATAAACACAGATGAATGTCACTATATATATATAAGCTGGTTTTATTTGGCAGCCAACTACGAAGAGCATTGATCCAGTATTGACCATATTACGCCAGCTCTCACGGCAGATATCAATTAAACAGTAGCCTACGGCAGGGGTGGGCAACTTTAGGCACCAATGCCAACATTGGCACAAAGGAGGGTGATCAGTGGCACACTGCGGCAAGTGTGTGTGAGAGAGTATTTTTGGTTTTAAATAAACTATTTAAAAAAAATGCAGTCAAATAAATTAAGTCCCTCTCATTTGTGTGTAAATTACACCCTGCATTCTACATTCATTAAAACTGAACTCTGTTATTGCCCTGAGTCTATAATGATCACTATATAACAACGTGAAACTTTTTATTTGTGGACAAGCAAAATATGTTTTTCATGTGGTGACTGTCATTCAAATTCATTAATGTTGATATGGCACACTGATGATCTAGAAAATAAAAACATGGCACTTCATTTAAAAAAGGTCGCAGACCCCTGCAGTACGGTATAGTAGGCCTACACGCAGATCTTCTACACACACACAACAAAACAAAAGGGAGCAGTGGCACCACCCTGTGGCACCAACTGGAACTGCATACTGACTGTTGCACTGTAAGGGAGCGGCACGTCAACTTTCACAGTTTGTCACTGTCTTGACTTGTCCAGTGCTCTAAGTCTATAACACCACCTGACATCCATGCAGTGTCTCTGTGCGTGCACCGCGTGCACGTACCTCTGATGTGGCCTATTATACTATAGGAATGTGTTCTTGTTGTGATTTATGAAGGTCATAATGAGTACCACAGACGAAAAACAGTCTAAGTCCAAATTTCATTCTGACCCCTCCACGAAAAGGCAAGCTTGTTGTCCTGAACCCGTATCTATCATTTATACATTATGGATCAATAGTGTGGACTTAGACTGTTTTTCGTCTGTGGCATTATAATATAATATTTATATAATGTATTATATAGGTTTCGTCCTGCAGGCACTGCTGTGATTAAAGCCTTGTGTGTGTGTGTGTGTGTGTGTGTGTGTGTGTGTGTGTGTGTGTGTGTGTTTCAGATCTGGGGTTCTGTGTACCATGGCTGATAAATGGAGGCGCCTCCGTCCTAAGCATCCTTACGTCACTGCTGGCCTGGCTGTGGGCACCATCGTGTGCCTGGTGGTGGTGTTGGCGGTTGTGCTCGGTGGACGCGGCGGTATGAGACAACTTCCACAACGATGATGTGTTTTGCAATGCATCGTTATCACTATTCCAGTTCCACTGGAGGCTATATATCAATGATATATATAGGGATAGAATATAGAGATATTTAACACTTATCCCTCGGGATAAACATTTGGATTTGAGTCTTTTCTTTTAGATACTTTAAAAAGAAAAAAATAATCATACAATGAAGTATAGCCTATATTGGCCGTATATAAAGTCTTTAGTGGTTAATTATCTGTGGTCCCATGTGTCTCTTCCACAGGTGCAGAGCAGGCCGCAGCCGACTCTCTTCCAGTGTCTGCTGCGACCGTCACGGAGGGAGGGGGGCAGCCGAGAAGCCCAAGGATCGTCGGAGGCAAGCCGGCCGAACTGTCGTTCATTGCCAGCTTTGGCGGTAGAACTCATGCATGCCACGGACTTCTGGTGGATCCCCAGCATTTGGTAACGACTGCAGGATGCATCGAGTAAGTATAACAAAACGTTATTCACCCTTTTACATTCTCAGTGAGAGAGAGAGAGAGAGAGAGAGAGAGAGAGAGAGAGAGAGAGAGAGAGAGAGAGAGAGAGAGAGAGAGAGAGAGAGAGAGAGAGAGAGAGAGAGACACACACAGAGGAGCGAGGGAGAGGGAGAGAGAGGTGTATATACAGTATATAGAGAGAGAGAGGGAAAGAGAGAAAGGGATAGAGAGAGAGAGAGAGAGAGAGAGAGAGAGAGAGAGAGTGAGAGCATGGCGCTGGGCAGAGCTCACATGTTGTGCACACATGAAGACAACTGTTGAATATTGTAATCACTAAATGGGACATTTATAGGCTACGTTTCTCTTCCATGCAGGAGGGCAAAAGCATACCCAGTAACCGTGGGGGGGCCCGACCTCGATGGCGAAGGGGGCGTGGCGAGGAAAATCAGTGACTTCAGGATCCACTCCCTGTGGAATCCAGATGATGAAAAGTATATAGGGATCTTCATGTTCAACGACTTGACCAAAAATCCACAGTTGTAGATTATTGTTCTATAGTGCCGTTTAATAACTAATATTGGATCGTTCTGACTCGTTCGTCCCTGACAGGAGTTGGGAGCACGACGAGGCGGTGGTCAAACTGGACCGACCCGTGGAGAACGTCAAGCCTGTGTGTTTAGCAGCCAAGGGCAGCGTCTTCCCGGGTGCCACCCGAGCAACCCTGTACGGCTGGGGTAGAGTGGGACCGACAGGTAGGCACGGCACGGGACCCCAAGATGGCACCCCGCCCGGGGGACCAACGATAATCACATTTGGACTAATTTTGACTTGTATAGATTAGGGTCCAATGGGGTTCCATTTGTTTGTTAACCAACTGAGAGCTGTTTTATCCGCATGAGGTTAAATAACCAAATGGACCCTGGAGTTTAGAGGATCAATCAGGTGCGGCCTCAAGTACCCCTGTAGGTCCCCGGACCACACTTCGAGTGCAGTATAGAATTCCACTGAATAAAGTTTTGAAAGAATGCTAATTAATAATAACAGCAGTATTAATAACAGTATATTTAAGGACATCCACCATCGCCCTCCCTATTCTGGCCTTTAGTCATAATAGGCCAAAATTTGGCGAAAACAGCAGATCTACAATAACCGCATACATAACGACATTTAGGTTTCCATTTCCCCGTTCACTGTATATGTAACACTTGCCACTATGCCATATTGACCCTGCACAATGTGAGCTTGTAGATCTGCTATTTTCCATGCCTTATACACCCCACAATAGAGACACAGGGTTGAAAAGTTGTTAATCTTGCAGTCAGAACACGCACGCATGCACACGCACACACACACACACACACACACACACACACACACACACACACACACACACACACACACACAGAGAGAGAGATAATGGTTCTGTTCTGCATTGTGTGTGCATTTATAGAAGTCCTACCAGCACCCAGAACGCTCCAGGCGGTCAACATGACGACAATGGACCACGGCCAATGTAAGCAGATATACAGAAGCCAGTTGACGGACGACATGATCTGTGCTGTGGACGACGCCGGCGGCCCTGCCATCTGCCAGGTGAGAACTCCCACATTCACACACCTTCATGGAGCACCTCAGCCACATACGTATAGTCACATCCTAGTACTGAACAATGCCTGTATACCGCTTGTGTCTCTTTCAGGGTGACTCGGGAGCTCCCCTGTTGGTGAAAGACGGCGATGACTTCATCCTGCTGGTATCCAACATCAGAGGGCCGTATGATTGCGTTTCTCAGAACAGGCCAAGTGTTTTCTTGACCCACGACGACGCGTTCATCGAAGGCGCCATTAAAGGTATACGCGCGTGTCCGTGTTTTAGCGTCCTGCATGCTGGCACGTGTGTGTGTGTGTGTGTGTGTGCGTGTGCGTGTGTGTGTGACGTGTGTGTGCGTGTGCATCTTAGACACTTAAAGTCCTTTATACTGAGTTGAGCGGAATCTAAATTTGCATGTATTTAGAGATGGTGTGTTACTTTCATCCCGTGTAGATATGGGGGACCCGCCACAGGTGACACAGTGTGGGATCAGGAACACTGTTCCAGATGTGCGTGTCGAAAACGGACAGGTTTCTGCGCCCCATTCTTCACCGTGGGTGGGATACCTTGAGGTAATTATACTTTATACAACAGGACAGCCAGAGGAAACCATGCAACCTTTTACTTCCTTCAAATAGAGAAGATCCCAAGAATCCCTATACATTCATGCTAAATTAAATTCATATTTACATTTGCTTCAGATAATACAGTGATTCTCAGCGCATGTCGTGTCAAGGACACCCAAATTAATGTATTTGGCGACGGACCCCCGAATATATAATATAATATAATATATTTCTTTCAAGATGCTTGTAGATATTTTCAAATTGTATAGAAATTGTGTTTGAAGTGATAGTCATACAACTTTAGTGACACACCCCCTGGAACCCCCTCAGGGACCCCCTGGAACCCCCTCAGGGACCCCCTGGAACCCCCTCAGGGACCCCTGTGGGTCCCCAGACCCTCTTTGAGAACCACTGAGCTAATAGAACATGGTGATTATGTTGGAGAAGTGCTTAATTTATGCTCCATTTATACGACGACGTCACACGGCAAAAAGAGACGATCTACAATCTCACCCGACCCTTTATTCTGTCTGTCTTTGATTCACACTTTACCTTTTTATCTTTCAGTGGGAAGATGGATCCTTTAGGGAAGGTGCTACCCTGATTCATCCGTCATTTGTTGTGTCTGACTATGCCAGGTACTATAATCCAAACATACATAACCATGAGATATAAATAAACACAGTTTATTATCACTCTGTCAATCTGGACTCACTATTCTGGTCATCAGTCATTATAGGTCATGGTAATTATTTTTTATTTTTTTATTAATGAACAGTAAATTTATAGAATCAGCCTCAGGTCTTAATGTGTTAAACCCTGTTTTCATTTAACCACTTCTTAAAGCCTGCTCCTATTTTGGTATTCATTTGCTGAAAAAATAGCTGATCTACAAGTTCACAATGTGCCACAGCAAGGTGTTGTCATCTTGTAGATCGTCTTTTCTATTCATAATACACAAACAAAGTATTTAGGGCTAAAGTGATTAAATATGCGTTTTACAACCAACCCATGGCTATGCTACATACAGTATATAGACAAATGTTAAATAGTTTATTAGGCTACTAATTGATAATGGAATTAAAATGTAATAATTATGTTTCTGTCCCCAGGCCTGGTTTGTTTGTGGTCCTGGGGGCCCACAACCGTTCCTCCACCTCTGAACCGACTCAGAGGATCATGATAGAGAAGGTATGATCAATATGTCAGAACATATTACATAACTAACAGGTCTAAATGTAATCAGATGGTTTTATCTAGTCTGAGCCTGCAGTCTGAACTAAGTCTTTAAATACACAATATAGATCCATTAAAGATCATTATAGAGCTTTTTACTGATACATTATAATGTTTATTAGAATTATTAATGTATTATTCATCAATTATTATGTGTGTTTTAGCTGCTAAGATTCAGTCCTCACCCCCTCTTTGATGTCATTTCCTGTCTCTCTACACTTGAGAGGTCGAAGTTATACATATCACCTTACAGTGTTATTGAAATTAAAGTTGTTTTTTAGAACTGAGTGTCCTTCTGTTCAGTCAAACATTCCACAATTTGTTAAAATCCTTTGAAGATATAGATCTACAATCTGAGCTTTCTTGAAAATGTTTGGAAACAGGGTTTATGTGGTTCATCTAAATGTGTGTCTGTAATTTCTCTGGTAGGTCTACAGGCACCCCAACTCCACCTGGCCCAACTATCCTTACCTTGGCATGAAGCTGGTCAAACTGGCCCACCCTGCCAAATTCACAGAGCATATTCGACCCATCTGTCTCCCCAAGCCTGGCTACGTACTTCCTGCTGGTTCTGAATGTTTGTTCTCTGGGTGGGGAGATAACAAGAAACCAGGTGAGGAACATAAACACACATTCAGACAGGCTGACAAGGAATTTGATTGGTCACTCACATCATTGGTCACATTTAGAAAATGTGTGAACATTATAATATTTACATTATTATATTATACATACAACATTATAATAAATAAATACAAAAATACAAAAATACATAAATACATAAATACATACATACAACATACAACATACAGTACATACATGCATACACCCCATTATACAGTCATTATGGTAAACAAGTGGTTAAAAATGTATATATTTTTCATGGAATATATTTTTCCTCTGTATACAATGTCCTGACTATGAATACTGTGTGTTCACAGCGCCATGGGTCACTGACGTTCTCCGTGAAGGCTTACTCACTACGATCACAACGGATCAGTGCAGACGGGACTTTGCTGATCCTGCGATAAACAAATACATCACCAACGCTACGATCTGTACTGCAGGCGATAATCATAAGCCCCATCCCTCCATGGTGAGTGACATAGAGATGGAAACATGATAATGACATGATAATTATATAAAACACACTCTAAAAAACACAACTTGTTTGTTGTTGTTACAGATGGACATAGGTGGATCGCTTAGCTGTGAGGAGAAGGACAGCCTGATCAATAACCTGCATGGTGTCCTCTACTGGGAAACTTACGATGGACATCCTTCTCTGTTCCACGACGCCTCTCCGATGCTCCCCTGGATCAACGAGATGCTCTCTGCAGACGCCTCCAGCAAAGTCTGCTTCAAGAAATTTGAAGGTTAATAATTCAGTTTGTAGGACAGATGTTAACCTCTGAGACACATCTCACACACGCAGATGAATGAACCTCTGCTATGTTTTGAAAAAATGTGTTTTCGAAACATCATTTAAGATATTTTAGGCACAAAACATATTCAGGTGAGGGGTCAAATCATCATTTTGGGGGTCCTTGACCTTGGGCACGAAACAGTTTGAGAACTACTGATTTAGGCAATTAACCAGCTGTTTTCATTTGATTAAAAACTCTACACTTCTACATGTCTCTCCAGGGTTAAAGTGGTTCATTGATTTGAACAGCAGTGTGTGTGTGTGTGTGTGTGTGTGTGTGTGTGTGCGCGCGTGTGCGTGTGTGTGTAAACTAAACTAACAAGTGTGTTTAACAATATAGCTGTAGTAATTACACAGGTATAAAGATGATTTACACAGAATGTGTACAGTAATGTACATCATGTGGAGAGCAGTGGTTGGAACGACAGTACAGGCATGGACTGTAGTCTGTAGTGAGAGAGATGTGTTGATTGTATACTATGTGTAATTGTGTGCAAATACTGAACTTAACTAAACTAAACTATGGGACAGGAAAGGAAACTGGAACAATTGGGCCCATGAGAACACTTGGCGCAATTTTATTTGTACTATTTGATTACTGATGTGCAGCAAAATAATAATATATTTTTGTAATAACATTTAAGACCCAATATTTTTTACAAATGTGCAGCAAAATATAATA
The DNA here is from genome assembly GCF_963924005.1 of Protomyctophum bolini. Taxonomy (NCBI): domain Eukaryota; kingdom Metazoa; phylum Chordata; class Actinopteri; order Myctophiformes; family Myctophidae; genus Protomyctophum; species Protomyctophum bolini. Next base: position 18,919,601 of record NC_137876.1, read on the forward strand.
TATTTTTAATTTGTAATAACATTTAAGGCCTAATATATTTTTTTAAATGCTACAAAACCTAGATAGCTTGATGTCAATCATGTATCATTGACATTATTTATGTCCATTTTCCAAAGCATATTTTTTATTTGAAACATTTATGGAAAACAAACTGCCAATTTAACATTAACCATGTACCAGTATCTGTCCAGAATTTTAACTGAATGTCAATAAATGTCCCTCTCTTTATGTCCTTTGGTGTCTTTCACTGTTCACATTTGGGGGTGAATTTATAGCAGAGAGGCTGTTTACAAATGAGCTGTGATCTGACTGGACTGAACAGAGATACCATGAAGAGCTACAGGCCTCCATGGCCATGGCCACACACACACACACACACACACACACACACACACACACACACGTCAGACGTATCACTAAATTATTATTGTTGTGTGGCTTTTAATGCTGCTGTGCGTAGTGCGTGTACAACAGTAGGCTGTTTATTATTAGAATAGGCATCATAAACCCATCATAAATCCTGTGATTTTAATTTGAAACTTTTAAATGTTTTTTGCATAATTGGCCTTTTAACAGCCCTGGTGGTCCGTGGTGGACCTCACGTTGAGAACCACTGTTAAAAAGCCAGAATTATGTTGAACAGGATGGTGCCCTGACCTAACGTGACTCCACCAGTCGGGGGCGGTATTGAACCACAAGTTCACCACAGGCTGGAAGCTTCCTCACAAACTTCTACATGTCATCATGTGAAAATAAGAAAAGGAGAATTCAGATGATGGAAAACTGAATGTGATGTACAAGTGAATTGTTGATTCACGATACATATAGCCTACACATTTTGCAAAAAAAAGTTTGCTCAATTTTAAATACTTTGAGACCACATACGATGATATTATTAACCGCATGGTAAACCGATATGGTCAATGTCTTGCAGTCTTGCAGATATGCTGTTGTGGGAGAGTGGACACTAGTCACAAAGTCAAAGGGACATTTGAATATGTTGTTAATGGTTTGATCACATATTATGCTAATTACTCAAATTGCTCAAAATGCAACCTTTAGCAACCAAGCTTAATCTAATCTGCTAAGCATGTAGATGACATTTGAATCAAAGGTTTGGTCTGCAGGTCTAACATGGGACCTATGGGGGCTTCCAGTAAATTAAATAAAAGTAAATACATTTAAAAAAAAAGTTTCTTATAGCTGAACATGGTGGCCATTGTTCTCTGTAGATCCACTTATGAGGTCTTGTGAAAGTGTCGACAGCACAGATGTTTGTGGAATTACCACATCGTGGTCAGTATCATGGTCGTCTCTCCTATTCAGATTCAAACAACTTTATTGATCTCCGCAAAGAGCAATTCATTTGCAATCCATATACACATTAAGGTAGTCATTATGTCAGACACAGGTATCGTATCAATACAAGGAAAAGAGCAGCAGCAGTAAATTAAACATCTAGTTATATTTCATATAAATATCAGTATAAAATGACCGTGTTATCAGAGAGTCATCATTCATTGACAGAAAACAGGTAGTAGGACGCACATCCTGAATAGTTCCAGATCGGGGGCAGTGGAGCCATCATGTTGGTACCAGCCAGTGTTGCTGTGTCTGTGGCTGTCCATCATGTTGGTACCAGCCAGTGTTGCTGTGTCTGTGGCTGTCCATCATGTTGGTACCAGCCAGTGTTGCTGTGTCTGTGGCTGTCCAGTGGAGCCATCATGTTGGTACCAGCCAGTGTTGCTGTGTCTGTGGCTGTCCAGTGCAAAGAAAATCTATCTCCGTTTGACAAAATGTCTTTATTTATAAATCAAGTGCTATTGAAGGGTTTTACAAATACTGAACCAATGAAAAGCATTAAAACGTGCTTCTGACTACTAAACTCAGGGCTTAAAGCCAAAAACAATAGACTGAAAGACTGAAAATATTTTTTTGCAAATCTGCACTGATCTCATTAAATGACTCCTATGAGATCCTCAGGACTGAAATCAGTCCCCAGGATTGAGAACTTTAAGCCCTGTAAACTCCATTGGATTCTCAAACCTCTTGGATTTGAGTAAAGTGATGATTTACAGTAATATACATGCAAGTATCTGACGATGTATAAAGTCACCATACAACTTTGATGATGCCGTGTTGAGTGGACAATACATTGCATAGGGTTTCTGTCAGACAGCACAGATACGTATTAAGCCACTTTGGGCTTGATTTCCTGTAAAATATTGCTAGTTGTGGCTTATTGCTTCTAAAGTGTAGTTCAGCTACTTGAAAATATCTACGATCTACAAGCTAGACACTCTTTGCGATCAGAGGCCATGATACAGTAGTTGTTGTGTTAAGAAGAGTGTAGATCAGCTATTTTCAAATAGCAAATCAGGGAATGCGTTTGAAACATTTTACAACATAGATGTTGACAACATGAACATGTTTGAGACCCAGACATGGGTCCAGTGCTCTAAAACAACATTAGACAATAGCGTTTGACTGACCGGCCCTGGTCGCTTATTTGGGGCTTGGTCGCATGTTTCTCTAGCAAAACCTGGCAACACATGGTACCAGTGTGTGAAGTGTACTGGTCATATTCTTAATGTCTTAACGTGTTCAGAGACGTCCATCCCTCTTCTGTCCTGGTGGTGGCGCTGTCCTGTGTCGCCCCGGCTGGCTGTCACCGACCTTTTCTGAACTGAGCCTGGAAACAAAGCCATCATGATGAGTTTACACACACTTCAATTAGGGTCATCCCCATCCAATCACGTGATCGGAAATTGATGCCGATCACGTCACTTTCAAAATGATGGGAATCGGATCGGGAGCAAGGAAACGTGATCGGGACATCCCTAGTATCAATATTATATTCATATCATGATATTAGAATATTGTCTGTGATTTCGTATATATTGTACTATTGTGATATGGCATAATATTATGTATTCTACAAAAAAATATAAATATCGGATCGGGAAAAGTGGCGGTATCGGCAGATACTCAAAATCAAATGATCGGAATCGGATCGGGAGACAAACAACGTGATGGGACATCCCTAGTTACAATACTAACACATTGATGGGGACATCCCTAGTTACAATACTAACAAATTGTATGATGAGAAAGTGTTCTTTAGCTCCTTCAGACTGGAATATACTGTAATATGCTCTCCATAAATGTTAGACATGCTATGGTGCTTCCCTGTCTTCTGTGGCAGTGGTTTTCAACCCTTTTCATTTCAAGGCCCATTATTTACTCTGCATTTGAGCCACGGACAGACCATTCGATGAGATGTAGTCTCTCAGACGCAAAACGTAGAATATTTTGTTGTCGTTGAATACGATTTTGTCCACAATTCCCTGCTGTGTTGATGTGGTACTATAAGGAGAGATATAACAGGCAAACTTGTAAGTTAAAGTAATGCCGATGTTTAACAATACCGGTAATTTAACTCTTGAGAGCATAAAATGTAACTTTTACACTCCAGAGTCCAAGGTCCAATTGGTTCACAACTCGCACCACACTGTGAGCTTGCAGATCGGCTATTTCCACTACTAACAAAATGTGTCCCGGCCGACAAACAGTGTACTATGGCGCTTCATTAAAGGCACAGACACATTGTAAACAACAACGGGGACAGTTGATGTAAAGAGATCAATGCAACCGACCAGTTTCCACTGCAGTATCCTAATCCACTCGTCTGCCTCCACACCCGTCTTAGTACACAGATAGAACGTCCTGTCAGGGAACACCAGACTGGCGCGCGCACGCACGCGCGCGCACGCACGCACGCACGCACGCACGCACGCACGCACGCACGCACGCACGCACGCACGCACGCACGCACGCACGCACGCACGCACGCACGCACGCACGCACACACACACACACACACACACACACACACACACACACACACACACACACACACACACACACACACACACACACACACACACACACACACACACACACACACACACACACACACACACACACACACACACACACACACACACACACACACACACACACACACACACACACACACACACACACACACACACACACACACACACACACACACACACACACACACACACACACACACACACACACACACACACACACACACACACACACACACACACACACACACACACACACACACACACACACACACACACACACACACACACACACACACACACACACACACACACACACACACACACACACACACACACACACACACACACACACACACACACACACACACACACACACACACACACACAAATTACATCATATGACAGAACCTGGTGGTGGAAGCTAGAAGTAGGAAAGCCCAACTAACTTCATCTAATGTCATCATCATGGACCCTGACAAATGTCTAGCATTGCACCACCATAGAAAGTAGGCTACCCTCGCCTACTGCATCACAGCTGTGGCTTAAACTGTCTGTAGGCCTACTGTTTTGGAGCGGAAGTCACTGCAGAAGGTGGTGAAAAACAAAGGCAATGGTTTCCAAACTGGAACAACAACAACAACAACAGGGTCAAAACAAATGATTCTGGGGGTCGACAGATGATTAGCTTAATGTGCAACACTGTTTCCTCACTCAACAGTAAACAAACCAACCGAGGGGTATCTGCACATTACTGAAGTGAAAATGTCAAGGACTTTTAATACCTTTTTAATATCTCAAAAAAAAAAAGAATTAATCATGAGCCCATTACAACGCCAAAACTAACTAACTAACTATACTATAAAAATCACACCCGTGTGAAGTGAGGGGTAATATATTAAAGCATAACTCATGTTGATTAGGTTATGTAAAACAAACGGTGCAAACACAAACATTAAACGCCATTAACAATACAGAGACAATATGACGAAATGAGGCACATTATGACGTACATTTTCCCTTCATTGTCAATGGCGTTTACAAGACAATAAAGCTGTGTATAGGAGGGGCTGGCACCCCTCAAAAATGGCCAAATATTGTCAAATATTACCTACCTACTGTAAGAAAGAGGCTTTTTAAAAAAAATCACACCCGTGTTGCAACTCCCCCCTTCTCTCTCTCTCTCTCTCTCTCTCTCTCTCATTAGCAGGCAACAGTGCAGCACTCTCTCTCTCTGTGTTTCTGGCACAACAGCGCCCCTACTGGTACTAATAGTCATACTCGTGCTCATTAACGTCACACGGACACATGGACACAAAAATGTACAACCTAAATGTAATGCCCAAACTCCTACAATTCTTGTCAGGGTCCCCAGTTCTAATTATATTGGGTTGTCATGGTCAGAAAAGTGTGGGAAGCCTAGGCCTACTGTATCACAGCTTGGTGTGGATAGTGTAGAAGGACAATATCAGTCAGCAGAATCAGAAAGCAGGTGTTTTCAAAGAATCTATTGTGGTTAAAATGGAGTTTGAAAGTTACAATGAATGGGTTTGTATAGGAAGGACATTTCTAAATACTGAACCGAGTCTGAGGTGAAACACAGAAGCCTGTTTGAAAGTGAAATATCCTAAATACATAAACGCACTTCCCACCATTTCTGTTTTCTTCTTTGTTTCATCTGCCATGTACTTCCTCTTTTTCTAAACCAGTTTTCACTTTGTCGAATGTCCCCTGCATGCCAGGAGGAAGTGAAGCATAACCGCTTGCTAACATAAAAAAACGTGCCGGCTGTGTCAAAACCCAAAAGGCCAGCGGAAGTTTGTATATGACACAGATTATTAGCCCATTAAAACTGGAAAAGCATCCGTGTCATTTGAGATTCTTAGCTACAGTATAGTAAATATAGCAACATAAGGTTTTCAGAAAGCTCTTTTTAGAACAGGTTTGGAACAGTCCATAATGCAGAAGGCCCTGATCATAAATGTAAATCATTTATTTTGGATGGATAGACCTGTGGGAGAGTTTCCTTCTTCTGGGCATTCATTCATTTGAGCAAAGATGTATTGCCAACTTTTTTTTTTCCATTTTCCCTCAACAGCTCAAACCCGTTCTACAGTTGACTGAATGTGATGCAATGCAGCTGCTATCAGCAACGAGAAAAAAAGAAAAGAAAAAAAGAGAACAGACCAGTGATTCCCAACCTGTGGCCCACTGATGATAAGAGTGTCTGCCACAGCAGTCAGCAGTGGTTCCCAAACATTTTATCTCAAGGCCAAAAATAAATAAAAATAAAATAAAATTCATAGATAGCTTCATATAGATTTGTTTGACACCACTGCCATTACGTTTTGTTTACACACGCATGCTCTTTTCTATTAATGTTGGATTTGTGTTGCATTTTCAAACCTTAAACCCCCAAAACTAAGTAAACTCGAATTTGGCTCTGTAATGTTGAAGCAATAATATTGTAACATTTAACACATTGGGAGTAATGTCCCATGCACTCACCAGAAACAGTTGACTCTGTCCTGGGAGTAGTCAAACTGCACAGCAGAGCAGGCCCTCAGGTCCAGGGTACGGATGGGCTCATTGAACTGAGAGAGAGAGAGAGAGAGAGAGAGAGAGAGAGAGAGAGAGAGAGAGAGAGAGAGAGAGAGAGAGAGAGAGAGAGAGAGAGAGAGAGAGAGAGAGAGAGAGAGAGAGAGAGAGCATGTTTGAGACTCCAACACATATCACACTGTCAGTGTGTGATAGGCCTATTAAAAAAAAGCAGAACTGTCTTTTTAACACCAGCAGTAAACAAACTGAAACTATCAGACTGGCACCAGACAGACAGGCAGACAGACAGACAGTGTACATACTTTGGAAAATACTCAAAATGCTATTCCTTTTCCTATGAAGTAAAGTTCATTCAAAAACAACAACCTATGAAACTCACTCATTTGTGGGTGACATTTCCAAAACGTTTCCAAACCTACCATTTTATCTTTGAAGTACTTGAGGTCGTATCGGTTTAGCGTGAACCATCTCTGTTTCCAGCTCTGCAACACAAAATACAAAGTTACAACTGCTATTATAATCGATGCAAACAATATGAAAATGCTTTGGCCATGTCTCGCGACCCCCAGCACCAATTAACCATGTATATGAAGATCAGATTGAAAATGTGTGAAGTAATTCCTTCACCACGACTGACGCAGTGATCTTACGGTAACCTACCTTCACTACAGCTCCTTGTTTGACCAGATAGCCCTCCTTTGTGCCCAGCTGTGGAAAAAGGAAAAATACACTCACATGTTACTGTAGCTACAGTATTGGTAGTGAACAGACATGTTTCTTTCATAAATTAATGTCCTCTGTTTCATAAGACAGTGTCACACAAAAGTAGCTTGTAGATCTGCTATTTGTTTCGCTATTTATTCAAAACGGGGGGTACAGGTGGCTAATTATATGGATAATATTATTATGTTATATTGCACGTGCAAAATGTTGAGTAAGTGTGCGTTCCTCTGTCCTCACTCCTCCCTTACAAACACACAAACCCACGCCACGTACAATCAAAGAGTCCTAGTCAAACAAACTCTACATCCAGAAAAGCGGCACTTTGTTGGCACTGCCCACCAGTTGCTCAAAGCCCTGGCAGATAACAAAGGAACGTCTGGAAATGGACGCGATCAGATGCGGCATCCTGCCGCGACTGTGTGACCGGCGCATAACATTAGTGTCCTTGAGCAAGACACCGATGTGCTGCATGGGGCCTTTCATGTTTCCCTCCAAATGGGTGAATGTTATGCTGCAAAGCGCTGTGGATAAAGGCCACTTCTAAATGCACCATTTAAGAATAGTAATATAACAGTTATTTGTTTCTTCTTCCATTTCCTGAAAAGTATAGCTGTGTTGGACATAGAAGATTTCCACCTGTCAGTAAAGGATATGGATATGGATATGGCTAAAACAGAAAGTGTGTGTTTGTGCGTGTGCGTGTGTGTGTGTGTGTGTGTGTGTGTGCGTGCGTCTTACAGAGGGGGCGTTGGGCACCAGGTCACTGTTGGTCCGTCCAGTCTGTATGGCGGTGTGAACTCTGACCGACTCATAGATGGACGGTTCCTCCACGTCTCTGGGATACGGACAGCTGAGGACTAGGAGAGTTCCTGCAGGACAGCCGGACAGTTCACACAATGAACGGTTTTAGTGGTGTCATCATTAAAATCTTAGCATTTTGCCAATTATTTAGGGGCCGACCTATAAAGCTATGAATGTACAACTGTACATCATCCATAAACTTTTGTACAGTTGTAAATATATTGCACTAATAATGTATGGCCGTGCTTAAACGAGCTTAAATGAACATGATGGATCGCCTAGATCAGCTGTGCCGAGTCTCGCTGCTCTCCCAGGGCTGGGTTGCTATAGGCTCCCGATTTTCTAACGAATATCTTAGCTATAAGGAAATTGATACCTGCCCTGATGGAGACTCCTTTGTGAGTCGAAACATGTTGGCTTTTTAAACTTTTCTAAGAAAGCACCTTGATTTTATATCCACCCTCTCCTCATTTGTATACCTTTTTGAGTGCTCGGATCGCCACCTTTTCTTCAGTATTCCAGTCCCACCGATCTTTGAAGCACGAGTCTACTTTTAAACTTTCTTTTGCATCTCCATCGAGCACCTGGTTGATTCTCTCTTTATAATGAAATGGAGTTTTTTTCAAGGGTAGCCGTTGTATAATGACTATAATCACAATATTACACTTGGGGTTTGTGCTTTACCGTCATTAATGGCACGCCTGCGTTGCTGCAGGGACGCAGCAGAAGTGGTGTAATAATTGCTTAAAGGCGCAGTGAAACGGAAATGGTGAACAACATGAAAATGGTGTTTCCACATGAAACACCGGTCTGAAGTTTCTGAACCAATCAGAGTGTCGCATCCCTTCAGGCGATGGGACGGTAGCTAGGGACGGTGGCTAATGCTATTGATTGATTGAAATCTTTATTAACAGTTTGCAGAATTACAGTACATTTCAAGCACAAACTCAATACAAAGACTGTTAACTGTGAGTGGACGACCCAATTAAGCCTTACACTTGTTTACAACAGGGTCCACATTGTTCAATTCATCAAAACATTTAGAGACAAACAAATAGACACTTCTATGTAGTTAAAGAACAGAACAGGAATTCATCATATAGGAAGCGAAAAGGGGAAAAAAAAGTATATATACAGTGAGGGGAACAGGGGGATAAAAGAAAAGAAAACGAAAGACAGAGTGTAGGGCGCCTGCACACAACACCATGCGTTGATGCCATGTGTGCATATGTGCAGGCACCCAACACCACGTCCATACAAAAACATAGTACAATCCATAGTACAAGGACAGAGTGTAGGGCGCCTGCACACAACACCATGCGTTGATGCCATGTGTGCATATGTGCAGGCACCCAACACCACGTCCATACAAAAACATAGTACAATCCAGATACAAATTCAGCTTTTACAGAGGCCAGTTTCGAATTGCAGCCATCCGTAGGTGCCCTTTGAGAGCAGTTTTGAAGGAGCCAAGGGATTCACATGTCTTAATGACTGTTGGTAGGGCGTTCCACATTTTGGTCGCATAGGAGCGAAAAGAATTTAGTCCCTTGTTTGTGCCGAATCTGGGTTGTACATGGTTTGTTGCACTCCCTCTGGTGTTGTGGGTGTGGACTTCGTTTACATTAAGGAAGTATTTAGACAGGTACATGGGTATCTTGGTGGTGTATCTAATCTTGTGGACCAGACCCATTGCAAGATGCTGTACTCTGTCGTCGACCCTAAGCCATCCCAGCCTGTCAAAGTGGGCAGGGGTGAGGTGGGTTCGGGGGGTGAGGCCAAGTAGGAGCCTGACCAGTTTGTTTTGGGAGGTCTGGAGCCTTGTTTTAAGGGCCTTTGAGGTGCTGTGGTACCAGGAGGTGGATGCATAGTCAAAGAAACCTTGTACAAGGGCTCCTGTTAAGGTCTTCAAGGTGTTTTTGTCGACCAGTGAGGAGATCCTGTAGAGGAATCTTGTTCTTTGATTGACTTTTTTGATTACGTTGGTGGCCATCTTATCACCGGAAAGATTGGCCTCCAGGATGGAACCTAGGTAGGTAATTTGATCCTTCCGTGTGATAATATCATCACCAACTCTAACCAAGAAGCCATCTGCCTTTTTGAGATTACTATTTGATCCGAAGAGAATGGATTCAGTTTTTCCCAGGTGTAAGGATAGTTTGTTATCAGCGAGCCAGGTGCAGATTCTACCGAGTTCAGAGCTGAGGGTCTTTTCAACCTGCAGTTTGTTCCTGTCCGAGACCAGCAGTGCTGAGTCGTCTGCGAACAGGAACAAGTTGCAGTCACAAGCTGAAGTCATGTCGTTTACATATATTAGGAACAGTAAAGGCCCTAGTATGCTTCCTTGTGGGACGCCACAGCTCACTGGGAGGGGGGGGGACAGTGTTCCGTTCACTTCCACCATCTGTTCTCTCCCCTCCAGGTAGGATTGCATCCAGCTCACTGATGTGCTATCAAAACCAATAGCTTTAAGCTTGTTAACCAGTATGGAGTGGTTCACGGTGTCAAAAGCCTTTTGGAGGTCCAGCATGACCATGCCGCAGTATTTTCCAGCATCCACCTCGTGTTTGATGTGGTCGCTCAAATAGAGAAGGCATGTGTCAGTGGAGTGGGATGTTCTGAAACCAGATTGGAACTCGTACAACAATTTATTAGTGGCAAGATACTTTTCAACCTGTTCATAGACTATTTTTTCCATCACTTTCGAGATGGAGCTTAGAATAGAAATAGGGCGGTAGTTGCCGGGTTCTAATTTGCTCCCTTTTTTGTACAGGGGGGTTACTTTGGCCAGTTTAAAATCTCTGGGGACCTGTCCTTGTTTGATGGAGAGGTTAACTATGTGGGTGATGACTGGAGCTATGGAAATGGCTGAGTCTCTGAGAAATTTGGAGGGAATATTGTCATGGCCAGTGGCCTTGTGGGGTTGGAGGGCACTCAGTTTCTTAAGTACCTCCTCAGTTGTTACCATTGTCATTTTAAAATCGTCTTTACAAACACCTAGGTTTTTGTAGAAGCCTTTGATGTGCTCTACACCAAAACGCCCAGAGTGGGAGGGCAGTTTGTTAACCAGCATTGTTGCAATGTTTGTAAAGAAGATGTTCAAGTGATTGGCTACATCAACCTTGTCAGTGATGAGGGTGTTATTTGATTTGATGTTTATGTTAGTAAACCTGGTTTTAAGTTTCTGACCACAGCCTAGTTGGTTGTTTAGTAGCTTCCAGAGCTCCCGAGGATTGTTTTTGATTTCCTCGGCTTTAGCATTGATAAAGTTACTTTTGGCTGATTTGGTCATGGCAATTACACCGTTTCTTAGCTTGTTACATTGGGTTTTAAGGATGCACAGTTTGGTTTGGAGATCACTGTCGAAGCGCTTAGCTAGCTTGGACTTGCATTTAAGAAGTTCAGAGCATTTGTTGTCTCTGGCTTTCATTGCAGTCAGTATGTCCGAATTCATCCATGGCTCCGAGCGGGTTTTGACCCTGATGGTTCTCAGAGGAGCCATGTTGTTTAGTACTGTTGTAAATTTGGTTTTAAAGCCAAGCCATGCTTCTTCGACTAGTGAGCTCCTGAGCACATCGGACCAATCCAGTCTCTCCAGTTCTAGGTTAAAGGCCTCACTAGAGTAGGTTTTGAGGTCCCTAGATATGACTGTTTTGTGACAGTCAAATTTTAGTTTCTGTATTTTGCGGGTACAGAAAATCATAAAATGATCACTGAGCCCACATACAATAACCCCTTTCTTGGAGATTCTGGATTTGTCCGAGGTCAGAATGAGATCAATGACAGTTTGAGTAGAATCACACACTCTTGTGGGTTGGGTAATTAGCTGGCTGTCGCCAATCAGGATTTTCTCTACAGATTCCTCCCCAGCTAAGCACCCCTCAAGAATATCATAGAACCCGTGCTGATCAGGCGGTCTATAGACGGTGCCAACTAGTACTGATTTAGCATTTTTGAAAATTAATTCAACCCACACAGTTTCAATTTCATCATGCTGTAATTCAGTACGAGTAACATATTCAGTGTCTTTGTGAATATACATGCACACGCCACCACCATGCCTGTTTCTGTCGTTCCTAATGACAGTATAGTTTTCTATTTCTATCTCTGGGTCCTTAGTGGACTCGTCAAGCTTAGTTTCAGAAAAACACAGGATGTTTGCCTTACCGTTTTGAAATAGATGTCTGATCTCTGCCAGTTTGCGACTGAGGCTATTCACATTCAAATGAAACAGATGAAGGCCGTTGGTTTCGACGATTGTGTTAATTTCGTCTGTGTTGAAATAGTCTGAGGTGTGAATGTGGATGGGCGGTGGAATTTCCGTGGCTGAGGTGTGAGTGGGGAGGGGCGGTGGAATGTCAATGCCATTGTCCTCAGTAGTCCTGGATTGACTGTGCATGTCAGGACATGTCCTGCACATGTCAATGCCATTGTCCTCAGTAGTCCTGGATTGACTGTGCATGTCAGGACATGTCCTGCACATGTCAATGCCATTGTCCTCAGTAGTCCTGGATTGACTGGGGGTGTGGGGGAGGGGGGGTGTTCCTCGGTTTCGATCACAGCCGGGTTGGTTTCAGCAAACATAACGCCCGCGGTGAAATAAGGGGGTCCGCTGGCGTTGGTTGTATGCTGTGGGGGAGAGGCTGGAGAGCGTTCCCAGGCTGATCTTGGAGTTGCGTCCATGGTCAAGTCCATGGAGGCGGCGCTCTGGAAGCCGTGGCGCGTTGCGATGGAAACGGCTGTGGCTTGCGGAAGTACCTCTTGCTGTAGGAGCAGCCTCGCTTGTGAGACCGCTTGTGATCGTGTAACCGGTCCAGGATTGAAATGAATGTCTCCCGATAGCAACAGGCATAAAATAATCACAGTTCTGCGATCCATTTTGCCAGTCGGGGGCTTGTACTTGCGATTCGGGTTCGCTGTTAACAGGCCATGAATCGCCGCCGACCCAAAAGAAATGTGTTTGCATTCCAAACCATTTAGGAGGAAATAGTCGCTGTGAAACTCAAACTCCTCTGCTTCGTTTCCGTATCGTTCCATCTCTTCTTGGTGTAAACTCCATGTTGAATTAAAGCATGCGTCCGTAATCCATAGGATGAAGAATAGGTAAAAGGCGGAACAAGTTGAAAACATAGCTACCGGTTCTTGGTTGGAGAGAGCTCCTGGGAATGCGACTGCTCAGGTCGAGAGCCAGAGTCGAGCGTGGTGTTGCTTGTTTATAAATCAGACGGTCGCCCAGCACAACCAGTTTACTGTTATGTGGCTTATTTCTACCCTATAATGTTTTCAGAAACATATTTTAGCGTGATGATTAAGTTGAAACCGAGTAATACACTGTCTGAATGTTATCTTGAATGGAAATAAAAACGGAGTAATCTGTAATCAGAAGCAGCTGTGTTGCATGGATGCGCAGACATGGGGAATTAAACATGTGAGCTTCATTTTTATTGGCTTTTATCGATGTGTATCTCTACACGTCATCACGCAGCACGTTTTCGTTTTAATAAATAAATAATACAATGGTTTTTATGGACCTTTGATATAAAAACACACAGAAATGAGAATTTTCCCATTGTTTTGGCATCCATTGTTAGGTATGCCCATATGATGACCACGGATATGGTCTAAAAGTGTGAAAAACATATTTTTCATTTCACTGCGCCTTAGTACCTGTGTCACTGCCCACTAGAGGCTGGTTGGCGAAGTGGTTGACAAACTCCCGTAGGGACGTAAACTCGTTGAAACCAAACACATAGACGTTGTCCCTTCTGGTCACATGGAAATGCTTCACCGAGTCCTTGGCCCTGCACAGGATGACATTAGCATGGCATTAGCCAGACTGATAATGTGGATTCACCCACACATTCCACCACAGTATAGGCCTACTCTACGGTACCAGTTATCCATGTAAGTAGCCATGCCGAGCCATGAGGCCCATAGTGCAGGAGCCTAAGGGCTGTATTATGCGTGTCTTAAGTACCAGGTCTTATTCCCTAACTTGAGTAAACTAAAGACCTGGAGGCGTGATCAATGCTCTTTGGCCACTCAGAATAGCCAAATGGCATTGATCACGCCTCCAGGTCTTTAGTTTACTCAAGTTAGGGAATAAGACCTGGTACTTAAGACACACAAAATACAGCCCTATATCTCCTGTTTCTGTAGCGTGAGGCAGCTTGATGTACAAGTACACCCCCTGGACATGACGCTAGTATTTCGCAGGGACTGCGACATACTGGCTAATGAAAGGCTAGTAGAAATGCTTCACCGATTCGGTGACGGATTTGGTGTCCAACGACAAACGTCACGGGGGTGCATGCCATGGTTCTCAGACTCAGAGTGGGGTTCCAGGTGGTTGTCAAAGGTCATGTCCAACCCAGACACGTGTCGCGAGCTTGTCGATCTGCTATTTTCAACGAAAGCTGCTCGCTTTCCCCACAATAACACAAAACAGAACATACATTAGTATAGAGCCCTGGGGGACTCCTCTCAAACATGTGTTAAATCTTCCCCTCAGCAGCTGCATAATGTCATCAGCTGACAGAGGCAGCTTTAAAAAGACTGCCCGTTACTAGCCTCTATGCACAGCAGCCATACAGTATATATACCTTTATTGAAAGGATAAGCCCCTTTTGAGATGTCACAAATCAAAAAAACTAAACAAAACAGAACAAAAGCTCTCCCAAAGATAGCTCCCACCCCACTGTTTCAACCCTAAATAGCAGAGTTCATATGGGGAAAACAAATGGGTACTGTATATCATATAGGTTTTACAAAATTATACTAATTAAGGTTCTGTTCCATTCAGTGAAGCACAGAAACCCGAGTGTACAAATGGAACCTTGTGGTGGTGTGGAACGCACGGTCGCACGTACGCACGCACGCACGCACAATTTATTTTACATTGACTTGAATGGGTACTGTATTTTCTCATCCCCCAAGTGTTTTTTCCGGCCACTGCTGGGCGACCCTGGTTGACATCACAGTGTTTGTGATGTCACAGAGTGACGATGTCACATCACTGACATCATCAGGTTGATATATGAGCGGCCACTCTCTGACATACAGGCAGATTTTATAACTCTCATTTCAGTCCTGTGTGATCGTCTCCCGCCTCTAAGTCCATTATGTAATATAATCATTATTATTGCTAGTCCTGTTTCAAGTTCCTGTAGACTAGTCTGTCCTGGGATTGTCCAGTAAGGACTTTCCACTACCCGTGTCAGTGAAGTTTGCTTCGGAGTTCCTCCACCTACAGTACGAGCACACAGTAAGACTCCATCGTTTTACAGAGAAAGACTTGACCCGATAAGATACAGCTTGATCCACAGTGGGCTGCTAGAATGTTGTTCTGGACACTTCATCGGAAAGGACCAAAGAGAAGACCTCTTCATGGAGTGGATCATGCTGCCGTTGCAGTGGGACTTAAAGTGTACTGCTTTGGCTTCGGAAGGATGTTGTACACCCTTGGCTCTGGAGGGTCCTTGTTCAGGTTTCAGATTGACGTCCAGATCTTCAACACAGTATCTTTACGCTGGGTCAAGTTTCCTCCAGTGACCCACGAGGCCCCCCCCTACCGCCAAGGCCACAAAGCTGTGCTGGTAGAAGATGTCATCTACCTCTGGGGAGGAGATACTTACGGCAAAGTGCTTTATGCATTCAATGTCGACACCCACCAATGGTTCAAACCCAAAATATCTGGGACTGTTCCAGAGGCGAGAGAGGGCCACTCGGCATGTGCCTTGGGGAAGTCCATGTATATATATGGGGGATACAGATATGGACTTTTTATGTCAGTCATTTTCGTTGATAACATGTACAAGTTGGACACCACCACAATGGTCTGGTCTTTAATTAACACAACAAACACTCCACCAGTAGCAGGTTACCCTGCCACCATCATCGGGACAAAGATGTTTGTATTTCTTTCGAGCAGTATCTTTCAGATAAAGTACGTCAGAGGGTTTGAAACAGAGTCCAACTTCTGGCTCAAGACTACTATACGTCTTCCAGTAAGACGTATAGGTTATTCAACCTTTGCCTACAATGAAGAGCTTTATGTATTTGGTGGGAAGAACTGTAACGGGACCCCTTGCAATGATCTGTGGAAATTCAGTCCGGAAACCTTCTCCTGGAAGAAGGTTGAGCCCAAGGGAAATGTTCCGTGTTCAGGATATGAGCTGAGCTGCTGCCTGGTGGGAGATCGTATGTTCCTCTTTGGTGGAATACATGATGGCCTGTACATCTTAGACTTCAGTCCCAGTCTGAAGACGTTAGGCAGCCTAGCGGTTATTGATTACGGGTTGGAGCAGTCGGGACTCCCACACAACATCAGGTGGGAACTGCCAGCCATGACTACTACTACGAATTACAGCAGGCTGTTTTCACAGCTTCTGAAATATTTCCACTTTAAAGCACTGAATTAAGTCCGACATCACTGCCGCTGGAGGGCGCTAGTGTTATTTTCACTATACTTCTTTTATTTATTTATTCATTGGAATTATTTTATTTTTAAAGATTTTTATTTATGAAATGCTCTTTAACCGCCACTGCCGTTGATTAATGGCAATTGCGCTTTTATAGTGCATTCGATCGATCGAGCCATAATGCTACTTACGTTAGCCGGTTAGCTATAACTGTGTTGTTAGCACAGCACTGGATCGCCCATCTTAGATCGTCGTCGCCATACTAATCCATTCTATCCGTTTCTTTCAATCGCCTGTATCTCCTATTCCTTGTCCCAGATGGCATTTTTGTCAAAACAGCGTTTTCTTTGACGGCACAGAGCCGACGATGTGGAGCGTTCCAGTGTCCCGGTTTGGATTCATATTGTAAACAAGGCCTGTCCCTGCTCCGTTGAGCGTCCTAGGATAATCTACTTCCGGTAGACTGCGGAACTGTGGCTTTTCGAAATAAGAGCTCGACTGGAAAAAATGCTGCCTTGAATTAGATCCTAATTTTTCAATAAATGCTAGCGCTGAAAGGCCTGAGAGCCGCTTAGGAGCGAGCAGACATAATAGGCGCAAACTGTTCCAGAGGTTGGGGTCACTGCAAGGGCTCCCCTTGCAGTGAGGTGCAGAGGTGACTCACCTCACCTCTGCACCTCTAGTCTTCTCCCTACCTTCAAAACTGCCCTGAAAACACACTCACAGTGAAATTGCCTTTCCCACTTGACTTTGTATCAACTCTTGTTTTTAGTGTAGAACCACTGGTTTAGTGCTTTTATCTCTTTCGCCATCTTAATTAATCTTTCCCCCGGCCCTCCCAAACACTTGTAATGCGAATTTGAGTACTCAGAAAAGCGTTATATAAATCCCAGGTATTATTATTGTTTATTATTATTGACACTCTTTATTCACGTTTTATAGTCTGCCCCAGGCTGTGGGCACATCATGTGCTTCAAACAATAGGAAGACAGAAGGAGGGGGGTTACATCTCATCCACATGATTCCAGAATGCACTTGGCGAGCTCGAGACCACACATATTTTCTAGTTATTATCTGAAGTAACAGAAATAAAAACATAAGGGTACATAAATGGAAACTATCAAACATTATTGTTGCATACCTTTTGTACATTGTTTGTGCAACAAACAATGACACATAAATGCCCACTTATTTAAAAAAAATCACACTCGTCATGTGAAGTCAGGGGTTCCAACTGTCCATCTTCATCGTCCTCCATGAGACTTGAATGCAGTGTGTTATTGTATGTAAAAGACGTCTTATGTTGTCATTTAATGCCCTAAACCAACATTAAAGTCTATAGACTTCGCTGGCAAACGAAGTGGCGTGCTCTAAACAAAGTCTCTTTACAGGTAGATGGAAAGGAGGGTCCATGCGGGGGTCCTGTGCTGTCACTGCTGTTGTTTTGTACCGGCTCACCTGCCAGTGAGGAGCCCCAGCGTCCTCCGTGGCGGCGTCATTAGGTGAGTACTAGTTAATTCATTGTTACTTTCTTATAAACTGTGGCTGGGTTGATTGCAGCTGCAGTGCCTGCTGCAGCATGCACTGCAGCATGCACTGCAGCAGCAGCAGCAGCCGGCGCTGGAGGAACTGTGGCTGGGTTGATTGCAGCTGCAGTGCCTGCTGGAGCATGCACTGCAGCAGCAGCCGGCGCTGGAGGAACTGTGGCTGGGTTGATTGCAGCTGCAGTGCCTGCTGCAGCATGCACTGCAGCAGCAGCCGGCGCTGGAGGAACTGTGGCTGGGTTGATTGCAGCAATCGTTATCTGAGAGGCAACAAGGTGAACCTGGCCATGAAGCAACGGTCTCTCCACAAAGGAAAGGAACATTTTCACAGTATTGTTCCAGGCTAAATACTGCAGATCACGTCAGATTTGTTGATATAAAGTTCATTGGCTGGAGATGATTCACGTCCGCAATGTCAGAGGACAAGACCAGGGTTGGCGGTCTCTCATTAGTCCAAACGCAGTGATGATGAGAATGGCGTAGCGACGTAGAGTTCATCTTCCTTGGTTCAGTCATTGATGGCCACAGACCGGGAAAGCACAGAGGCTGGCGAACCTGTAGATAACTTTCCCTGCACTGTGCTAAGTTACTAGGCCAAGGTCAGGTGGACAGGATGGACGGTCCACATACAACCATCTGCCTCAATGGTATAAAAATATTCTACCATGTATTCACAGAGACAGAGAGAGAGAGCATCCATACCTCACAGACAGAGCGAAGCAGCCTGGTCCTTCATTACTGTTCCTCAGCAGATAGCTGCCATCACGACCGTTAGACATGAGGAGAGCCTCAGCCGCATGACGAGACAGCTCACAATGATACCACCTGTTAATGGTTCAAATTATACCATTATAATGATTACAATTACACCACCTGTTAATGAGAGGTTAGAATGATACCGTCTGGCCGTGAAAATCGTATTAATGAAATGACAGCCTGACAGGTCAAAAATGATACTACCCTGAAGACTCAAATCACATCATTCTAAACAAATAGCTCAAAATACCATACATCTATATGAAATGACAGGTTACAAAATGACACCATATATCTATGAAATGGTAGGTTATACAAATATGACATCCGTTAATGAAATGACAGGTTAAAATGCCACAAATCACCGTCCACTGAGGAGTACAGGTTTCATTTTTCACAGGTGCTGTAAAGAGGATCTGAAAATGTGGTGAAGCTCATGCACCTGTTAAGCCTACGTATACATGAGTGGTTCTCTCTCCTCTTTCACGTCACGGACCGCAAAATTGATATTTAATATTATATTTAATATTATTATTAATAATCCCCACCGGACCCCACTTGGCCAACATTGTTCCTGAACAAACAATTAATATTTATAAAGCTTTAACTTAAACAATTTTGTTTTTTTCTTACCCTACCTTAATAGACAAAATAAAACAGAGGAAATAAAGCCTCGCCAGGATTTTGCAAACTGCTGTAAATGTCGTCATTTGAAAGCATAATGTGTCACAATAAACAGTAGGGCGAGCTGCCATCAGCCACAGTTAAACACTCTACGCACACAATTATGAGCCTTTTTTAACACCCTCCACACAAAGTGCAATGAAACTATCCATATTAAAAATCAGTAGTATTCAACCAGGGGTCCGGGGACCACCAGTGGTCCTTGAGGGGGTCCCAGGTGCTCCCCAGTTGAGTTGGTAACCAAATGGACCATTATAGATATTTAACTCTAAAAATAAACCAAATAGAGTATAGACCATTCGGTTTCATTTTTTACCGCCAAGAGTTAAATTAATGTAGGCTAAAACATTTGCATTACTAGAAGTCTATACAATTAGAGAATGTAGAAGAATGGCATTATGTTTTATCCACGTTTGCCTGCTCTCTCTCTCCTGTACCACCGGCATCAATATAGCATGGATTTGTGACTCAAATGCTGCATAAACAATGGGCCTTGAAAGGGTTGTCTTACCTCAGAGTCTCCAGTTCATCGCTGGTCTCCTCAGAAGAGTCGCTGTAGTAACTCATGGTCCGTCACTACACTGCAGTGAACAACAGTAGAATGAGGTTGAGCAGACTGTCAGCCGTATAGCTTATAGGAGGAGGAGACAGACACACAGCCAGCCCAGGGAAATAGAAACACAGCTGTATGCTGTGTAGTTTATAGGAGGAGACAGACACAGCCAGGGAAATACAAACCAAAGTGTCTCCTGGTGTCGCACGCACGCACTCACACTCTCGCTCTCTCTCTCACAGAATCACACACATATATTATTTTGAGTATTGTTTTTTTTCACATTTTCACTTCCACGGTAAGTTCCACTCGACTATATAGCTACATCTCTGAGGCCAATATTCTACTTTTTATTCCACTATTGTTCAAACTTTAGGTTCACGCACCTCTCTCTCTCTCTCATATATTCATAGGGTATATAAATATAGCAGATCTACAAGCAAACACTTCCCAGTGTTGTGACATTAACATTGTACAAATTAAATTATGTAATGTTAACTCTCTTTGACTTTGCCTATAGCCTCATGTAGCGATACTATCATACTATCATACTAATATCACTGCTGTAATATGCATTGCAAAGGCAGGTGAAGGCTATACTGTAGCTGTGCGCACACACACACACACACACACACACACACACACACACACACGTGAGTGAGCCCAATTGTGTCATTCAGTGTCAACACAAGATGTCAACATTACATTTATTACAAAGTCAGATAGTCAAATTAAGGCGGGCATTATAAATCATGTTCAATCATTCATGTTGAATCCATTATAAATAAGAATAAGAATAAGAATAACACAGTACCTTCCATGGAATGTGTATAGAATAGTTGGCGTGGTCCACATATATTAATTTGTTATACGTACAGTATGAGTGAAAGAATCATACTTTATCATTTTAGATGCTGGTCCGACCTTGTGTATGAAAAATCCAGGAGTGTGAATGCGGTAACTATGGTGCATGGTTCCTCATGGCAGGTGGTTAGACAGGTTCATTAATATAACTTCTATGGATTGGGTCCAACTTTAAAGGAGAATTCCATGCTAGAAGGCTTTCTTACCTTTATTTGTAGTCGTTACGTCCCCACCAAAGAGGTCCAGGTGTTATTTGTAGTCGTTACGTACGTCCCCACCAAAGAGGTCCAGGTGTTATTTGTAGTTGTTACGTCCCCACCAAAAAGGTCCAGGTGTTATTTGTAGTAGTTACGTCCCCACCAAAGAGGTCCAGGTGTTATTTGTAGTCGTTACGTCCCCACCAAAGAGTTCCAGGTTTTCTTTTGTGCAAAAGTGCATTATTGGCCATTTCCTCTACCATAAGCCCTCAATGGGGGTTGGGTTTTTGTGCTAATTCGCTTATTGCCATCAAAAATAAGTAGTAAAGTGTGCCGCTTGGGATACTATTTACATTATGAAGAGAGGATATATTTTTTGAGCGATGGAAATAAGCGAATTAGCACAACACCCCAATGCCCCATTCAGGGCTTATGGTAGGGGAAATAGCCAATAATGCACTTTTGCACAAAATAACACCTGGACCTCTTTGGTGGGGACGTAACAACTACAAATAAAGGTAAGAAAGCCTTCTAGCATGGAATTCTCCTTTAAGGGCAGATTCACACTATGGTCCCATGCATGTGCGCACTCGGGACCACATGGCAGATGTGGTGGTGGTTGTGTGAATGCTGCGTATACCGTCCACCCAACCGCTCCCAGCGATCGCTGCAATGTGAAAGCATTGGATACAGTTGAATGAAGTGTACTCGGATACGGATCGCTGCAATGTGAAAGCATTGGATACAGTTGAATGAAGTGTACTCGGATACGGATCGCTGCGATGTGAAAGCATTGGATACAGTTGAATGCAGTGTACTCGGGGTGCAGAAGAATCAAGGCCAATGTGAATCATGGCCAGCGGGGACCAAGCAACCGTATTCGAGAACAGTTTGGACCAAAAGGACTCGGTGTGAATCTGCCCTATAACAGGCTTTGGTGCGTGTCCTCATTTAAAGGGATATATTACACTTAAAAAAAATATATATATATCGTCTATTCAGGCTTTTGTGAACACCCCGGACAGTTTTTAAGTTGCTCGATTCAGTATTTAGATATAAATCTTTATCAGACACATCACCAAGGACGGGTGTTTTCTTTTTTAAGATAATATACATTTTGCCTTTATTGACAGATTTACAGTAGTTTGACAGGAAAGAGATGGGGGGGGAGGAGACATGCAGAAAAGGTTGTCGGGTTCGGGACTTGAACCCGCGACACGCCGGATTACCAGCCTAGGTGCCTGGACTGCTCGGCCGGCCCAAGCTATGACGGCTGTTTTCGATGAATCTCAATCCATCATGGGCAAAATGGAGTTTGATAGAAGTTACAATGGGTTTGTACAATGGGGTCATGTCTGACGATAAAATGAATATCAAATATCCAAATACTGAATCAAGCAACTTAAAAAACTGTCCGGGGTGTTCACAAAAGCCTGAGAATAAAATGACCCATTTCTTTTTAAAAGTCAAATATTCCTTTAAAGAGAAAGCTTCAATGAGTCCTATAAAAAGAAAAGCAGCTTTTAAAAGATGCAGACACATGTCAACAAAACAACGACTAACGTTCTCCAAACAGAATTGAAAATCTCCCATCATCACTGAATGAATATACTGCTATTGTGAGAGGAATGCCCTCACAATAGGGGGGGGGGGGGAGGTTTGGATGCAGTTCAAAGTGAACTTTACTCGGGTATCTATTTGCCGTCTGACCCATGTTATTATAGAAAAATCACACCTGTGTGAACCGAGTGGTGCAACTCCCCCCCCCCCATCTCCTCTCTCTCTCTCTCTCATTAGCAGGCAACAGTCTGTCAGCACTGTCTCTCTCTCTCTGTTTCTGCATGGCACAACAGCGCCCCTACTGGTACTCATACTGGTGCTCATTACCACATGCATACATGGACACATACATACATATATAGGTGAACACATAGGTGTACACGGACATTGCTGGTTGTAGGAACAAAAACAGGGCGATAATGGTCAAAAATCAATCGGCTGTTTTAAAGATGTTTTGGCCATTATCCCTGGAACGGACAGTCCACATGACATGTTCGGGGGGGCAACTCCCAGGACCCTAGGCGGTCACGTAGTTTGTGTATGCGGCGGGCCGGCACTGTGGTTGCTCGCAACTACATGAAACTATACTCGCAACCATTTGGTTGCAAATGGTGAATCATTTGGTGCGGTTTGGGATTAAGGCCACGGACCACCATAACCCTTGAGTGTGTGACCCGTAAGGGCATTTGCACTCTCTCAGAGTTACAGACATGGAATGGTCCAGATTTGGTTTCTAACATAAGTACTGGTATCAATCAATTAGCTCCCCGGACCGCGCGTTGAGAACCGCTGATTTACAGAACCCGTCCAAATGCAAGTCAATATGACTCAGCAAATGTACTGTACACCCTTACTACCAAACACCGCTGTAATCATTTCTCTTAAAACAACTACAGCTTAAAGCAGGTAACAAAACAAATAAACAGAAAGGTATACCTACTGTAACAGCCCTTTAAAAAAAATAAAAATAAACCAAACAAATAATACATATCGACATTCGTTAATTCGTCCATAAAACTCTCTGGTATGATCAACCCATTGCATGCATACCTGTGTTGTTCATGAGGGCGCAGTTCAAATTCAGGACGGAAGCAATAGACTGCTGTGCACTGCACAGTGGCATGCCCAACACTAAAGGGCCCTAGAGAGTATGTTATCTCCACACTAAAGGGCCCTAGAGAGTATGTTAACTTATCTCCACACTAAAGGGCCCTAGAGAGTATGTTATCGCCACACTAAAGGGCCCTAGAGAGTATGTTATCTCCACACTAAAGGGCCCTAGAGAGTATGTTATCTCCACACTAAAGGGCCCTACAGAGTATGTTATCTCCACACTAAAGGGCCCTACAGAGTATGTTATCTCCACACTAAAGGGCCCTAGAGAGTATGTTATCTCCACACTAAAGGGCCCTAGAGAGTATGTTATCTCCACACTAAAGGGCCCTACAGAGTATGTTATCTCCACACTAAAGGGCCCTACAGAGTATGTTATCTCCACACTAAAGGGCCCTACAGAGTATGTTATCTCCACACTAAAGGGCCCTACAGAGTATGTTATCTCCACACTAAAGGGCCCTAGAGAGTATGTTATCTCCACACTAAAGTGCCCTAGAGAGTATGTTATCTCCACACTAAAGGGCCCTAGAGAGTATGTTATCTCCACACTAAAGGGCCCTACAGAGTATGTTATCTCCACACTAAAGGGCCCTACAGAGTATGTTATCTCCACACTAAAGGGCCCTAGAGAGTATGTTATCTCCACACTAAAGGGCCCTAGAGAGTATGTTATCTCCACACTAAAGGGCCCTACAGAGTATGTTATCTCCACACTAAAGGGCCCTAGAGAGTGTGTTAATCTAAACACTAGAGTATGCACAATGTGCATGCATCACTTTTCCACCGGGACACGCCCCCACATCATTTTTATGAAACAAAAACTTTGCAGCTGTACGTAAAGCTTGAATTATCTTTCTATCTGCAGTTTAACGTTGTTTGATGCCAATCAGATAGGACGTTTCTGTTTGGATGTTTGGGCCGTCAAGGCCAGGAAGTTGTTTTTTGCCACTCGGTAGGCGTTCACTTCCTGCACAACATAACTATTCACATAAAGCATTTTTTTGTATTTAGCTGGCAGTGCCAGTCTGCCATGCATTTCTATGGTAAAGATGCACTGTTGAGCTCCTCTCCTCTCCTCTCCAGCGACAGAGCATCAAACTTCAGCACTTCTCTGCATCGGTAACCGGAACGCTCGCCCCAAAACACACTCGCGAGGATAGGAATAAGTTTAGGTTTAGGCATTGTTTTCCTGAGGTTATACGTTTAGGAATAAGGTTAGGCATAGTTTTACTGCGGTTAAATAAGAATGAAAGAAGGCCTCATAGGAACATAGTTAACAGCTTTCCACAATAAGGCATTAATCATTTTGGTTTCCATTTCGAAAAATGAATGAGTGAGTTTCAGCATCCCTTCAGTTTCAACAACAGTTTAGTCACCTAGACGCTCCTATGTGTCTGATAATAGTAAGGATTCTGTATTGCCCCTTACCCCCTGGCACACAATCTCAAATCTCGACCTAGTATCGTTCACACAAATCTTCATCTGCAGCTCACATGGGAACGAAAGCGTCAGATTTGCGTAATGTATGACGGTGCTCACATACTGTAGGAGGAAGTGACGAGAGCGGTGAGAAAGATGGTCATATTTTGGCTCCAGAGATTTGTGGGAAAGAGCCAGCAAAACAGCGAATACAGCATTTAACAAACATTTCTTGGAAATTGATCAACTCTGAAGGAATGGAACGTCCATGGCTATTGGCTATACATTACAATCTTCCGGCTCGTATTTCATACGACAATATCTTGTATAGTATGCTGCTTGAGAAAAATTTATTGCATAGTCTCTTTAGACCCCCCTCGTGTGAGCGTTACTTATCTATACGTATCTATCATGTAATGTGTGAAGTTCTGGGAACTTCTCCATAAAGGAGTTTGATGAGTGTTGTATATGTCTATCCACTGCCTCTGCTGGATGTTGTATTATATATCCAGCTATAAAGAGGATTGTGTCTGTTTTGTTAACTGTCTGCACATTAATATTGTCCACAACGGGGGTTGCTGAAACACCACACATGGCTGAACTGTGTGCACACACGTTATCGTGTTAATCAGTGTCTATGGGTGCCTGGGCAACGATGTCAGTGGATTCCTTCTAAGCCAAGTTTTACAATGTCGTCGCTATCGGGCAGAAACCTTGCATCTCCATAGAGGAGTGGGAGTCTACTGACAGCCCAACGAGGCAAGCACGCTGTGCGTCACAGGAAGAGGCCGTAGCACAGAAACATCAGACATTACTTGTTGTATTTAGCACCTCAATAAAGAGAGGCTTTGATTTGTCCGAGCTGCTCCAGTGTCTTCTCTACAATTCATCAAATCTCCACATTCAACCTTTTTTTGAAAGGCCTCAAACGTTTTGGCCAAAATAATGTCGCAAAAATGAACCAATCCACGAGCTTCGGCTTGAAAGTGAGTCTGGGATTCTTAAAAAAAAAAAAAAATACTGAATTAATGAAAAGTGTCAACAAGAGCTTGTGACTAAATAGTATAACTTCTCCTCCATTTCCTGAGAAGTAAAAGTTTTGGACATACAGGGTTTCCACCCGAAAGCAACGATATACTGTACATCAGCACTTCCCCGTACTGTGAATGGCTGGAATTGATCTGTGATAGTGCTTCAGATGGGGGGGGATGTCGGACCTCGCTATTGCACAGACGTCTGACTGTCAGACTGTCAGACAGACAGACAGACAGACGCGTCTGCACACGTCTCCATCAGTGGCATCATTCATTCATTCATTGATTGATTGATTCATCCAATCAATTCATCATTTCAGCCACTTCCTGGACCTTGCTTGCTTTGACCTCCTGACCTGCAGGCGTCAACGAAAGGGATCGAGGCCTTATGTGTTGAATCCTCCTTCGTTACACTCTTGGTTCTATTAGTATACACTCTCAGAGTTATACGGACCATCACGGGTCCATTTGGTTCCACTTGTACACCGACATAGTTACGGTCCATTTGGTACACTAACTCTCCATCCCTGACACGGGTACATAATAATGACCCATGGGGGTCCCCCTGGGACCCTACGTAGAGAAACAGTGGTCCGGACGCTCGTCGTAAAAAAACGACACGGCCGTGCAAACAAAAGCACAAATTAGCCTGGAATCTCCGCGCACGCGGCGAGTCGGGACCCCCCTCTGGATGGGACTACAGGGGGGGGAAGGGAGGAGGGTGTGGTCGGGTGTTCAGGAGAGCACGGAGCAAGCTCCGGCGGCCTGTCGTTCGGGGGGGTCCTCCTCGCGCGTGCGGCGGGCTCTGGAGTGGGCCTGGTTCCAGCGCTGCATCCTCCGGGCGTACGCGGCGGCGGGCTCCGCGCGCTCCCGCAGGAAGGCTCGCGTCACAGAGCTGGGACACAGGCTGTTGTGGACGGCGCGGAACACCACCCTGCAATGGGACCGCACACACAGAGAGGGAGGGGTGTGGGACTGTGTGTGTGTGTGTACACTACACACACACAGTCACACACTGTGTGACTCCACACTGTGTGACTCCAGGTATAGAGTATGCACATGCAGATTCGAATGCCCTCAATGCATTGAAAGGGACAACATCCGACACTGTAGTACAGGTGAATACAGTCACTGTAGTACACACAGGTGAGTCAGAATTTCAGGTGCAGTAAAATGACGTACAGTTGAACAGTTGAACAGTGAGCTACAACCATAGAGAGACATAACAACCCGAGGCGGGGTTGGCGAAAGGGCCTTTCTGTGTGGCGTTTGCACGTTCTCCCCGTGTCCCCTATAGGGTAGGTACCATCACATGTTCTCCCCGTGTCCCCTAGGGTAGGTACCCTCACAGGTTCTCCCCGTGTCCCCTAGGGTAGGTACCCTCACAAAAAACATGCAGTAATCCTGGTCTCTAAACTGCCTCCCCCTGGCCAGCCGGGGCGCCTGATGGAGGGGAAAGGAACTGGTTGGAATAACGTGTTGCACTACGTCCAACCAGGGAAACTCCCCCATGTCAGGTGTTAAAGGAGCAACTTGGACACTCCTGGTGCTGGTGTACCTTGGGGTGTGTGTGCGGGCGACGGGCGTGCTTTTACAGTATGTATGTGTGTGTGTGTGTGTGTGTGTGTGTGTGAGGGCGACGGGCGTGCTTTTACAGTATGTATATGTGTGTGTGTGTGTGTGTGTGTGTGTGTGTGTGTGCGTACCTGGGCAGCAGTGCCATGACAGTAGTGAGCAAACACACCAGGTAGAAGAGGGGCTGTGTCAGCTGTAGGGTCTCCACACTGAAGACCACCACGAACGCAAAGTACAGACCCGCACTCCCCAGCAACACTGACGCGTGTATCCACGTCTGGAAGACGCACACACACGCACACACACGCACACACACACACACACACACACACACACACACACACACACACACACGTGGTAGGGATGTCCGATGTCTGCTTTTTGACATTACATTTTCCGATATTGTACAACTCTTAATTTCCGATATGAACCAATACCGATAACATATGCAGGCTTTTCTTTCACTAATGTCACTAATGTCAGTTAACATCACATTATCACCTGGCTGTCATGAAATTAACACATTATGGCTAATTCTATTCCTTTCTAAATGTAAACATTCTCTGTGCACAATAAGAGAAGGACTTCAACTTAAGTTGTGGAAAACATGAACAAAATTACACATAAATAAATCATGCTATAAATAAATTACAGCAGCTTGCAAGCTAAACTAACCACAATCCCATTGTGGGGCATTTAAGGCAAAAAGTAAAAAAAAAAAAAAAAAAAAGGTTTAATGTGCATTCTATCATGAATTTGTTTTATCTGGCTTGACTGACAGTAGACTCAATCTATAGCTATTTCACTTGTTAGACTCAAATACACATTTCCAAAGTTGTATTTGCTCCTCTAACAGTTAGTGGAGCAAACTAGATGAAGTGCCCCTCGGGGCACAGGTCTCCACCAGGCCAGGTCAGGGTGTAGCCTCCTGGTGGCGCTATAACAGGCCAATGTGAAAAGGGTGCCATTTGTTATTACACCATTGTTGGCAATTGGATGATTTGAGGCATTTTGCTAAAATCCACCTGTTAGTGGCACTATAACAGGCCAATGTGAAAAGGGTGGGATATATTCCTCAGCCTAGTAGGAAAGTCTGTGAAAGATTTCACGTAAATTGCACGCTGCGTTCATGATTTGAGGCTTTTTGTTTCAAAAGGGCCAATCCTCCAAACTTTGAAAGCCAATGTTAGCCAATTAGGATGGAATATGAAATATTGGACAGTTCCATATTGAACACATGCCTACAGAGATACTGTGTAACGATTTGTGGGATTTCTGGACAGACTCTGGAGGAGTAATATAAAAAAAAATATGTTTTTCAAAAGTGTGCCTCCTGGTGGCGCTATAACAGGCCGTTCTGGAAATTTGGGGGCAGAGGTTCATCGTTGGCATCCAGGGAGTGTGTGTGCAAAATTTGGCATCGACCAGGTTAACGGTGCCGGAGATTAGCTGTTCACAGACGGTGCAAAACATACTCTCTCCCCATGCCGTCGGCCTGGTGGAGACAATAAAAGCCTACTTCTAGTATAGGGAAAAAACGGGAGTCAGTTTCGGTGTTGTTCTTTTCTCTCATCCTCCAGAAACTAGACTTCACCAACCTTGGTCACCTTAAACTCACAGGCGGATTTGCCACCTTGTGGCGAAATGTGGGATAGGACTCTACTTTAAAAACAGAGGTGGAGCAGGGCATGGCTCTCACAGAGTGAATATCTTTCTTTTCTGATATTCTTTGGCCTTTTTCTGGCTTTATTTGGAAGTGTACAGTAATCTGACGGGAAATGGAGGGAGAGAGAGATGAATGAATGGTTTATTTCGATCTTATGCCGTTGGAACATTACAAGAAGAATCATGTATTAATAACCCATTCAGGCCTGACGTCGAAATTAAAAAAAGATCTTCTAAATCCTCCAGTTTTCTGAAATAAATATTTTCACGATTTTTCAAAAATAGCAGACCTACAAGCTCGTAGCGCACTATGAGCTTGTAGATCTGCTATTTTTCAATAGCTAAATTATAACATTATGTTTAAAACACCAAAAGGGGTTAAGATGGGGAGTGACACGCAGCAAAGGTCGTCGGCGATCGGGAGTCGAACACGCAGCGCGCTGTCAGGCTGGATCAGCAGCCTATAGCTGCAAACAGGACCACTAGGCCGGCCCGGGCCAAGAGTCAATATAATCTATCAGTTAGGTGCAGCAGGGGTCAGGGGTCTCACCAGAGTGTGGCTCTCTATGACCTGATGCAGTAAGATGATGAACAGGGCAGACGTGTTGATGGGAGAACCAAACGCCAGCACGCCAACGTCGGACCCTGCATATGCCTGGAGAGAAATAATACACAATATAACATTATAGTTAACGTCGGACCCTGCATATGCCTGGAGAGAAATAATACACAATATAACATTATAGTTAATGTCGGACCCTGCATATGCCTGAAGAGAAATAACACACAATATAATATTATAGTTAACGTCGGACCCTGCATATGCCTGAAGATAAATAATACACAATATAATTATAGTTAACGTCGGACCCTGCATATGCCTGAAGAGAAATAACACACAATATAATATTATAGTTAACGTCGGACCCTGCATATGCCTGGAGAGAAATAACACACAATATAACATTATAGTTAACGTCGGACCCTGCATATGCCTGGAGAGAAATAACACACAATATAATATTATAGTTAACGTCGGACCCTGCATATGCCTGAAGAGAAATAACGCACAATATAACATTATAGTTAACGTCGGACCCTGCATATGCCTGGAGAGAAATAACACACATATTCATATTGTTAATGTCTGACTATGCATGTGCCTGAAGAACAAAAGGTGAAAATGCCACCGCTACTTAATTCCCATCTCCTCTGCCTGTTAGATGTGAAGTGCTGTCAGAGCATTCTGTGACGTCAAAACCAGAGCACTCGGTTTTCGGAGCAGATTCTCGGATTACTGAAGCACCCAGCGTTGATCACTGTTAGAACCTTGGGTTGCTGTTCGATACCCGTTACATACAGTATAGAAATATTTGTGTATGTCGTTACTGTGAATGCAGGATATGTAGGAATTCTCAGAAAAACATCATATACAAATTGAGGCATTAAGACTTCAGTAGTATACGTGATTTTACTCGAGCAAGGAACCAGTCCAGACTTACATGAGATCTCAATGCAAAGGAAACCCAGTCATGACTCTCAGACATGACTTCGTCTTTATTACAAACCTCCTCGACATTACGCTTGCAAACAGAATGTGTATGTACTATTGCAGTATGTACTGTCTGTGTGTATACTATACTTACAGTCCAGTGTGTAATATTAGTGTACTACTTACACAATAAGGCACAAAGAAGCAGACAAGGCTCTGGTAGAAAGCGTCCAGGATTGTCAGCCAGAACGTGGAAGGCACATAGACCTATGAAAACACCACCAAACATATCACGGTTTTATTATGAGAATGCTTCATACATACATCTGCTCTCCATTTGAACCGTAATTTAAAAAGGTTCAAAACAAGATCGTCACCCTGGAACATTAACCAGAACATTCATCTACACTCTACAGTACCTACAGTACATGTGCAATAATTATGTCTTTATTGTCCCTTCAGAGATACGTATACACTTTCTTTAATTGAAAACGTGGTTCAATAGGTAACAAGAGGAGGAGTAAGGACTGGACCTGTTGTCAAAGGACGAGCTATTGCTATTTTTTTCAATGGTGAGGTAACTTGTAGGTTGCAGAGAGGATTCCTTCATAGAGTACAGAAGTCGTCCTGACGTTACTCACTCGTCCCCTGGTTCCCGGAAGTATTTTCTCTATGGAAAATAACATTGGGATTCTTAAAATCGTCTCTTTTTTTGTGGTCCAAAAAACCCCCCCACACTGTCTCTGCGATATTGTCGGGGAGGTGGCTCTGTATCATTACGATAGTCAGTCAATAAATAATAAACATTAGTGATTTCTCACAGTCAGTCGATTCTTCATAACCATATGAGTGAAACCACCAGGATAATAGGTTTATTTTTGGAACACAGTACTTATTTGACGCGAAAGACAAGTCTCTGGGAATTCAGAATGGGGAAAAAACGTGACCCAGGTAGGATGTGTAAATTACATCAGACTTCGGTGCTCTATGAAAGGGTTAGTTTGGATTTTTGGACATAAAGCTGTGTGAAATACTACCCGTGCTGGGAGTTCTGCTCTGGTTTTGGGGAATATCAACTTGTTCCGAGGGGCCCTGCAGGGGGGCCACGAAATAAAAACAAATCAATCGGCCTGGGCCATGGCTCAGTGGGCGGCACCTTGGCTGGTAATCCAGTCTGGCAGTGTGCCGCGGGTTCGACTCCCGATCCCGACGGCCTTTACTGCATGTCTTCCCCCCCCCATCTCTATCCCCATTTCCTGTCAGCCTACTCTCTGTCCATCCATAAAATAAATGAAAAATGAAGGCGAAAAAAAACAAAAAAAACATTTAAAAATAAATAAATCTACAAAACTAGCGTAATTTGTATTGTTGACCTATTTCTACCATATAGACCTACTTTCGTTCAAATTTGACCCCTATGTCACGTGGTACTATTTCTTTGGTGTTCAGTATCACTACAGCCCATAGAGCAGTATAGAGAGCTGCGCGGCAGGATACTCTACTCAGCCACAGAGTGCTGCAGTCTACGGGGTGCAGTGATATCTCTTCAGACAGGGGAGTGTGTTCCGATGGGAACATGTACAAAGCACGCAGGCCAATCATCAATCAACTAAACTAAAAATAAAGCTCTTTACATTTATTGTCCGTTCCATTGGTTGGCACGGGATCATAAACGCGACGCAACGGGTAAAGTAAGTAAGTAGCCTTGCCAAGCCATGGGGCCCATAGGGGCAGGAGCCTATCTCCTGTTTCTGTAGCGTGAGGCAGCTTGATGTACAAGTACACCCCCTGGACATGACGCTAGTATGTCGCAGGGACTTACCCCCCAATCCAACCCTTGATGCTGAGTGTCAAGCAGTCTTTGGTATGACCCGGCCGGGGATCGAACCCCGACCTCCCAGTCTCAGGGCGGACACTCTAACCACAAGGCCACTGAGCTGGACGCAACGGGAAGCTCCACTAAACCTCCCCGCCCGGGCTTTACTCACCCGAACACGGGCCAGTTGTGTTCGTTTAGAAAAATCTTGAAAATATGGCTCAAATCTTGTTAAACTCAAATCTTCACTTCCGAGGGGTTCCTGGAACAACATATTTTCAGACGGGGGGGGGGGGGGGGTCGGCAGCCAATTACACATCATGTTTGGGGTCCTTGGCATGAAATATTGAGCACCACTGATACAGAAACATGGGTTAAGGTCTGGTACTGTACTACCTTGTGTGTGTTCCCGGCTCCGTAGAGCTGGGGGAGGGTCATTAGGGTCTGGGCGGACACGTCTCGGTCCAGAACGCCGTAGATGAGCGGCGGCACGGAGGTGAACAGCAGGTTGAACAGGATCAGAACCCAGGCGTTGATCATCACGCTGCCCGAGAACCCACAGAAGAACTGGTACCAGAACAGCATGTTCACGTACATCTGCAAACCAAAACCACACAATAAGAACAAGGTTATTACGGCTTTACAATGCGTCCTTTAAAGCAGGTTTGCTTGTTTAGTTTGGTTTTTTTGTGTGTGTAAAGGCTTAGTTCTAGTTTAGTTTTTAATTAGTTTAATGTTTGTGTTTCTTACTGTAATTATAGTCAGTGGGGACTCGATTAAAAACTCTCCAAAAGAATAGTGAAAACATAAATGCACCATTTATGTATGTTTTTTGTTCTTGCTTAATGTAAGTCGCTCTGGATTAAGAGCGTCTGCTAAATGCCTAAATTGTAAATTGAGAGCAGCAAATACAGGAGTTATGTGGTCTTGGAGTTATGTGTGGAGAGAGAGAGAGAGAGAGAGAGAGAGAGAGAGAGAGAGAGAGAGAGAGAGAGAGAGAGAGAGAGGCAGATGTTCTCACCACGTTCTTGTAGAAGAAGTAAAGGATCATGTTGGCCAGGCGAGCGTAGCACCAGTGTCCATGAACCAGCAGCAGCTTGCGGAGGTGTTTGAACCTGGAGATGGCAAAGTCACTGGACATCACAGCCTGAGGACGGACACGCAGACACGGTGTGTTATCTCATAGACCTTTTTATATGCTTACAAATACTCACCAGGCTTTTATCTTCTGTTCATTAAATACCTACAGCACACGCACGCACACACAAAACTTTATTCGTTTTTTTGCCATTTTATATTGCAAGCCTAAAGCCAAAAAATTGCAGATCTACAAGCTCACTCACTACGTGCCACACTTAACAGATAAACATGCATAATTGAAGATGACATTAAAGTTCTTATAAGAGAAATGTTTATCCAATATTTCAACAAAATCTCGGTCAAAACATCGATAATCTGTGGTCTGGACTCTCCAAAATGGGGATTGGCATCGGTCATAAAAACTGTGCCATGGGTCTGGAACTCTGGATCTAGTCTAACCTGACTCAATACCGCCATCAACTGGTGGAGTCAGGTCAGATCTAGTGTGTGGTGTTAGGCTAACAGCGTGTGGAAGACTCATTGTTACCTGCATGCCCTCCTGGCCAGATATGCCAATGCCCACATCAGCCACCTGGATCATGCTGACGTCGTTGGCACCGTCCCCTACGTGACAGAGACACATTAGACACACGCAGCTTCGCCCCACAAACACTGTCCCTGAACATGATAGACCGTACAGTTGCTGTCGGGTCTCATATCCATAACTTTTTGTTTTTTCATAAATGAACGCCCTACTTCATCATGCTACAGCACAGTCACACAGAAGTACCAAAGGGCGCGACAGTGGCTCAGGGGTAGAGTGGCCGGTAGAGCGGCCGGATGGTGAGGTTCCCAGTTCGAACCCGGGCTCCCCCAGGGTTAGTGTCAAAGTGTCCTTGAGCAAGACTCTGAACACCCTGATTGCTCCCGATGTGCAGGTCGGTGCCTTGCATGGTTTCCTCTGGCATCGGTGTATGGATGTGTGTGTGAATTGTTTTTTAAAGCGCTATATAAATGCAGTAACAGTTTTGGACATATGAGGTTTCCACCCGACAGAGATAATAACTAGCTTCCGCCTGTGAGTTTATTTGACACATCAGGTCTGTGTCAAATAGGATTAGTAAATTATTCTTAGCTCTGGTTGGTTTATGACGCTTGGAGTGATACATGAACCGTTCAATCACATCCTCAGAGATGTAGAAACTCATCTGCTCTGGCTTTGAAACTAAACACATGAAACTAAACAGAAGGAAAATATATATGAACACACAAAACTTTTCCTATGGGTCTCTATAGAAATCTTTTGTTCAGTTCTTATCTGGTCAGCGTTGAGTAGAAATCAATTGTTTTGTAATCACCGTTTGTTTCAGCGCTCTGCTTTCAACATGGTGACACATGCTGAACAATGGTGAAACAAGACGGCTTGTTTTCCTTTAGAAAGACATTGAATCACTGGTTTTAGAGAATGACAAGCCAGAGAGAGAACAATGCAATTTTCCAATTATTTGCACGCCATTGTATGACAAAGTGGCCAATCAGACTAATCAATTTACTGTAGTAGATTATAAGAAATCAATTTCATAGATTCATGTAGATTCATTGATATAAAAATAAAAAATATATAAAAATACATGCTTACCGATTATTGAATTACCGTATCCCATTCCCGGGGCGGGAACCCCTTTTGGGCTTTTGTACAGTATGTACAGTATTAAAAAATGACAAAAAAGCTACAGTATATAAATATTTTAAGTTTTTCCAGAAAACGTACGTAGGTCAGGATTTAGAAGGCGTTTTTAAGAATCGGCCTCAGTCCAGCGGGAACCCCTTTTGGTGTTAAAAATAATAATAATTCAGCCCTAGATCTTTCACATCACAACACCTCATCTACACTTTGCTTGCTAGCGAACGATGAAATCCTAATAGAATGCATGTTTTTCATTTAGACTGTCCTGACGCAACGTCGTCCACCCCTCCTATGTTCCCTCGCAGAGAGTCTCTATTTGAGCAAGGTTTCGCGGCGCCAAACATTTTTTTTATCGGTTGAGAACTACGCGCTACAATTTATTGGTTATCCGATTGGTTCAGGCTACGTCGCCAACGCGGTGACCGACGCTCCATTATCAGAACACGTTTTTTCTGCGTGATGTCGCCATCAGAACGCTCGCTCCTTGCCCGTCGTGTATACAGTATATATATATATATATATATATGAGGCGTTGGGTGTGGTCCTCCTCACCTATGGCCAGGGTCATGACCTTGAGGTGGTCCCTGACCAGGCGGACCACCTGGCTCTTCTGCAGCGGGGTGGAGCGGCAGCAGATGACCGCCTTGCAGCGCCCGCTCAGCTCCAGGAAGGCCTCCTTCAGGTCCTCCTGCAGCGCCCAGCCCAGCGTCCGGCCGTCCATCACCAGGGTGAAGCCGCCTGCTGCTGCTCCGCCGCCCCTCCCGCCTCCAGGCTCCGCCCCCTCCTCCCGCGCCGTGGTCAGACGCTTCACCCGGCCGCGCTCCACCTCCACTATGAGGTCCTGGAGCAGCGCCGCACACGCATCCTATATGAATGAATGAATGAATGAATGAATGAATGAATGAAATATTTATTTTCGTGTCGTGCCACTTTGGCCCATCCCATATGGGATTATGTGACACGTTTCACAGAGTACACTGAATACAACAGACACTACAGTCCTTCCTGTTCATACATATTTGTACATTATTTGAACAAAAAAAACAAAAACAAAACGAAAATAAACATAACAAGGCCATGTAAATGGCCCTCCTCCTCATTGACCAGGCCTTTTCAAGACATGAGGCAAATGAAAAGGTGTACTTTTGACACAGGCGCTTCAGTCTCTCGAAATCCTCCAACCATACAAATTCTAATTCATGGTTTGGGTCTATCTTATTAAAAAGTGAAAAAAAAAAATGCATTTCATTTTCGATTTGTGTTTAGAACACACAGACTAAAATGGTAAATGGTAAATGGTGCATTTATATAGCGCCTTTATCCAAGGCGCTTTACATAGATTGTGCATTACATTCACCCATTCATACACCGATGGCAGCGGAAACCATGCAAGGCACCAACTAGCACATCGGGAGCAATTAGGGGTTCAGTGTCTTGCTCAAGGACACTTCGACAGTAACTCTGGGGGAGCCCGGGTTTGAACTGGCAACCTTGCGGTTCCCATCCAGGCACTCTACCCCTGAGCCACTGCCGCCACAAAAACTAACACAAACATGTACATGAACCCATTAAGACCTGGAACACATCTGTGTGTCACCCTTAGCTAAAGAAAACCACTTTAAAGTATTATTTTAAACTTTAGCTATTAAAAGAATTGTGAGAATGTGTGCAAATATTTGAAATGTTGGGGGGGTTCTTGACATGAAAAAGTTTGAGAACCACCGATATAGAAACAGTTTTTTCATAAACATGATTTAGAAGACATTTGTAGAATCTGCTCTCAGGTCTCAATGGGTTAAACCACATGAAACCTATAGCATCCTGATAACAACACGTTTACATTCAACCACACAGAACCTAGCATCCATTATTTTGGCCAGTTTACAAGCTCACAACGCGTCACATTTTGATGCACTGTTGAGTTTGTGGATCTGCTGTTTTGGGCATGCAGAGTATCATAATAATGGAAGCCATTGGATTCCACTCATTTCAGTATGTTGTAGTAGAAATCAACTTAAGAGAACTACAGACTTGAAAGTAGCTTTAGATTGAAACAAATAATTGCTTTTTTGACCGTGGTCGAGATCATGGATTTCACAATGCCTTCATTTCCATCCCCAGTTCCTGCTTACTGATGCATGTGTCCCTACGACTCCCTAGTGATAACATCAGGGAACGACAGTTTTCTACCTCTGGTCTGCTTTGAGGCAGGATTCCAGAGAAGAAGGGAAGATATAACCTCATGATCAGCTCTGTAGCAGTGGCCGGCAAACTGTGTTCTTCTGGATCGGACTACTGAAGAAACACAGGGAAGGTTGCCGTATATTAGATTAGTCGATGGGTGGCTCTTCCAAGAGAGATTTTGCGCTCTCATTAGAAGGCGGGTGTAAGTGAGAGTAGAATCGGCTCAACGTAAATATTTTTTATTTCTGACCTCTTACTAAGCTGGGATGACCAGATCTTATGCATGTCATTACAGGCTGACCAGGCCATACCCTTCCCAGTTTGAAAGTCCTTTTGGGAAGAAGACATATATGAACCCAAAAGACTTGTAGTCATCAATCTGTTTCAAAAGGAGTGTTGTTAAGTGTTTTGATAACGTGGTTATTGCTGGATTTGCATACTGTATATTTACGTCTTCAGTTTGTGTCTCGTTGAGATAAAGACCAACACAGTCGGAGGCCTGCTCAAGAGACTGAAGGAGAGACTGACCGTACTCCAATGACTGACTAATAAGTGCAATGTCATCAGCAACTTCCAACGGTCAACTATCCAATGGATCCATCCCATAGCTAACCTTGCTGCCACAGTTTGCGGTCAGGAGTTGATCGTTGGCTTGGAGCAGTTTGCAGGCGCAGGCGATGTTGACGGCGGTCTCTTGTTTGTCCCCGGTGAGGACCCATACTTTGACCCCGGCCTTCTGGAGAGCCTCGATGGTCTCTGGGACCTCCTCCTGAAGCCTGTCCACGATGCCTGTAGCACCTGCACACACGCACGCACGCACACACACACACACACACACACACACAAACACACACACACACACTTGTGTTTTCTTCCAAAAAAAGGTTGATCCACGGCCCATAACATACATAACATAGCATAGCATCGATGAACGCGGTTACAAAATGTTATGTTTTGGGTGCATAAAAAAAACAATCATCAAGGGGTACTTTACCCAGCCGTTGTTCATGGCCTGGAAATGTATGTACAGTATGGCCTTCAAAACGAGAGTATATGCACTGAAAGGACTGCGACATTGGCGGAAGAATGACTGAATATGTAGTCATTCTTCAATGTGTTAGTCCAGAGCGATTTACAGTAAGCAAGCGAGAATTACATGCATAGACAATTTAGGAAAATATCATGTAAACCAAGAACCACCGTCGTCATCAGGCTACTTTTTTTTATTTGAATCTCGAAAAGTAACGGTTTTGGACATAACGAGGTTTCAACATGACAGTC
This sequence comes from Protomyctophum bolini, assembly GCF_963924005.1. Classification (NCBI taxonomy): domain Eukaryota; kingdom Metazoa; phylum Chordata; class Actinopteri; order Myctophiformes; family Myctophidae; genus Protomyctophum; species Protomyctophum bolini. The sequence continues at coordinate 18,958,507 of NC_137876.1, forward strand.
AGAGACGATATTCACCTTATATAATCAATTCAATCTTGGTATTTTGCCAATTATTTGGGGGCCCACGTGCATATACATGTACATATATATACCCACGTCCCGCATGGGTCGGGTTGTGAACCGTTCATAAAAACCCCACCTGACAGTAGACTGGCTCCAGCCCTGAATATCTTTTTAATATATGTTTATTGGTAGAAAGTTAAAACAGTTTGAACATACCATTTTCTTCCTCACCCCATCCCTCCCAATCTAACAGTATATTATTGCTACATATATTATGTCCACCAGATGGCACTCATTCACCATTTAGCCCTAACAACCTACCAAGCAGTGTGAGGTTGCTCTCCAGGTTCTGTGAGAACTGACAAAGGAGAGAGGAGATCCGCACACGGTTTTAAAAGCTCCTAAAAATAATGTGTTGACCACAGAGCGGACAGACAAATTACAACATTTCAGCCTCACTGATGCTATACTTGTATCTTTTTTTGTCCGCTTAGTTGTCAATTAATTATTTTGGGAGCTTGTAAAACAGTGTGCGGATCTCCTCTCTCCTTTCTCAGTATTTTTGGATCCTGCACTCATTCGCAATTTCTCCAGGGCTCTGTGAGAAGAACTTACCCAGCAGAGTGAGGTTGGTCTCCAGGGCTCTGTGAGAAGAACTTACCCAGCAGAGTGAGGTTGGTCTCCAGGGCTCTGTGAGAAGAACTTACCCAGCAGAGTGAGGTTGGTCTCCAGGGCTCTGTGAGAAGAACTTACCCAGCAGAGTGAGGTTGGTCTCCAGGTTCTGCGCCGACTCCAGCAGCAGCTCCTCTCTGTTCTCTATGCTGGTCTCAGCGAACACGTGTCTCTTCAGCCACAGCTCGTAGTCCTCCTCCTCCATCACCTGGTGGACACACATTACAGCATGAGACGGGGGCCGCGGAGAACGCCACGTGAGTGGAGTAAAGCAAAAATAAACCTCCCAACGTGCGATTTGTGACAGTGTGAAAGGAGCGCCTCCCCGTCCCACACTAGCGCTGTTTCCACAACAATTATCACAAACATTATTTGACATTTTTTTTTAGGTTTTAGTAATACTATTCCTTGTGTTTATACTGCCAACCTACCAGGTGAAGAAATCACGGACTGAGACCATTGCTTCTATAAGGCATTTCCAGACAATTCGTTTCATGGAAGATAGAAGACATGCTGGCTTTTATCGAATCCAAATGACTAAAATCAGTCGTGGCGACTGAGAACTTTAATCTATGCGCGTTACTTATTTGCAGCGCCAGTCTCACATTTCAATGGTAAAGACGTGCTGATGCGGTTCTTTTGGAAAGGCCATTTGATTCTCCCGATTTTGTATGCGAGAACCCGATACAACTTGAAACATTAGTAATTAATATGAGAACTCCCATGTTTACATTGTTTCAGCTAATATATTTATGCTAATAACGCAGATGACTCGATGTTTGAGCAGTGAGCACCTAATGGTTGATAGGTTGGGACAGTGCCGGCGGTATCACACTGTATGAACAGTAACACTGTGGATAAGATTATGCAAAGCACTCCTCACTCTTCTCTGAACACGGCCCGGCTGTCTGGCCTAGCAGAGACAAAGAGAGAGAGAGAGAGAGCGAGAGAGCTCTCCATTGACTTCATTAATAGCATACGGTATTTACCTTCTTAGCGATGCAGAGCGTACGGAGGCCCTCTCTGGCGTAGCTGTCCAGATGTCTCTGTGTTTGCTCCCTGATGTGAGCGTAGGTCTCGGCTGCCTGCTCTCTGCCTGCACACAAACGTCATGGAAATACTACGTTAGGTCTCGGCTGCCTGCTCTCTGCCTGCACACAAACGTCATGGAAATACTACGTTAGGTCTCGGCTGGCTGCTCTCTGCCTGCACACAACGTCATGGAAATACTATGTTAGGTCTTGGCTGCCTGCTCACGTCATGAAAATACTACGTTAGGTCTCTGCTGCCTGCACACAACGTCATGGAAATACTACGTTAGGTCTCGGCTGCCTGCTCTCTGCCTGCACACAAACGTCATGGAAATACTACGTTAGGTCTCGGCTGGCTGCTCTCTGCCTGCACACAACGTCATGAAAATACTACGTTAGGTCTCTGCTGCCTGCACACAACGTCATGCAAATACTATGTTAGGTCTCTGCTGCCTGCACACAACGTCATACAAATTCTACATTTCTGTCACCACCAACAAGACTAGATCAAGTCTAGCTTGATTCTAGGCTTAAAATAATTGATATGAATAATTTTGTAGTAGTGGAAGCAGAAAACCACACCACTGCTGTGCCCTGTAGGCTTAGGTTTTGATTGTTAATTCAAAACGAGCCCACCCCACAGAGGTCTGCTATTTTTGAAAAATCGTGAAAATGTGGCACAAATCTTTGAATATATATTCTTTCAGAGTGAACGTTTTTAACTCAAATCTTTGCTTGAGGGGGGTTCCTGGAACAACATATTTTCAGATGGGGGTCGGTGGATTACATATCATTTTTTGGGGTCCTTGACATGAAATATTGAGCACCACTGATACAGAAACACGAGGTATGAAGACATCTTTTCAATTTCGACGTCAGGCCAAAATGGGTTAAGAGATGACGGTCACCCACCTTGCGTCGGCGCCTCGGCCAGCTCCATGATGACAGAGTCAGCCCCCTTGGTGTAGACCACCACCTGGCCCGTCAGAGGGTGGCGCACCACCACCGACATCCTCTTCCTGCACGAGTCGAACGGCAGGATGTGCAGCAGCTGCACAATTAGGGAATGCATCGTCACTAGAACGTTATGTTGCCCGCCACTAGGGGTGCAACGGTTCAGTTATCCCACGGTTCGGTTCGAACCTCGGTATGGGGGCCACGGTTTCGGTTCGGTTTCGGTACAGTAAAAAAAAGAAAAATCACACCTGTGTAAAGTGAGTGCAACTCTGTGTGGGGGTTTCCGGGGGGGGGGGGGCAGGAACGCGCCCAGGGTGCCGGGCCGGTTCCGAACTGCCGCCCTGTGTCCGAAACGGTTGAGAAATGACAGAGTTACTGTGTGCCGGTCCCTCTACTGTACCCTCTACTGTACTGTACTGGCACACACGAAATCATCATATACAGTTAATATGGGCATGTGTTTGTGTTTGTGTGTGTGTGTGTTAGGTTGCACACAGGTGGTGAAAAACAACCATGCTGTTTTCATGCTCATACCCAGCCAGCCAGCCAGCCAGGCAGGCACCCACACACATAAGTCCAAGGGACTGGCTTGCACCACTCAAAAAGTTTATTTATAGCATTATCTTTTATTCTTTTTTTAGCATATATTATTTTATTAGGCATTTTTCATTATTTAAAGGGGGAAAAAAAACTTATATTGCTATTTTAATGTGCCTCATCATTATGTTCAAGGGAAAAAATAATGCACCTATGCGCTCACACGTAGTGCAGACTCGCAGCACATGCAGGGAGGAGAGGAGAGCTCCCTGGGGAGGAATTCACAGCAGAGTGCCGTGTCGCACAGAAACATTTACAAAAGTTTACAATAAAGATCTCTGCATGAGATATTATGCTTATATTATTAGAAGAAGGGTTTCTATCTACAGTCATGGATTGGACATAGAGTATTTTGTTGGGACTTTTCAGATGGAATATTCTTCTCCTGCTCCGGGTGGACAGAGCAACAACAACGAGTTGTTTTTGTTCTCTCTCTCCCTTTTTAGCACTCAAACAGCGAGTGCAGATGCAGAAGCAGATCTGAACAAGACGGTGCTTAGAAGCCTGTTGATTCGAGGTTACTCCGCTGTGTGTGTCTCTGTGTATGACGATCAATAATTATTCCACCGAGTGGTCTTTGCGAGGGCTGGATTCTCCTCATCATGCCGTCTCTCTCTCTGTGTGTGTGTGTGTGTGTGTGTGTGTGTGTGTGTGTGTGTGTGTGTGTGTGTGTGTGTGTGTGACGTGTGTGTGTGTGTGTGTGTGTGTGTGTGTGTGTGTGTGTAGGGGGTGGGCCGACAGAGTGCTACACTTCTGTGACCGAAAGAGTGCTAGACTTCTTAGTAGGACGGAGTGTGACCGATAGAGTGCTAGACTTCTAAGTAGGACGGTGTGTGACCGAGAAATACATTCTTCGCAGCTGTAAGAAATGAATTAATGCAAACCGAAAAAGCGCGGTTCATTAGAGCGCATTGAACCGTGTATGCAGAACCGAACGGTTCGGTTTTCGGTTGAAAACCGCTGCACCCCTACCCGCCACAGCGTTCAAATGCTCCATCGTCATTTATCGTTTTGGGTGAGAGGAGAGGGGATAAAGTCAGAGTAGAGCAGGACAGGTAAGGTAAGAAGAAAAGAAAACAACATTGGATACAAACATTGGATACGAATCTTGACCATCACGTCAAAATCCGTGTCAGATCCTGTGTCTAGGTGAGACATGACCTTTGACACGATCTAAATGTCTCAATAGAAGAGCAGGGAGACATTATTCATTATATAAACATACTGTACACGTTGGTTGCGTAGTTCCACTTTTCCTATTTCGTCATACAATAGAGTGTCAGGCAACGGCAGTGAAATGAGCCGATCCACGAGCTCACAGCGTGTAGCGATGCGTTGTGAGCTTGTAGATCATCTATTCTCAAACATTTCTGGAAAAAAAATGTTGCCTCTCGCAATTTCCAAATGCTTCCGTCATACAGTCTGGACTAGCAACGGAAGAGCTGTCATGAGTAAAATATAAAGCGGAAGTGGAGCCTCCTCCCCACTTCCGTTTCGTCTTTACAGTCGCGCAAATGTATCCGAATAATAAATAGAAAACATCTAAGCACATATAGCTTGTTGCTTAGCAGAAAAGGAAATACAAAAATGTATAGAGATATAGATCAAATATATTTTCGTGAACGGAAAAAAGAAGCTTCCTTACTCGCATTTCGGGAGCTGTAGTTCCAGACTCGATAGCAGTCGGAGATTGTGGAGAATAGTTGTCTGACGCGAGAGTACTTTAAAAGTAACACTTCTGAACATACAAGGTCTTTCCACTGTACAGCTACGACATGCAAGGTGTATATATATATATATACACACAGTACATAATACATACCTGCACGGCCAGGCAGCCCATCCCCGGCAGGTCCACCAGGAGGCGCTCTGCGGAGCGTGCGCGCAGCGTGCATCGGTAGGCTCTGGCGGCGTGGACCAGCGCCGCCTCGTCGGGGCTCTCCGCCTCGTACAGCAGCTGGTCGTCGGCGCCGCTGGCCGAGCTGCCGTCGCCCGACACGACGTCCACGCGCTCGCCGGGCGCATCGTCCTCCGTTGGCCAGCCTTCCTCCTCCTCCTCCACGCTGTCACTAGCGATGTGAAATGCTAGTTGACTAGTAGGCTCTATGCACAGCAGCCATATTGGCAAGAAATTGGGCCTTGACTGTTCATAACAGCTTGTTAACACACGCCTACTTTGTATTCCTCATTCCGGACGAAGACCTGTAGGGGTCGAAACGTTTGGTAGCCCAATACCGGTGGTGTGCGGACTTCCTATATCTTCTCATCTGTACATATTTTTGTTCAGCAGCCGTGGAATTTGTGCGTGCTTTCCTGCTGGATTCTATCTCCATTTGAACACTCTCAGAGATACGGCTGTTCTTGAAATTAAGAAGTAGAGAAAAAAAGAATCCTGCACACCGTCTTCACTCGAGTTGAGTTAAATGTATTGAGCGTTGAACGTTTCGGTCGACGGACCTTCATCGTGCCTGACGACCGAAACGTTCAATACATTTAACTCAAGTGAAGACAGTGTGCGGGATTATTTTTTCTCTACTTCTCAGTTCCAGTTATCCGACGCACCTGTCCATTGTATGTGTGCAGAAGGACTTTTTTCTTATATGTTCTTGAAATTAAAAGATCTTTGAGAACTACCGTGCTACACTAAATAGAACAGAGGCCCAATTTCCTTCGCTCTCAAGAGTTCCACAATTAAGAATGACTCAAACAAATGCAACCAGTCGATCGCGCAATAATAAAATGCTGTCAGGCCTACCCGTCATTCCTTTCCTCTTGCAGTGCGGAGGACTTGGACCCCAGGATGGAGGCCTCCAGTTCGCCCGGCTCCTTGCCCGTCGCGTCGGGCCCTTCCCCGCGCCCGGCGGCGATGGGTGGCGGCGTGGCGGGGCTGAAGGAAGCGGCCTTGCCCCAGGTGAACAGCCTGCGCGTGAAGCTGTGAGGGCTCTCGTTGTCCTGGGGCGGCGCCGCCACCGCCGCCGCCGACGACATCGTGGTGGACAGAGACGAGAAGTGGCTCAGGCTGAAGCGCTGGAACATCAGCTTGATGTCCTCCAGGGACCTGAGAGGAGTCTTGGCCTCGGGGACCTGGACCTGCACAACACAACCCACAGAGAGGACGGACGTCAAGAGTTCTGATGGAGAGACTCCATTCAACGGTGAGAGAGAGAGAGACGCACCTGCTCTATACCGATTTTGCTCTTAAAAAAATAAACAAATAAGAACCGATATGCAAAACCGAAATTAAATCATTTGTATATGGGTACCTTTTTTTGGTTTTTTTAACACAGCTTTGAATTATTTAATCCAACGTTCCCCCCCTGCTTAATATGCTAAACCCGCTATTTGTTTAATTCGTTTTTTCCGCGGCTTTGTCGCGGACCTGGTCACGAGGCCGTCGCGTTATGAGGACGAAACCGGAAATCAAGCCATGCTCTGGGCTGCTAGGGCTTCTGGGAAAATGAGCCCAATGCAAGTGAACGAGGGGTTTGTTTGGACTACAACATGCTGTGGAGGCTGCTGCATTGTAATGGCGGCATGGTTTTCTCTTCAACAACAAACCATCGGACTATTTTCCACCAGACTTTCGTGGATCAAAGTGGCAAATATTTCGGTGTATGCTCCAAAGGTAATAAGACAATCTAGGCAGCGTAGAATATTGGATTAAATAGCGGGGAACGCGGGTTACGTAGTAGAACTGTTAAGATATTTTTGGGGGCTTTTTTTGCCTTTATTGATAGATTCACAGTAAGTCGACAGGAGACGGGGAGAGAGATGGGGGTGGGGAAGACACGCAGCAAAGGTGGTCGGGATCGGGACTCGAACCCGCGAGAGGCTGTCAGGCTGGATTACCAGCCTAGGTGCCTGGACCGCTAGGCCGGTCCAGGCCACCACCACACTGTTGTGAGTCACTCACCACATGTCGAGGCTGGCTGGGGGAGGACACCACCACACTGTTGCAGATGGCCAGCGCCATGAAGAAGTCCACTATGTAGGTGAGCTCCAGACTGGGTGGGGCCACAGAGGTGGGCGGAGCCACAGAGGTGGGCGGGGCCACCCACGGCGAGCTGCCGCCACTCAGACCCAGCAGAGGAGGAGAGGACAAGCAGTTCAACTTCCTGACCAGCAGGGGGTCCGGTACCACCTCCTTAGCCTGGAGGGGGGAGGGGTCGGGGGTTGGGCAATATGAAGACAGATAATAGTAAAAGGTAATGATTGTTTATGGTTGGCTGACCAGTGTTTTTCAAAGGTCTGAAATCAGCAAATGACGTCAAGTGAAATTGTAAATAAACATTGTTTATTTGAATAATTAACGTTTGAGTTTAGAGAAACTAGACGTTGAATATTGGTTTTTATATTTTTTATCCCCGAGTTCCTTTCATTTGGAATTGTATGAAATACATAGTACAGTACTGTGTGTGTGTGTGTGTGTGTGTGTGAGTGAGAGAGAGCGCACACACACGTTTACTCATGTATTCATTTAATGGCCAACGACAGCACAACATGTAATCTAATTACAGTATGTAGCCTTGTGTGTGGCTGTGACTGCAAAGCGTTAATTGAAAGCCTGGTGTGTGTGTGTGTGTGTTGTATTGTAAGCATATAAAAGCTTCACGAGATAACATACATCATTTATCAGTGACACTGGTGTTTACACTGTTGCCACACACACACACACACACACACACACACACACACACACACAAACACGCACACACACTTTTATCTTTTTTTAACCTGACATTTTCTTGTTGTTTGGACTCAGAGTTGTGGGGACTGGGGGGGGGGGTCATTGAAATAAAATAAAAATTAAACAAAGTTTGCGAACCGTGAATTGGAGTGTGTGTGTGTCCGTGTGTATGAGACAGAGACTGACCATGCAGCTGCAGAGAGAGAGACAGAGACTGACCATGCGGCTGCAGAGAGAGAGAGAGAGAGAGAGAGAGAGAGAGAGAGAGAGACAGAGACTGACCATGCGGCTGCAGAGAGAGAGACAGAGACTGACCATGCGGCTGCAGAGAGAGAGAGAGAGACAGAGACTGACCATGCGGCTGCAGAGAAAGAGAGAGAGAGAGAGAGAGAGAGAGAGAGAGAGAGAGAGAGAGAGAGAGAGAGAGAGAGACAGAGACTGACCATGCGGCTGCAGAGAGAGAGACAGAGACTGACCATGCGGCTGCAGAGAGAGAGAGAGAGAGAGAGACTGACCATGCGGCTGCAGAAGGCACTGGTGCGCGGTGGTGGTTGGTGGCCCTGCTCGTCGTCAGCCTCCTCCTCATTGGTCAGCGTGTGCAGCGACACGGAGCTGCGGTTGCAGCTCAACGAGCGACAGCTGAGCGACTTGACGCTGCAGCCCGACCGCAGCGTGGGCGAGCGACCCTGGGCCTCGCTCTCCTCCGCCTCGTACACCTCCAGCCGCCGCGCTATACGCACATGCACACGCACACACACACACACACACACACACCTTAAATCCCATAGCAGAGTCCCGCAGGGCTGTATAGTTAGGGCTTCTCAACCAGTGGCCCAGAGACCACCAGTGGTCCTTGAGGGGGTTCCAGGTGGTCCCCAGAAAAATGAGGGAGAGTTGGTAACCAAATGGACCCTTATATTCATCTTTAACTATTGACAGTGTCAAATTATTGATGCAGCGATGTATCGGTCAATACCGGTATCTGCAAATGAAACAGACATTAACAGATGGCAGTAGCCGATGTTTATCTGTTGTTGATAAAGCATACATTTTGCATCGGCTATGTTGGTGTCAGAGCCTTAGATATAGACAGAGTTACACAAACTGCGTTCACTTCATGGGGCTTCAGTCCAATGGTGGCTCTCCTACGTAGACCTCTATTGAGAATAGGGGACAACCAACTGGGACAAGTCCTGGACCGGAAGTATAGGCAGAAATGCATTGGACTCAGGGCAACAGCCCAGCTTTAATGATCCCTTTGTTTTAGATTGTTTTGTAGTAATAGTGAAACATAAACATTAAAAGAGACTTTTTAGTTGTTACTGTACAATACTTTAAAACAGTTGTCATGTTGCACACATGCTTAAAATCGCTCTTATTTGCGCCGCCCTCGTTGAAAACAATGTATTTCCAACTCCAGCTTGTCTCAGTTGTCTACCGAGCTGTAGATTCTATGTTGGTGTGTTGGTTATCTGTCGTCTACCAAGCTGTAGATTCTATGTTGGTGTGTTGGTTATCTGCAGCCTAGATACCAAGCTGTAGATTCAGAACATTTATTTCTTGTATTGAATAATGTATTTGTTTCATGGTTTCATCCCGTGCTTCTCGAGAGTGAAACTATTGCAACCTGCAAACGGCAGCTGAGCTCACCGTTGTCCAGGTGGGGGTACTCCACCCCGTAGATGGTGCAGCGGCGGAAGACCATCTTGTTCTCGGTCAGCGTGCCCGTCTTGTCGGAGAACAGGTACTGCACCTGGCCCAGGTCCTCCGTGATGTTCAGCGCCCGGCACTGGATGCGCGTGTCCAGGGGCTCGTTGTACAGGTCCACGTCGTTCTGCATGAAGTAGACCTGACCCAGCTTCACTATCTCTATGGAGACGTACAGCGAGATGGGGATCAGCACCTGCATGTGTACGACAGAGAGGGAGAGAGGGAGAGAGAGAGAGGGAGAGGGAGACAGAAATCATTGTTTCCTTGCACTGTAGTGCCTTGGTGCATAGAAATGCTAAAATTAACGGTAGCCTGTAGCTTTGTATCTCCATGTAGCCGGCTTCCATTGGACATGAATGGCAGCCTGTAGCAAGCAGCATTGTGGTGCGTTCACACGGGCAGATGCAAAGACACCATTCATCTACCATCAATGGAATGGAAGCCAGCGACGTGAAGCTGTGACGCACATCCGACGTTTCTATAGCTGCTGCGAAAGAGCTACACATTGAAGCCGAGCTGGGTTCAACTTCCAGATGCGAAGCTACAAAGCTACAACCGTAGCCTCCGACACACGGCACTACGGACGCGCTCTTGATGACGCCAACGACCGCGTGAGCTGCGATCTTTCTATCTTTGCATCTGCCTCGGGTCATGATGTGAACGCAGCATTAGTAATAATAATGGATTGCATTTTTATAGCGCTTTTGTGCATACTCAAAGCGCTTCACAACGGCCCATGCATTCATACAGTACACATTGGGGAGGTGAAGCGGCGAACAGTCACCGCCAGCGTCCTCAGTGTCTTGCCCAAGGACACTTCGACATGCTTTTATCACCTCTCGACTCGATTATTGTAATTCCCTGTATCATGGCCTGACTAAATCCACTCTGTCTCGCCTACAGATGGTCCAAAACTCAGCTGCAAGACTTTTGACAGGAACCAAAATGCGCGAACACATAACCCCGGTTCTGGCCCAACTGTTACCAGTGAAACATTTGTGACCTGGTTTCTGCACCTCCAGCCTCCAGGGTACTCAGGTCAACCTCCCAATTGCCCCTTGCTGTCCCCTCAACGAGCCAAAAAAACAAAGGCGACCGGGCCTTCTCAGTAATTGCCCCCAAACTCTGGAATAGTCTCCCCACTGCAGATCAAATCCAGCCCAACCATCGACAGTTTCAAATCCTCCCTAAAAACTCACCTTTTCTCCATTGCCTTCAGCTCCTAGTCTTGTGAATGTTTTAAACCTTTTTGTAATTAGTAGGCTTTTTTTGTTGTTTCATGTTCTTTAAATGTTGTTATATTGTATTTTTATTATATGAAGTATTGCTAAACGTTTATTTTAATTTTGTATTTTATGATGTCATTGTTACATGAAAAGCACTTTGGGTCAACTTCTGTTGTTTTTAAATGTGCTATATAAATAAAGGTGACTTGACTTGACACGTCGACCAATGGATCATCGGACGACCTGCTCTACCTCCTGTGTTAGACCCACCTGCAGCACAATGATCATGGTCCAGAAGACGTAGAAGCCCGCCAGCGCGGGAGGAGGCTCATCACCCACCAGGAAGATGGGATCTTTCCACTGCCTCAGCCAAAGGCCATGACCTAGCACGCACGCACACACACACACACACACACACACACACAAAATTCAAATTAAACTCTGGCACCAGCTCAGTGGCCTTGTGGTTAGAGTGTCCGCCCTGAGACTGGGAGGTCGGGGTTCGATCCCCGGCCGGGTCATACCAAAGACTGGGACCCAGGGACCCCCTGCTTGACACTCAGCATCAAGAGTTGGATTGGGGGTAAGTCCCTGCGACATACTAGCGTCATGTCCAGGGGGTGTACTTGTACATCAAGGGAGATGCAAGGCTTCGTGGTGACTGAGGGTAGTATGGAGGGATTGAGGTTTCGAGCTATGAGGTTTCGTGATGAGGTTACGAACCTACGGCGGCGACGAAGCACATGAGGAAGAGCAGGACGACGCACCACAACACGTCCACGTTCAGACGTCTCTCCAGCTGGCTGCGCTTGTAGCGAGGACCGCTGTTGTTCTTCATGGCTTTGGTCTCATGGCCTAGAGGAGGAGGAGGACACACACATCACAGATCTATATATATATATATATATTATATGTTGTTCTTCATGGCTTTGGTCTCATGGCCTAGAGGAGGAGGAGGACGACACACACATCATATATATATATTATATGTTGTTCTTCGTGGCTTTGGTCTCATGGTCTGGGAGGAGGAGGCACACACATCTTAGATCTATATATCCGTTAAGATAGGACGGTAATTAGGATCATATTCATTAAGACTAGGCTGCCTGACGAAGACGTGTCATTTTGTACTTCCTTCCTCTTTAGGCTACACAGTGGAGTCAGTCTATATAAGTCTATATATAGATGTTTAAAAAACTGCTAATCAACGTCTAGGCTAAGCTCAGACCGCTAAGAAAACGTCTAATAGACGACGACTATTGCTCAGTGGGTAAGCTCTTTGTAATGTAAACTCTAATACCACACACAGTAGAAGTTGAACCTCGCCACTCTCCTTATTAACTCGTTTCAAACACATCGTAGCATCTGACACCAGGAAGGTACAGGTTGGAGGCTCAGCCAGTGTGTGTGTGTGTGTGTGTGTGTGTGTGTGTGTGTGTTATTTACACTTAGACACAGATACTTTTACTCATGTAAAAGTAGTTTTACATAAGTAAAAGTGATGTTGTTTTGGTTCCTCAAACATTTTAGCAGCAATAATAAACAGTAACAAGGCAAGAACGATTACAAAGTGCGAGCGTGCACTGACTCACATCCTGGATGTGGCTAAAGCTCGAGCCTCCATGTCACATATCAGTGATCACACAATTTTGTCAAGACCTTGCATCGCATTGTGATTTTCTTTCTTTTTCTTTAAAACTTTTCCTGGGGACCCTCTGGAACCCCCTCAAAGACACCCCGGGGGGTCCGCCGACCCCACCTTGAGAACCACCCCGATCCTAATGTAATGAAACCCAATAGTGACTTGCAAAGAATGGAACCAGGTCAGGCGTGCACTGTGGAGCTGTGGTGTAATGTGTGACTCGTCCTTCTACTATTTCTTTTTTTTTCATGGCCCGCAGCTATGAAGAGGAGCGTTGTCCCAGAACACTGTCGTGTGGAAACCCCATAAGTCCAAAACTGCCCAAAATAATATTTTTTCTTTATCTTTTAGCTTGTAATGAAGTGCATTTTTATAGAGCTTTTCCAAGTGCTCAAAGCGCGGCTTTACAATGGTTCATTCATTCATACATTGGGAGGTGAAGCGGGCGAACAGTCGACACCAGCGTCCTCACTTCCCACGTTCACACACCAATGGTGGCAACATAGCACCGACTGACTCATTGGAGGCAATGTGGGGTTCAGTGTCTTGCCCAAGGACACTTCGACATGTGGACAGGACAGGATCGAGGAGCCGGGATTCGAACCGCCGACCCACGGATGATTGGACGACCGGCTCCCCCTCCTGAGCCACAGCTGCCCATAACGTAGCTAAACGAGCTTGTAGAACTTGAATATCTACTGTGTGTGTGTGTGTGTACATAAGCTTGTAGAGCCTGTAGATCTAGTAGATCGAGTCTACTGTACTTGCAGACTCCATTTCGAATTTAGGGGGAAAACAACCTAAACATAAACAAACAGTTTGAGATTATGGAGATAGGAGGTTTGGGAGGCCGACAACATGGATGCAACTAACAACACCTGCATGGTGTCGATGAGGGCGAATGGAACGCCCCGACACTCACCTGACTGGTGCATGTGCGTGCCGTGCGTGCACGCATGCATGCATGCACGCACGCACACACACACGCGAGGAGGAGTCGGGTGCTGGATTACATGCCTTGTCAGATTTGAAGAGTCTCCTGAAGCCTTCTGCAGCTTTGCACCATCATTATGATATGCCAGTGCTTCTCAAACGTTTTCGTGCCAAGAAGAACCTCCAAATTGATAAGACTGCATATATTTGCCCGCGGACCCCCATCTACATGTTTTATACAAGCTTGTACATCTATTTTTGAATAGCAGATTTTCACTATATTATTGACATTGTGGACATTTCCTAAAAATCTTTGCATTTTATTTTGTATGCCTACATTTTAAATGTTTACTGGCTCCCTGTGTGTCCTAAGAATTTCAAAATGCAACTGTGGCTTGCTTTAATATATTTCTGATCTTGTGTGATATTTTGGATAATGTCTGCTTTCTGAACCAGATGTGGAGAAGTGAGTCTTGTGAGGCCTGTTACAGCGCCACCATGGGTTCAAATTGGCCCGCTACAGCGTCACCATGAGTAGCAGCAAAACACTACTGCTCGAAAAAGATCTTTGCACAAACCTCACGCAAATCGTAACATGATTATCTCTGGGGTCATGTGATCAATTCAAGGCGGTCAGATCATTCATATTCCATTCCGATTTGGCTACGACCGGCTTAAAAAACACGTTTGTGTGAGTGGCCCGTTTTGCACAAAATGCCACAAATCATGAACGCAGTGTCCGATTGTCTATTGACTCGAGTCTATTCCATGTTTGGGGATTGCACTAATTAGTAATTACTAATTAGTAATCAGTACAGCCAGTGCTTGCTGGCTTCTCAAGAAGACCGTGTCCTACTTGAGGACAGGACGTTCTACCAGATAAACTAGTTTTCTGTTTAGCGGCAGTGTTCTCTATTCAGATGAGCAGGTGTTTTATTTGGTGAGAAAGTCTTTAGACTACTGTAGGTGTGCCAATGGAAACATAAACCTGAGAGTCAGAACAGACACAGTAGGATATTGTACATTATCAGTGATTAAGATAAGGAATGGACTAATGCAGTGGTTCCCAACCAGACTGGTCCTTGAGGGGGTTCTAAGGTGGTACGGCAACCTTCCCCCGTGTTTCCTCACTAGTCCGATCCAGGAGAACACAGTTTGCCGGCCACTGCTACGGAGCTGACAATGAGGTGATATCTTCCTCCCAGCATAGACCATCATGTTAAAGAAGAGGAGGGTCTTACCAGCATAGACCACCATGCCCACAACGGTCTCCGTGTTCCGCACGGTGCAGCTTCTCAGTAGCAGGTTGTTCATGTGAAGACCCACCCGCACCTTGTTGGGATGCTCCCTGCGCACGCACACGCACACACACAACACACACAACACACGCACACCAATATCATCGCTGTTGGGTGGAAACCGTGCATGACTGAAAGTGATACATTTCAGGAAATGAGAAAATGGGGACAGAATGTGTTCCAATGGATCCAATAGAGTTCATATTTAGTCACAAGCTCTGCGAATAGGCTACATATCATTGGCTCAATATTTAGAAAACACATTTTGTTTTTAAAGACAAAGTAGGGCTTTCCGTCAGTATAGGGCAGTGGTTCCCAAACTTTTTCATGTCAAGGACCCCCGAATTGACCCTAATGATCCCACGGACCCCCATTTGAAAAGACATGCCAGTGACCCCCATAAGAGAAGATATTTATGGCTCTAGCAGTGATTCTTAACACGTTTAATTTCAAGGACCCTCAGTCTGATATGCAACAGGCTACCCCCATTTAATGGCATTTAATTCCATCTCTGGGACCCCCAATTTAGATTGTAAAATTAATGTTAATTTAACTCAGAGTTACAGACCCATAAGGGTCCATTTGGTTCCAAACTATCATTTAGATGGGGACCCCCTGGAACTCCCTCAAGGACCCCTGGGGGTCCCCGGACCCCACTTTGGGAACCACTGGTATAGGGCACTGAGATACATGGTCGGTTTATCTGCACCGAAAGCAATGACGCGTGCACGACACGCCCTGCTTTTGAATTCAGAATTTAATTTGTGGCCTTTGTACACAAATAAACGTCACAAAGGCTATCGTTACGGTTCTACCGCTGCACCTGTTGTTGTGGGCGTACTGTATACTTTGCCTAACGACAGTGTGGAACGATAAGGTGAATAATATAGACAAAGGATCCTCACATGTAACCTTTGAACCTGCTGAGGTCATCGTTGGGGTTCTCACACTCAATGTGACTGTGGAAGCTCTCAGGGGTCACCTCTGTTCCCTGGGATGGACGGACGGACGGACAGACAGACAGACAGACAGACAGACAGACAGACAGACAGAACATTCTCATTGGGTGGAATGCACACATATAACAGTACAGTCTATCCAGCATTCCATTTTTCAGGGGATGCCGAGAAATGATCAAAACTATAACATTGACAGGACACATTTTAGTCGACTAAATGAACTGCAGATTTAGTCGAATAAAACTAGACTAACACTAATATATTCCAGGTGACTAAAACTAAAGGAAGTTTCATTCCAAAGACTATGACTAAAATAAGAATTTGCTGCCAAAAACAACACTGGCTCCCAACAAAGCCACTCTACAAACTCACAACATAGTGAGCTCGGTTTCGAGGCTACGGCTAAAGGCTAATTGAAATAGATATTTCTTGTCAAAAGTCAACAGCTGACTGTCATTGTCGTGCGTTGGCATGGCTCTCTGTGTCACAGCTGCTGGCTCATGACCCAAACGAGTGATTGTGAGACATTGCCATGTGAGAAATAGCAGCTACCTGCTATTTTTGAAAAATCATGAAAAAAATATTTTTCTTTCAGAGCGAACGTTTTTAACTGAAATATTTGCTTCTGGGGCGTCCCTGGAACTACATATTTTCAGATGGGGGTCGACGGCAAATTTCATATATTTTTGGGGGTCCTTGTTTGAGAACCACTCACATAAAACATGGGTTTTTCAGAAAATATATCATAAATTAATACTGAAACCAGATATAATCATTAAAGAAAGTTTATGCATGTACTATGTGTACTATGTAAAGTACTCTTCATTTCCATTGTCCAGCCATTCAATTGCAAAAATAATAAAATAATAATAAATATATATATAATTTGGGGACCCCCCCAAAATAATGTGGCGACCCCTTGACGGGTTGAGAACCCCTGCTCTATATACAGATTGGACAAAATTACATTGTATTCATTCAAAACGTTGTCACTGATCTGGAATCCTATAGTGTTTATAGTTTCAATGTGCGGATATTCTATATGCTATGTTCTTGGTTTACTTCTCCTAGCGATGACTATTTATATGCATGTGATGTATTGCCATGTGTTGTCCTTGCTTACTGTAAATCGCTCTGGATTCAGAACGTCTGCTAAATGTCAAATTGTAAATTGTAATGCCGCTTCAATAATCAATTTAGTGGATTATAAAAAAATGAAACAAATTATCGAAGAAGAAAAAAAAAACATATACTTGAGAAAATAATTGAGTGAATAATCATTAAAGAGGGAGTGCCACAATTTTTGTATTTTTCCTTTTTCCAGTTTTTCATGTGTCTATGAGGTGACAGTACTTCATTAGACACCCTGGAGTTGTTTTTATGTGCAATGGTGTATTAAAGGAGAATTCCATGCTAGAAGGCTTTCTTACCTTTCTTTGTAGTTGTTACATCCCCACCAAAGAGGTCCAGGTGTTCTTTGTGCAAAAACTCCTTATTGGCTATTTACCCTACCATAAGCCCCCAATGAATTGCATTGAATGGGAATTGAATGGGGCTATGGGGTGTTGTGCTAATTTGCTTATTTCCATCTAAATAAGTAGTAAAGTGTGCCGCTTGGGATATTATTTACAGTACATTATGAAGAGAGATTATATACAAAAAATATATAATTTTGAGTGATGGAAATAAGCAAATTAGCACAACACCCCATAGCTCCATTCAATTCAATGAAATTCATTTAGGGCTTATGGTAGGGGAAATAGCCAATAAGGAGCTTTTGCACAAAATAACACCTGGACCTCTTTGGTGGGGATGTAACAACTACAAATAAAAAGGTATGAAAGCCTTCTAGCATGGAATTCTCCTTTAACTTTGTATTAAGGGTTTCTTCCTGGAGGCAAAGTCAAACGGGCCAATGAAATAAACAGTAATATATTGACATCACACTATCAGGCCCCTCCCCTAACCCCTCCCCATTTATCATTATACAACTACAGCTGTGGGTGCGGCTTCAGTTCAGGTGGACCACCACCCATCAGGCAAACCAGGCATACTTAATGAACTGGTGGGCGTGCCCACATAAACACAATATTTTAACAAATACCGTACACTTAGAATTATAGAAGATAACAGACAGCTGCGGTTTCAGCGTGGCTGCGGTGTCGGTGTGCGTAGTGCGTATACCTGTGGCAGGTCGGCGACCACCTGCCTCTGCTTGAGGTTGGTCTCTCCGTCCAGGTTGGCCGTCTCGATGTAGCAGACCCCGTGGGGGTCCGACGAGTACAGCAGCAGCATGTCCGCCGGGATGATCTCGTTGCACGACAGGCGCACAAAGTCCCCCACCCTCACGTCCTGCCAGCGCTGGGCCACGTAGCACCTCTGCTCACTGTGGAGAACACCGCAGAGACACAGATAGTGTTGACGTTTGTCGATTAAATACTATGACAAAAGAAATATTACCTTATTTTTTTTCTCGAAAACTAAATGGGAACTAAGCTATGACGACTAAAACTAAATGAAGTTTCATTCCAAAGACTATATGACTAAAATTTTAATATAAACTTGCTGCCAAAAACAACACTGGCTCCCAAAATAGCCACTCTACAAACTCACAACATAGTGAGCTCGGCTTCGAGGCTGCGGCTAAAGGCTAATTGAAAATAAATACATATTTCTTGTTATGTCAAAGTCAACAGCTGACTGTCATTGTCGTGCGTTGGCATGGCTCTCTGTGTCACAGCTGCTGGCTCATGACCCAAACGAGTGATTGTGAGACATTGTCACTGGGTCATCAGCACACTATCAATTCCATCCCAGAATAACAGCTCACTTTTTAACCTTTTTTTGGAATCTAAAATGAAATAAAAACTAACAATGACTAAAAGTAAATATATTGACAATTTTGTCAACAAATAAAAACTAGACTAAAATGTTTGGAAGGGATCTTGTGGACAAGAGATCCAGTATAAGTAAAAGAGATCTAGTGGACAAGAGATCCAGTATAAGTAAAAGACATTTTCCACTTGGTTGCATGTTAACTATGCAACCGATCATGCAAAATAGCTGATCTACAAGCTCACAACGTGTCATGCTGCGACGAGTTGTGAGCTTGTAGATCGGCTATTTTCCGATCGACCGTCTAAAAGAAGTGTAAAATCAGCCATTACGACAGCATCAAGGCCTGCCAAAAAAAATACATACACCGCAAATGGGAACCGCAAGGTTCCCAGTTCGAACCCGGGCTCCCCCAGACTCCAGAGTTAGTGTCGAAGTGTCCTTGAGCAAAAATCTGAACCCCCAATTGCTCCCTAATGTGCAGGTTGGTGCCTTGCATGGTTTGAACGTGTGTGTGAATGGGTAAATGTATATGTCTTAGATAAAGGCGCTATATACATTATACAGTAAATGCACCATTTACCATTTATGCATGTAAAGAAGTGGGTGAAATATAGGTTTACCTGTAACCCTACAGTTTACTGAGACACTATCTAGACACTGTCTCTCTGCATTTGATGCATTGATTGATTGATTAAATACTTCTTGTTTGAGGAAAAAAAAAAGCGCAGGAAAACACAGTTCAATACAATACAGGAGGATTCAACATCCAAGATAGCCTATATGGCTTGTTTCCATTTAAATTCTTGTTGGCTTGTTTCCATTCAAATTCAAAAATAGCAAAAGAAAAAGTTACTCTTGATGATTTGGTGTGACACTGTAGTATGATCAAGTAGCCAGGGCGTTAAATTACGGAAAAGAAAATGAAAAAGTTAGAATACGGAGATAAGAGGTTTTTGCCCGATGTGTGGTGATGGTCATGATAACGAAGCTGCTCGTGCTTTCCTGCAGAGTTTGGGTGCATCAGTGAACGCTGTGTTGACGTGAAGCAGTCAAGCTTGAAGTGATACGATCGCCTCCGCCAGCATCACTGTTTACATCGGAAATGATTTTACACGGCTCGAGATATTTCGTTTTCTTTTGTTTTTACAATCTACAAGGTCCCAATCAGGCCTGTCACAAATATTACACAATCAAATCACAATTAATTCCCGCAGTGTTTTTAAGCAACAGCATGCCGTTTTCAAACTGGGGTCCAAATGGAACATTTATTTTTTCCTGTAAACACGCGTCCGTGTCGGTGATCGACCGGAGGAGCGATAAAAAAAAAAAGAAAAAAAAAAAAACTCCTGGCAAAGGGAGAACAGCTGGCGAAATAAATGTGGCAGTCAATACGTTAATGTAGCATCACAACCATTTTAACCAATTTATCCATGTATACCAGGGTTCCCCAATTAATTTTCCTCAAGGGCCATATTTTGACTAGGGTACCAGGCTGGGGGCCGAGTCGGCACACGCGAGGTCGAGGTCTTGCCCTGAAAATGAATTTTCAGGGAGGATGTTATTGTATGTGATTTTGCTCACCCTAGTAATGGCAGTTAATAATATTTTATTATAACCAAAAAAAACAAAACACAGGTCATTCTATGAATGAATGAACCATCGTTTAAATATCCCAAGCAAGCTACAGAAGCCATGTACTGTACAAGTAGCATGTCTACTAGTAGTGTCTCACGTTACAGTTAGCCAGTCGTCCAGGGAGATAGTTAAGAGAAGCTAAGCTCATCCCATGGGTCTTTACATGGACCCCTCAGGTGACTAGCACACATGTACCTGGGGGTCCTGCACTATTATACTCCACAACAACAGTGTAATAATAATATAGCGCTTTTTTTGCTCAAAGCGCTATACAATGGTTCATTCATTCACATTGGGAGGTGAAGCGGCGAACAGTCGACACCAGCGTCCTCACTTCCCACATTCACACACCGACGGTGGCGAGTCACACCGACCGACTCATTGGAAGCAATGTAGGGTTCAGTGTCTTGCCCAAGGACACTTCGACATGTGGACAGGAGGAGCCGGGATTCGAACCGCTGACCCAGGGATCATTGGACAACCTGCTCTACCTCCTGAGCCACAGCCGCCCTGTACAGTTCATAGCTGGTTATTGAGCTATAGAAAGGCTCTTACATCAGACTATAGTGACTATAGCCTGAGCTCGTCATAATTATTTGACTATTCTGGAACTCAGCTAGACACAGAGAGTGTGTCTCTCTCTCTCTCATTAGCAGGCAACAGTGCATCACTCTCTATGTTTCTGGCACAACAGCGCCCCTACTGGTACTAATAGTCATACTGGTGCTCATTAACCAACACATAGGCACATAGGTGAACACATAGGTGAACACGTACATTGCTGTACCTTGGAGTGGTTGCACCACTCAAAAAAAGGTCTGCAAGCTGGATCATGCTACAAAATCTAAAAACGTTTTATTTAGGTTCCTTTTAAAAGTCAGAAATAAGATGATGTTAAAAGCAGGTAACACGTTATATACATACCGTACTCAAATAAGAAAGTTGTCTAAATGGTATATTATGCATTATATAATTTAATATAGTGCCTTATGTAGCACACAACCTCAGCCTGATGGTAAAAGTCTAATATCTCCCCCAAGTCATAGAAAATTCCCTTTGGATTAGCGGTTAAGATGTTGGCTTTTCACGCGGGAGGCCCGGGTTTGAATCCTGGGCGTTACACTTATCACCCATTGATGGCGGAGGAAACCATGCAAGGCACCAACCTGGTCATCAGCAACAGTTAGGGGTTCCAGTGTCTTGCTCAAGGACACTTCAACACTAACACCGGGGGAGCCGGGGATCGAACCGGGAACCTTTCCGTTCTACCTCCTGAGCCACTGCCAGTCTGCCACCCCGGTCTGGAGTGGTTAACAAACATGTTGTACATTTGGGAATGGCTCGCAGACCAACACCCTGCAACGCTTGTGCGTCATCGTCATAATCCACTGTGATATTTGATCTGTTGATCTGCAAACAATGAGCCAGCGCCACGATCCGAAGAGAACACTGTACGCCTCCATGTTGACACAACAGAGCTTAAATCATCTCTGAGGGGTGGAAACCTTGTAAGTACAAAACTGTTACTTTTCAGGATTCAAATTCAAAAATATGATAAAAGCAGCCGATCGACAAAGCTCAAAATGCGACACGAAGCTTGTAGATCTGCTGCTTTTGATGCTTTTGTGTGACGTGCTCAAGAACGGCGTTAATTACAACAACAACAAAAACACAAAAAAGAACAGAGATAAGAGGTTTTTGCCCGACGTCATAAATATGAACAAACAGCACCCAGATGTCTCACAATGAAGCTGATGTCATTACTATGGAAGTGACATGCATTGCAAACGTAGAGCTTTGAGAAGGCCACGTAACCATGATGGAACAAGTGAACACTGTGAATCAATTCACAACCAAACAAGTATGTTGGTACAGAATTCATTTTATATTAAAGAAAGACGTTTTTTGTAGCGATACTAAAGATAAGGGAAGTAAATTAAGATGTTTTCATTATGCATCATTAGCAAGCAAGTTTATTAGTCGCAAAGCGAAATAGAATATATCGGAGTCGAGATGGATTCTGATGGATCGATGATAATCGAATCGTATAGCCCTCCGAATCGGAATCACAATGGAATCATCAAGGTCCCACACCCAGCTGGGGAGACTCACGGCCCGGCCCCCCCTTGTAGTTCTGACGTTCTGACCTGCTGTAGACGTCGCACGGGAGTACGTTGACGACGCGGTCCGAGGCGCGGCGCCGCCAGTCCTCCCACAGGTCCTTGGTGGCGGTCGCCGCCATCACCGCCGCGATGGGGATGACGGCGATCTCCGGCTGGAAGGCCTCCACCACGGGCACGAAGTTGAGCGCCGCCAGGAAGATGAAGTAGACGTTGGCGGCGCGGTGCAGCTGCTCGAACAGGTTCTTGGGCAGGAAGGAGAGCGCCGAGTACTTGGTGGTGCGGATCTCGTTCCCGGCGTAGGACCGGAGGAGCGCCCCACCGCCGCCGCCGCCGTCGTCCCCCCCCGTCGACCACCGCGAGACCACGGTCCTCCTCCGCCTCCTGCTGCCACCGAGGTGCCGGTGGCGGTCCCCGGTGGTGGGTCGTGCCACCGGCGCGCGCTCCTGCATGCTGTGGTAGCGGTCCCCGGTGGTGCGTCGTCCCACCGGCATGCGCTCCAGGCTGTGCATTAGAGCCCGCGGTGCGCGTCCCGCCCCCGAAAGTGGGCTTTCAGAAGAAATTAAATAATCGATTCAATTGTCCCTTTTTAATGTTCGAACACACAAATATTCTCTTCTGGGGGTCCCTCCCTGGCATTTTAAGATGGGGGTCCATGGGCAAATACAAGCTCACAAGGTGTCACGATGCCACACTTTGTGAGCTTGTAGATCGGCCATCTCACCACCTTTGTGCGACAAAGTATAAAAGTTTAACTTTATTCCACTTGTTGGAATAAGTTGTTTATCTACTTTGACTGCGAGTGTTTCCGTCTAAAAAGTAGAAGAAAAAAAACATCAGAACAACTTCTTACTTCGATTCTTTAATATATAAATAATTCCATAAAAACTATTTTGATTAATGGAAAAAGTGAGTGCTAGAATGACGGCAGTGAATCTAACGTTGTAGCCCTGGTCTACAGCTAGTCAGGTTTCTAAGTTGCGAGCTCGTAGATCGGCTATTCATCCCCATTTCTGCACAAAACTCATTGCGTGATAAAGTAAAAAAAAAAGAGATACCCCTTGAGTCGATTCAAAGAACGTGCAATCTCAATGATTCGATTTATCGAAAAAAGTAATCCATAGAATAATCCATATTGAGGAAAACGCTCCACAGTTGTGCCGTCCAGGGTCTAGGAGTGTTCGAGAGGAGAATGAAGTGGAAGTGGCCGTACAGGTTCGTTTACCTGGCTGTAGGTCTACTCTACAGTACACCACGGCCACACCTCCACAGGGCAAACTTCAAAGTTCAACATTACGATTACGACTTCCTTGAAAAAACGGGGACGGTTGAGAACAAACACAAGGAAAAGAAAAAAGGAATTACGAGTCAATGACCGGCACCATGCATGCACTCAACTGACCCCTGGGCCAGAGGCAGTTGAATGATTCTCAGAGCATTCGTCTTTTTCAGTGGTATTGAAACTTTATAATTCATTTTTTATTTCAAGGACGCTCACAACTCTGAGAATTACAGACCATTTGGAAACCCCTAAGGGTCCCTGGACCACACATTGAGAACCACTGGTCTATACAATAAAATATAACTAGATAAAGTGCCCATCGGGGCACACTAGTGATGATAATTTGACAAAAAACAAAACAAAAACAAAACAAAAGTCGGCCTCCTGGTGGCGCTATAACAGGCTGTTCTGGAAAATTGGAAAATTTGGCATCCAGGGAGTGTGTGTGCAAAATTTGGCACCGACCGGTTTAACGGTGCCGGAGATTAGCTGTACACAGATGGAAGGACACACACACACGGACTCACACACACACACACACACACACACACACACACACACACACACACACACACACACACACACACACACACACACACACACACACACACACACACACACACACACACACACACACACACACACACACACACACACACACACACACACACACACACACACACACACACACACACACACACACACACACACACACGGACGGACTCACACACGGACGGAGGGCAAAACATACCCTCTCCCCATGCCTTCGGCCTGGTGGAGACAATAACAGTCTTACAGTGTCGATGCACACTGCTGTGCTGTGACAGGAGTGATGAGTCCATGTGTGATTTGGGATTTTGTGACAACCACACGTTATTATACAGACCCGACAAAGACAGACCTATAACCTATATCTTGTTCTCATGCCAGTTGAGACGGTTGGTTTATTGGAGCAGATATGGTCAATTATTGGTCAATCATTTACATGATTATGATTATGGTCAATCATTTACATGATTCTCCAACAGACAGACAGGGTGCAGAACCTTCTCATTGGGTGGAACGTACACATATTACAGTATATCCAGCCGCAGCATTCCATTTTTCAGGGGATGCCGATAAATGATCAAAACTATAAGTAAGTAAGTAAGTAGCCTTGCCGAGCCATGAGGCCCATAGGGCAGGAGCCTATCTCCTGTTTCTGTAGCGTGAGGCAGCATGATGTACAAGTACACCCCCTGGACATGACGCTAGTATGTCACAGGGACTTACCCCCAATCCAACCCTTGATGCTGAGTGTCAAGCAGGGAGGCTCTGGGTCCCATTTTTAGAGTCTTTGGTATGACCCGGCCGGGGATCGAACCCCGACCTCCCAGTTGACAAATTATGAATGCAGCTGAAAGAACCCCTCTTCTAGAAAATGAAATAAAAACGAAGTTATGATGATAAAAACCTATATATATATATATATATATATGACTAATTAAATCGACAATTTCTCCAACAAATACAAATCGGACGAAAATCTTAGGGAGGGACTAGTGGAGAAGTAGCCTGGGGTCCACCTATGCTTTCTATATGGAATAGGCAGCTCACGGCAGGATCCGCCGGGAGAATCGAGACGCAGCTGCGTGACATGAGACTAATTAATTAGTCTCCGCGTGCCGCGGGTTCGACTCCCGATCCCGACGGCCTTTGCCGCGTGTCTCCCCCCCCCCCCCCCCCCATCTCTCTCCCCACTTCCTGTCAGTCTACTTTCAACCTATCAATAAAGGCAGAAAAAGCCCCCAAAAAATAGACAGACACAAACACACGCGCGCACATTATTTAATGCATCTTAAAGCCTTCTGCTTTTGCAGATATTTCTCTCAATCTCCACTACAGCCAACATGTCCAACATCAGTCACACGTACTTAAGCAAACTGAACTACTTCATCTACATAAATAGTAATATCCTTAATGTTAATGTTTAACTCTGAGAGGGCAAAGACGAACCCTTTCCGGTCCATTTGCCAACTATTACCTGTGTACCTTGTTACTCTCTGAATCAATGCCAAAATCAACATGAATGTGTTGAACACAGTGCGGTTGTACAAACCCGCTGCACACACGCTCTACACAATATACCAGTAAGACGCCTGAGGGCGCTGAAACAAGAGCTTCTCATTACCGCACAGTTGAGAAGCAGGAGTTAAAACTATTCATCTGGTGTCAGTGAGCTCAGATGTAGAGTTGCTGGCCGTCTCATATATATATTCAGATCTGGTACGTCAAACCAATACATCTTTAGTTCATATATGGAGACGTGATGTCACGATGCGTGACCGGAGACGTGGGTGACTAGACGTGATGTCACAATGCGTGACCATATATGGAGGCATGGGGTGACAGACTGACTGACGGGAAATGCACGGTTTCATAGTAAGCGGCGACCTGCGGTCGCATTAATGTACTCACCCGCTGTACACACACACACACTACATAGATTAATGTACTGTACTCACCTGCTGTACACACACACTACATAGATTAATGTACTCACCCGCTGTACACACACACTACGTTGTTGTTGACCTTCTTGTCGAACAGGTAACGCCGGTAGTCCTCCAGGGCATCTGAGAATGGCAGGAGGGGAGACACGTCATCTTAACGGCCGGACGTTCAAATGATGTGATAAAACTAAATATGTTTTATAAAAAATAAAATAAAAGTTCTGTGATGTCACAACTTAAGTAGAGGAAGTTCACTTCAGTGAACTCACCTAAACTCAATTATGAAACATCAATATGCCGTACATGTAATTTAATCTCATCCAGTGTAGCGATAGTTGATATGGCACGGAAGGCATGTAACGGTACATTACTACCCGCCTCCCCTCCCCCGCTCATTCGCTGATGACAAGTTAATTATACATACTCCCACGAAGCAGTCCGTCTCTCGACATTCGACCACATTCTCACTTTATTCTCATTCGCTGCAAGCCATCTCTCACTCTGCCTCAATCCCTCCGTGCAAGTGTTCAAATTCCCTCCACCTCCACGAATAATAGAAGTGATGGGCGCTAATATATTAAAGTCTAACTCATGCTGATTAGGTGATGTAAATCAAACGGCGCAAACAAACATTAAACGCCATTAACAATAAAGAGAAAATATGACGTAAATTACACATTTTCCCTTCATTGTCAATGCGTTTACAAAACAAACATTGAACTAAAGACAAACATTAAACCTGCCCCTCAAAAATGTAATTTAGTTGACTAAACTCTGAGTAAAATATGCCAGCCGTGTCATGGTAAACGGTGCATTTATATAGCGCCTTTATCCGAGGCGCTGCACAAAGACACTAAAGGCCTATTAATAGTCTGGATTTTCGGTGGTGAGGTGACCACCGCTCCGGTGGTGAGCTGACCACCGGAGCTGAAATAACGTTGAGCGGTGGTGAGTAAAAACAGAGAGAAGGGCTGGAGCAGGTGGCGGTTGTTTGCTCTTCACCGCGGCTTGTGACGTCATGTTGTAGTTCGGTGGTCACCCCACCACCGAGGATCCAGACTATGTATGAGCCTTTACTCCTAACTCCTGGACACTAAAGGCTCATATGTACATAGTCTGGATTTTCGGTGGTGGGGTGACCACCGAGCTACAACATGACGTCACGAGCCGCGGTGAAGAGCAAACCACCGCCACCCGCTCCAGCCCTTCTCTCTGTTTTTACTCACCACCGCTTAACGTTATTTCAGCTCCGGTGGTCAGCTCACCACCGGAGGGGTGGTCACCCCACCACCGAAAATCCAGACTATGAATAGTCCTTAACTCCTGGTAAAATGAACAGTGAGAGGAACCTTTGATTGCGATGACACCGAGCACCACTGCCAGCGGTATCATGGTGATCTCCTTCTGGAAGGCCTCCACCACTGGAACCCAGTTCAGCAGCACCAGGAACAGGAAGTACAGGTTGGCCGCTCTGCGCAGGAAACGTATGTGTTAGTGCCTGGGAAACACCAACGCTTCACAATCTGACCTAAAGTCGTAGAACATTGGACCAACTGAAGCTGAAATGCAGAGACATTGGTTTAAAAAGTACAGTTTTCTTCCTATACTGTAGACTCAGTATATGAATGTTTTTCAATTCCAAGGTCCATTATTTATTCTGCACAAAAGGTATATAAACTGAAATGTTATCACGTATACAGTATAATTATTTAATTATTTATTTGAAATGATCAAATGACATATGAATACTATACAGACTATTGTTTAAGAGGAAAGGAAACAGAACTGAAAACTAAAGACTACAAATGTTTTATTTTTATTTAGATACTTATTTTTTGTTTTGAATATACAAGTGCAAGTGTGTGTGTGAGTGAGTGAATGTACTGTATGTAATGTATGTTATAAAAAAAGCCAATAAAAATATTATTGAAAACAAATTGTCAATTGCTTTAAATTTACTTAATCTTGGACTATAGTGATATTAATTCTAAATGCCTCTGTGTATATGTACGGTATATGTAATTTGTAAGTTGATTAGCGGTATAATGTGGTTACTTTGCGCCACTTTTGATGCGTATGCACCGTCCCAGCATATGACGTCAGGGTATAACTGGTATAACTAGCTCTCAATGATGACGTAATAAAGATGTGGATTAAAGGACCCAATGCCTTCGATGGTGACGATGGTGACGTCGATCAGTGTCGGGTGGATTAAAGGAAATGCTTCTATGTATATGTACCGGTATATGTAATTTGTAAGTTGATTAGCAGTATGCTTTGGTTACTTTGCACCACTTTTGATGCGTATGCACCGTCCCAGCACTTTTGATGCGTATGCAACGTCCCAGGATATGACGTCAGGGTAACTGGTATAACTAGCTCTCAATGATGACTTAATAAAGATGTGGATTAAAGGACCCAATGCCAGAGTGTAATTGGTTTTCGATGGTGACGTAATGACGATATGTTTTGTGTCGGGAGGATTAAAGGTAATGCTCCTATGCATACATGTATGTAATCTGGCACCACTGCCGTATCAGGCACAAGTAGTCATTACGTCATTTGCTGGGACGGTGCATACGCATCAAAAGTGCTGGGACGGTGCATACGCACCGAATATCGTCCTGGGCGAAACTAGTACTTGCGCGCTCTGCTTGCGCAAGTAATAATAATACTAATGGATTAACTTGACTAGTTTGAGTCGCCCCAACGGACCTACAAAATAATAAATAAACATCCAACCTGTGGAACTGCTGGAAGAGGTTCATGGGGATGAAGCTGAGCAGGTTGTACTTGGTGGTACGGATGCCGTTGCCCTGGCAACCCTTGGAGACGGAGCGGTACTCCGCCTGGTAGGGTCCGTGCCTGGCCACCACCGTCCTCCGCTTGGCCCCGAACCTCTGAGGAGAGCCGCTTCCCCCGGGCCCCGAATGCTCCAGGGGCCTCTGAGCAGAGCCGCCGGCCCCCGGGCGGGGCTCCAGGGAGCCCTTGGCAGGCAGGGAGACTCCAGGGCTGGAGTACCAGCCCCTGCTCACGTCCGCCGCCAGCAGCTGCCCGCAGCGATGGCGGGCCCAGTGGAGCTGCTCCATGGCTGGGGGCAGCAAGGACGTTATTATATAGTTGGTTTAATTTTTCCATTAGGTTTTTTTTTTTTTTTTTTTTGGTTTTTCAATTTCAATTAAGTTTTAATAAGAACTATTTTAAACTAGCAGGTTCTCTAGTTTCGTCGGCTTTAGATTTATTCACTTCAGTCATTAGTGAGGGGCAAAATTCAACAATGTGGGAAAATAGCAAATATAGCAGATCTACAAGCTCACAAGGTGACACGTTCAGAGCATGTGTTGACAGACAATTGTTATAGATTTATTTGACTTACATTTTTATTTAAATTCTAGTTTTAGTGGTTCATTTCACCTATACCGACCTTGGAGGAGGAGGAGGAGGAGGAGGATGCTGGGGAGGTGAGAGCAGAGCTGTGAGGCAGGCCTTCCCTTCCCCTCCGCTGTGGCCTTGGGTTGACGTTCACAATGCCATCATCCTGCATGCACAATGGGCAGACCAGACAGCCGGGAAATATGCATTATTGTCATGTCTTTAGACCTGCAGGTTTGCTGCATATATTTAACCACATAAGCCCTATAAGTAAGCCTTGCCGGGCCATGAGGCCCATAGGGGCAGGAGCCTATCTCCTGAATCTGTAGCGTGACTAAAGGGCAGTCCATAGTGTCTCTGACCATCGAACTTTTCGTCAGAAAGCTCCGGTACAACTACATGACGTCACTCGCAACTTCTGAAACGCATTCCTCCGAATATTTGTTCTGAAAGCTGCACTCCCAGATGTTGTGACTCTCCGAACTCTACTTCGGAGAAAAAATAAAAATCTGATCTTTCTGACGAAAAGTTCGGTGGTCGGAGACAGTATGGACTTGCCCTGGATGTACAAGTACACCCCCTGGATATGACGCTACTACGCTAGTATGTCGCAGGGACTTCACACTCCAATCGAACCCTTGATGCCGAGTGCCAAGCAGGGAGGCATTGGGTCTCATTTTTTAGAGTCTTTGGTATGAATGACCTGGCCGGGGATCGAACCCTGACCTTCCAGTCTCAGAGTTTGCAATCTAACACCAGGCCACGGAACAGGTTTTCAAAAAGGTCGAGGTTGGCAGCATTCTTTAATCTTTTCCACAAAACAGGGATAGATTCAGGGCACTCTGGTTGATACCGACAATAAGCCTCGTCGACATACCACTGCTGCTCCTAATACGTACATGTCCGAGCTGAGCATGCTCAGTCTCATGGTCACAGACACTAACATCTTTTGTGTTTACAAAATACACTGCAACACGACACACATCTCAACATGTCCCTGCTCACGAAGCATCCCACATGTATTCTGAACAACATACATTTTACACACACACACACACACACACACACACACACACACACACACACACACACACACACACACACACACACACACACACACACACACACACACACACACACACACACACACACACACACACACACACACACACACACACACACACACACACACACACACACACACACACACACACACACACACAGAAACCTCATATCTTAACATTTCAACGTTTTATGTTATTAGCTTGGATTCCCCATACTGTAGTGTAGATGATGTCACTGGTAGGCAGAATCTCCAGAATTACTTTCCAGCAGATCACTGCCTTCGTTGAGTCAAAATGGGAAATGGTTTCCAACACTTTTGGTCAAGATTGTAACGTTTTTAAGTACCGTACTTTTCGGTTTATCCGTTTTAGTTCTTTGAATATTTGTTTTTGTTTTCCGAGTATTTCTCTGTCTTCTGATTCACATATTTAATATCGCTGTGTGTACGGATATAAATGTATAATTCATTTAGTGTTTTGTACCCCTTGGCTACATTGAAAATGAGGGGCTGGCCCTCAACTACCACAGCATGCACTGTCTCCTTCCCCTTCATCAGCCCTTGGTTTCCTGTGTCAGTTTCTCTGTACTGTTTTACAACTATACAATACAATTATGAATGACTTTTTAATTTACTATATCTGCACTTTGTGTGCACTCATCTGCCAACACAGAGACAAATCATATACCCTAATAAATGCACATATAACCAACCACCAACCTGGTGTCACTATTTTAAAATACAAAACCAGGGCTGACCAGGTCCAGGATGTTTAACTAATTCTCCAAAAATAGCAGCTTACAGTCAATACAATGCATCACATTGTAGATCGGCTATTTCATCTCTGACACAGGTTATGAGTCATGGGTTTGACATACCTGACAAAAAGATTGAAAACCACTGCTCTGCATTGACCTATCTGACCTAATCGAAAATGGAAGCCATCGTTCTCACGATAATGAAAATCTAAACATTTTTGTAAAATAAAACTCCTATGAGACACAGACTGAGTAGAAAGAAATCGTGCCATTTTATCATGATTATTAGTGAGGACCTATTAAGATAGGTTGAAAAGTGGTACTTTAACACAAACAGTGAATGCCATTGACAACGAATGGCCAGCTTTGAGTGTTTGTGTAAACACAAACAGTGAATGACATTGACAATGCATGGCCAGCTTTGAGTGTTTTGTGATTGGCCCGATTGAGATGATGTATGATGATAAGAGCGCCCCTCACTTCACACGGTTGTGATTTTTTTAATGCACTTTGTCCTACGCACCTGGCTGTCACCAACCTTTTGAGGCGTGCATCGGCCTATTTCTAAAAAAGTAAAAACTCATCTGGCCTAATGAAAGCCTCAAATATAAACCAAGACTATATCTACAGTAGCTACCCCTGTAGCTAAATCAATAAACCAATAGTCAAGACAGCTGACTGAGAGAGAGAGAGAGCACATGATTCCATGGTTGCTGTTCTGCTTTCATTAGCACTGCTCACAACAATAACAGCGCACTGGGAACCAGGCGTTCCATTAGCCTGCGACACACACTAGGTCCATTCTAGACACAGCTAGGCCTATACTGGCCTAGGGGACAGAGGAATGGGGAAGTGTCTTCATGATGAAACATGCTAGAAAGAACTGCAGGCACTATACTTCTTCAAGTGACACATGATCCATTACTTACAGCAGTGGTTCCCCCAAAGTGGGTTCCGGGGACTTCTAGGGGTCCTCGAGGGAGTTCCAGGGGGTCCCCAGCTAAATGATAGTTAGAAACCAAATGGACCCTTATGGGTCTGTAACTCAGAGAGTGTACACTCGCAGAGTTAAATTGGGCGTAGCCCAATTCAGGTCAAACCGGGGGCCCCAGAGTCTTCTCTTATGGGGGTCCTTGGCAAGTATTTTCAAATGGAGGTCCACAGGCTATTGAGTATCATTTTGGGGGTCCTTGACATGAAAAGGTTTGGGAACCACACTGACTTACAGCACTGACGAAGGCTGCATAGAAAGAAATTGTCATTGTCAATGCTGTGGTTCTGTAGCTGTGATTCTGATCCAACATTTATAATTTTCAAGGACTCCAAATTTGATATGCATTAGGCCACAGAGTAGACCCCCCCCCATTTGATATCGGTTTTTAAACATACAGTGGGATTTCAATAAAGGCTTTAAATTAACTGGAGCCTATGTTTTCTAAATAAAATGACTGACATTTTAAAGTTGAATCAGCATATAAGCTGTGAAAGGAAGTATGCATTGCGCGCACACACACACACACACACACACACACACACACACACACACACACACACACACACACACACACACACACACACACACACACACACACACACACACACACACACACACACACACACACACACACACACACACAAACCGCTTGAGCCTTATATACTTTAACGCAGGCTGAATAGGGGAAATAACCAATCTACGCAACACGCTGTGCGCCTGTGGATTGTCACATTTTTTCTTCTTTTGAAAACTTTTACACAAACTGGGCCCAAAACTGGGATGCCAGGGTTAATGGTCTGGGGTGGACGACCGAAGCGACTGGGGTCAACTCCACATGAAAAAAGGTCCGAGAGAGAAGCGACTGGCCTGGTCTGGGGGTTCACTGTTGTTGAGGTTGCCTGGGAGAACTATCTGCTGTTTGACTGTTGCACTCCAGCTAAGATGTCACAAGTGTGAGTGACTCTCACAGGCCTGTCACATACTGTAGCAGTGCAGCCCAAGGCATCATTACTTAGCCCCTTACAGAGCTATACACTATATATCAGTAATCAGTTATGGCATACCGTACACCGTAGACTCAGAGACATATTAATAAGCATCTTGTTCTGTAGGTGTAGGAGGCAGAAGGTCTCGTCTGCCGGGTTGAGCAGGTATGAAACGTCAAAGTAGGCCAATGGCAATATGTTGATATCAATGTACTGTATGCCCTGCAGACATGTGGATTTTTACCAGTGGTTATTTTATCTATTTTGTTTTTTTTTCATAATCTCTCATGTACTGTACATAGCTGCTGCTATGTGGACCTGTTGATTGTTCTACAAACCAATTCTTAAATCACTATTATGGTCGCATTATTATGATTTAGGATATCATGATATATAATTGATATTTATGATACAAGTACAACCCATAAGCGTAGTCTCTTTTGCTGATTTTAAAAAGGCTCAATTTAGTAAAGTCAACATAAGCTGACTGTTATAACTGCTCTGGTATTTGCCTTTACCCATTGCTGTAAAGGTTTTATGAGCGTTTTATGAGTGGAGGAGAGCACTCGCACACACCTCAAAAGGCACTAAAATCAAAACTACCGACCTCTCAAAACAAACTAATAAGAGTCAGACTACTTAACTACATCATACAGAACTCACTTAAGCCCTGCTCATTATGCGAGGGTGGGATGGCTCAGGGTAGAGGACAGAGGTTTTTACTTTTAGCTTTTCTTTATTAGCACAAACGGCACCGTCCACAATGGGCCTGGTTTTCAAGATACTCATCAGGCTATCAGTTCCACTGGCTGTCAGACATGAATTCATGAATTCACCAGCCATCATAAAGTGTGACTACCCTCCTTCAAAACCACCTGTCTGCAAGGTTTGACACTCGTGTCGTGTGACAATGAACCCTATTGTCACGAAGTGTGTTCCATCTCCCTCATGAGCAAGCAGGCAGCCAGGCAGGCTCCCCTGCTCAGAAGACCCAGTTTCAAATCTGGTTCCACCCCAGTTCACATCCGGGGTAGAACAGGTTTAATTGAATACTGTGAAACACTGAAAAGGCTCCACAAAGCAGTTACACTTACATTTTAACATGTGGGTGCCCTACAGCCTACACTACAGGTAGGCCGGCACCCAAATGTCCAGCAGCAACCTGGTGTGACACATAGGGCTGACCTCAAAAATTCAAATATTCGAAGCTTCGTTTGAAAAGGTTTTTTGAGGGGCACTATATCCAGCTAGTATAACGTGTTATTGTGTTCACAAACTTTGTCCTACAAATAAACATAAAATTCCCATTGACAATGAATGGAGAATTTTACGTCATAGTGCCTGTCTGCCTGAGCAAATAGGCACAGTGTCTAGTTTACGTCATGATGATGTACGATGATATAGGCGGACCCCCCTCTCTTCACACAGGTGTGATTTTTATAGGTAGCATTTGACGTGTGGAATGGATCCTAGAAGCATCCAAACAACTTATGACATCACATGAACAACATTAAACAGACAAATAGGCACACACATGGAAAGCCAACATCTTATCCACTAAGCCACTCTGGCTCTGGCACGCACACACACACACACACACACGCACACACGCACGCACGCACACACACACACACACACACACACACACACACGATGACGAAATGATGAACTAACAAAGCAGGAACCAAACACAAGTCAGTCAGAGTATTTAAAAGCATAAAGAATGCATCCTTAAAGAGCAAATATCTCAAGAATAAATGTCGTTGATAGAATGCATAGCCTACATAATGACAACACAACTTCTACATGTGCTCAACTTCACTGGCACTGCAATTAATGATCGGTTTATTTGAGCCACAATTTCCTTGAATTCGTCGCCTACTACAACGTTAAAATAGCCGATCTACAAGCTTCGCAGATCACAACGAAGAAAATAGATGCAAAAAAACAACACTGGCAGCACAAAAACGGTAGTAACGTCGGTTCAATGTATAATTGTATATGGTTTATTCACCGACATGTCAGGATACATGACGGTTATTGCCTTGATACTCACCCCACCTGTCCCCATATGCGTCTGTGACTGTCTGTCCTTTATTATGGGGATAAATATCACACCACCCGGCCCGCCGTCATGATACCATCACTTATTCTTCATCATCACAATGAAATGAACCGAATGCCTCCTTTCTTTCTGCTTCTTCCACTACTGCGCACTGTGGAGCTGGCTTATAGTTACACACAACACGCACCCAACAGCATAGCACCCACAACACCGTAGACAGACACGCATGCACCCACTCATGCACGCACGCACACACACGTACTATTCACCACAGGCGCGCGCGTGCACGCACGCCAGGATGAAAAGAAAGCTGTTTGTTTGATCTGTTGTTGGTTGATGCTAAATGTATCGTATCGTCCTTAATAAAGTAAATGAAGAATGCATTAATAGTATGACAAAAAATAAAATGTGAATAAAATATATTAAAAAAATAGGCCTATAGCATAATAAAATATATAGCATATTAAAATACAAAATTTATAAAATACCCACAAACTGTTTTCTATTGTGGGTCAGCTTAGTCGTGTAGGCTATAACATTACAAGGGGATTGTATGTTTTTATATAGCCTAATTCATGCAAGCTGCACTTTGAATGAAGTCTCTAAAGGCATTTATATTTAATTTAAAAAATAAGTCACTTTCACTGCCACTGGTAGTCACGTCACGTGACTGCGTCAGTCATGTGACTATGAGTCATGTGACTACCAAATCAGCTGAGCATGACACAGAGCAAGGCTGTGTTCACTAAAGAAGGAGAGGTCATACACGTCACAACATTTTTATTTTATTTTACTGTATTTAACCTTTATTTATAACCAGTTAAAAAAGTCTCTTTTGTGTGAACTGGCCAAGAGAACGAGTCATACACGTCGCAAGTTCGCAAAGAATGTCTACAAAGCTGTTTATCCAATCATTAATTTGTGGCCATGAACAAGAAGTTGAAGGGTGCATTTATAGAATTCAGACCCTTTTTCCAATATATATCTTTTTACATTTTGAACAAAATAACCAATTTTCAATCGATCAAGGTGCCCACCTTTCCTTAGTGCCCACTCTGATTGTATCCCTCAAAAGTAATGGGTCTCATTCTTTTAATTTTTTGAGGGACGCAATTAGTGTAGATTTCCGTCGTACACAAAGATGATATTCCCATTGACAATGAATGGATGTGAATGAATGAATGTGCGAAAGTTTTTTCCTTATCCCAGAGATAGAAATGATTAAATGGGGGTCTGTAGTGTAGACTTATGCATGTCAAACTATATGGGTCATTGAAATGTAACAGGTTGAGAATCACTGCTAGAGCCGTGACAATCTTCTCTTATTGGGGTCCCTGGCATATCTTTTCAAATGGGGGGTTCGCAGGCTAATTAGCATAAATTTGGAGGTCATTGACATGAAAAAGTTTGGGAACCACTGCTCTATTTAATGGCATTTCTATGTCTGGGGGGGACACCAATGTATTGTAAAATCAAAGGTAATTTAACTCCAAATGGATTTAGTTCCAAATGGAACTAAATTAACCCTAACTGGTCCTCCGAGAGTCCGAGTTACAGACCAAGGGTCCATTATATTTGGTTCCTAACTATCATTTAGCCGGGGACCCCCTGGTGGAACTCCCTCAAGGACCCCTAGGGGGTCCCAGACTCCCCGGACC
This sequence comes from Protomyctophum bolini, assembly GCF_963924005.1. Classification (NCBI taxonomy): domain Eukaryota; kingdom Metazoa; phylum Chordata; class Actinopteri; order Myctophiformes; family Myctophidae; genus Protomyctophum; species Protomyctophum bolini. Next base: position 18,995,485 of record NC_137876.1, read on the forward strand.
CCAACTTTGGGAACCACTGCTCTATTCCTCTCCTCCTCCTCCTCTTCCCAGTGCCTCAGATCGTGACGTGGATGACCTCTCCTTGTTCAACAGTACTCCGCGGAGTACTGTTGAACGGGAGCAGGAAGCTGTCTGAATGAAAACAGCACCATGGTGCTTCTACTGCTCACAAAGTTACCTGAGGCTCAATGTCCTGCTGTAAGTACTATACTGCACTACTGTTCATGTTGTTTACCTGTGTGTTTGCATTATAACACAATAATATACATGCACTCACTCTCTACCCATCATTTCCAGCAGTTTATCAGCCACTGTAGTATAGTGGGGTGGTGAAACAGTCCTACTCCCTACTGTATTTAGGTTAATTGTTTCGTACTAATAGGCAGGGATGTTTTGGGGGTACCAAAAATAAAACAGTGGAAATACCAAAGTACAGTGAGACTGTGAGAGAGACCATATGTTTCTAACACTGCAGCTGCTCGTAAAATACAGACATGTAGCTCACTCTGGTCCATATAGCCCTATAAATGCCCTTTGCTGCCGTATTGAAGGCATTAGAGGCTAGAGCATTAGACCAGAGCTACATGATGAATGGATATCACGAGAATGGCTTGTGATATTACATTTCATATTTATACACACAGGATGACACATCCATGATCGTGGCCTCATGGTTTATACGAACCTGTTAATTAATTGCTGCAATTAACATGGAGTCATTTATTGTCCAAACAAAATACGGCTTCTGCGCCAAATGAAAATTATCTGACGTTTCCGTTGTCTCCTATAACCGATATATGCTTCTTTTGAAACATCTCACCACCACCAAAAGGCCGCAGCACGGCCTTTTCCGAGGGATATGTACGTCTCTATACCATTTCGCGTGGAATAGATGCAAAGGCCCTATGTAAAGTAAACAAACTTTACGGAGGGTTCCGAGAGGGGCTAGATCTGTTCCTATAGTTTAAGATTCGTGTAGGCCTGCTGTAGTGTAATTAATCACACCTGTCAATTCCGTGCCTCCCACTGCTCACCAAAGGACGTTTTCTTATATGTTCCGTAACCCAGATTGAAATGTATTTAATATCACGGTCATTCTCTAGCAAAATGTGTGTGCACAAAGACAAGTTACAACTCGAAACATAATGGTGATGTTGCATGGCATCTCAGTTCTTCACACAGCCCGCCAGAGGGAGCTGTTTACCAGCAGTAGAAGCTACAGTAGTGCTGCAGACAGAGCTATTTGAAGTGTATTATTATGACTTCTTTCATAATATATAGTATAAAAAGCAGTGTTAAAATCAGTCACTGTTTGAAACACTTGTACATTGGCTATTTTCCAACTATCTTTGATAATAAAATCACACCTGTGTGAAATGAGGGGGCGCGCTTATCATCATACATCATCTCATACTGGCCATTGGCCAATCAGAATGCCTGTTGCCTGTGATTGGTTAGGTGATTTGCTCGTTTACATATACATTTTCCCTTCAATGGCGTTTTGATGTTTAATTTACGACATATTTAGCAGAATTTCTCTGTTCATTGTCAATGGCAAATCTTGAGACGGGCGGGGACAAAAGCTGTTTATAGAAGGGGCAAGCGCCCCTTAAAAATCACACCTGTGTGAAGTGAGGGGCGCTCTTATCATCTTCTATTGCTTCATTGTTAATGGCAAATTAATTTGTGTAGGATCGACATAGCCAATTTGCTCGTCTACATATTACATACATTCTCCATTCATTGTCAATAGGAATTGAATCTTTGTGTAGGACAAAAACACAGATTTGCTCAGACACGTATGACGTAAATTATCCTTTGATTGTCAATGGGAAATTAATGTTTGTGTTAGGACAAAAATCTACACGATAGCTGCATATAGGAGGAGCTAGCGCCCCTCAAAAATGTGAACACATTTGAATATTCTTTTAACAGCAAATCTTGTATGGGGTCATTGGGGTAGGAGGGGAGGGTCCCTGGCACACAGTTGTTTTCAGATGGTGATCTGCGACCACATTTTGGGTCCTTTCCACAGAGACTGCCACAGAGACTGCTCTACCCTGAAGCAGCGTCGTGCTTTGTGCATAACAGATAGCACACAGCTTTGCCTTGTGTCAACACAGCTGCTGCTGTTCTTATCAAATAAGATAATGTGCTGGCAGCACATTTACAATTCAGGCATTTAGCAGATGAGTCTTAATCCAGAGCGATTTAGTGTAAGCAAGCAAAACACAAGGTAATAATATACATCACGTGCATAGAAATAGTTATCTAGGACAATAGGTGAACCAAGAACCAAGCATCAGTCTAACTAACGGTATTCTATCAAACATAAATAGTCTGTACATTGAAACTCAACATAGCATGCTTTCTAAGTTACATTATAGCCTTTGCATAAGACTGCACCATGGCTGTCAAGGCCTTGGCCCTAGCATAGATATTAAATCACACCCGTGTTAAGTGAGGGGCGCTCTTATCATCGTACATCATCCATTCATTGTCGATGGGAATTTAACCTTTGTGTAGGACAAAAATAGCCGATTTGCTCGTCTACATATGCCACGTAAAGTTTGTTCACAATTCTATGCTGTATTGATGTTGGTGCCATTACGAGAGATAGTCAAATTAACAATTCTTCTACATTCTCTAATTGTGTAGACTTTTGTAAATGAAGTAGTGCAGATGTTTAACAATAAGGTAACTCTTGAGAGCGTAAAATAAAACCAAATTCCCCGTACGGGTCCATTTAGTTTAATTTTACGTTCTCAATAGTTCAAATAGTACAAATCAAGGGTCCCATTTGGTTACCAGCTATCATTTAGCTGGCGACCACCTGTAAGTTGGAACCCCCTCAAGGAGGGACTGGTTGAAAATATATAGGGGGTGGGGATTCACACTATGGTCCCAGATGTGCACTTGGGACCACTTTTGGTAGTGTGAATGCTGCATATCGCTCCCGGGAGTGGATCAGCCAACCGTTCCCGGGTCCACATCGGAACCGATTGAAGTGTACTCGGATACGGATCGCTGCAATGTGAAAGCATTGAATACAGTTGAATGAAGTGTAGGCTTGGGCAATATACCGATATTACAATATACCGATATTACCGTTTACCCTTACCGCAATATTTGAAATCAAAATCGGTAATATCGCGGAGTATATAAATAATACTGAATACCGTCATAATACTAATATCGTAATTTTGTAAATTATAAATGTCTACATTACTGTATGTGTGTGTCTGTGTGATGAATTTACGAGTATTTCATTTTAAACAACTATAATTTGCCTAATAACTTAGTGTCCATGCATTGACTGGCACTGACGCTGAATTACGGCGACGAGGCGACAGCAGCATTGTCGGACCGCCTCCGCCCAGGAAAGCAAACAAAACATGGTGCCGGTGAGAGTAACAAGTCCTAGCAAGTTGGTTCGTAAAAAAAACCATCTGGAAATACTGCTGTTTGGCAGCATTTCGGGTTCCAGCCAAATGAAAAAGGTCGGTAATACCGATTATCGCGGTATTATTCACGGCATCAATACCGATATCAAAAAATCTATATCGCCCAAGCCTAATGAAGTGTACTCGGATATGGATCGCTGCAATGTGAAAGCATTGAATACAGTTGAATGGAGTGTACTCGGATACGGATCGCTGCAATGTGACAGCATTGAATACAGTTGAATGAAGTGTACTACTCGGGTTGTGGACAGAATCAAGGCTAATGTGAATCACTAGAATTTCGCCGGCCTTTGGCCGGCGAATCCTAGTTACATTGCAGCGCAATATGGGAAGAAGGAAATTGCCGGAGTTGACAGACTCCACTTCATGTTTCAGCTGTGTTTTTAAACTCAGTAGTGTGCCCTGCACATGTAGTAACGGATGGGTTATAAATTATTATAATAACAGAAAGTGTTTTTTATTTCTCATAAATACGCAAACATGGTGAAACAACTACAGTCACAGAGAGCAGTGCCAAGGTAGCTGCTGCCTGCTAACGATGCAAACAACAGCCTTGCCTGTCGTGTGTGTGTGTGTGTGGGGGGGGGGGGATAGCACTAATTTTCGACATTTTACTGTGTCATAAATATTTACATCTGTAGCCTATATTGTGATTACATTTGACCGTACATTTGACTCTTGTGTTATATTCTTGTGAAATATTCAGTAAAGTATTGTGGTGAAATAAGTTGATAAGATATGCAGAGAATATAATACCAAGTTTGAAATGCATTAGGCCACAGACCCCCATTTGATATCATTTGCTCTCTGGGAAAATCAGGGTCCATTTGGTTCCATTTGTATGCTCTTGGAGTATGATGACTGTGCTAACAGTATTATCATAAAATATGTCTCAGTTTGATTCAAAAAAACATATTTCATATGTGTGAGCTTGTAAAGTAGAACGTTCAACCTAGAGACAGTGTTGCCAAGTCTGATCATTATAAGCTACTTTGGACTTGTTTATCTATTGGTAGTCCTTGACATGGAAATGTTTGAGTTCCACTGCTCTGAAACAACATTAGACAACAAAGTTTGACAGTCAACACTATAATTGATTATTTTAAGACTAATTTCCGGACCATTTCTGATTTACCTACTTTGAACTGGCCTATTAACATTTTTATAGACCTGGTTGCTTGTTTCACTCTCACATCCACGATATGTGGCAACCCTGGTCCCTGGTTTGTTTTGGTTTGCGTGTGGATGTTGTTTTGTGTTGCTTTAGCATCTTTAGCACAGTAGCTATCAGAGGCTGCAGCAGCTGCTGCTGTCATGAAAACGCAAGTTTCTGTCCCAGAAGCTCACGTTAGGTCTGCGCACACTGTACGTTGCTATGGAAACCTGTCATCAAATGCTGCTAACGTTGTGGTCAGCACTGTTAGCATGTGTGCTATCAGGCAAAAGCTGAGATAGATATAAAACTACTGGCCAAAATGTCATACAAAACACAACACCTAAAATCGGAATGTTATTGTGACCTACAGACCATCATGATTTGCTTGCTGGACCTATAATTAATGTATTTGCATTAAATTGCCACTCGCCCATATAAATAAAAAGCAAGATGGCTGCCGATTGCGAGCGGAGAGACGGAGAGAGTAGTGACGTGTGAGCCGGGGGCGGGCCTCTGACAACAGCATGAACACAGGGCAGTGTTGCCAGGTTTGCGAATTGTAAGCGAGTTGTAGTGTGTGTAAATAGCGTGGTTGTGGCCTTGTTTCTGCCCCTGTTGTGGCAACAGCACATGTCCACCAGTTTCTGTCGACCAGTTTCTGTCCACCGCTTTTGGCACGTGATCAACTTAAGCATTGTTATATTAGATAGATGACCAGGCAACCGTATTCGGGAACAGTTGAAATTATTTACATTTATATTTTTCTATAACACTTATGCGATATCACAATGGTACAATATCCATATGGATATAATGATGATACTGGGGATGTCCCGATATTATAATTTTTTGTTCCCGATCCGATTTCGATGATGTGATCGCCCCAGATTTTCCGATCACGTGATCGGATCGGGACAACCCTTAGTTCAAATCAATCGGACTCGATATTAACCCCCATATTAACTGTGTTGCATGTGTCGATCGCTGTCTCCCTCCCCCTGCAGCTGTGTCACGGCGTGGTGGACGGGCTGTGCGGGCGGGAGGGCCCTCACCTGGCAGACTACGGCGCCACCTGGAGCCTGGAGGAGTGGCTGCAGCTGCAGGAGTCTCTGACGTCGTTCTTCCGCCTGGCCGTGGGGAACAGCAGCTCTGAGGAGGAGGTCAGGTTAAAATTATGGATTTCGAAAAAAATAAATGGCTTAAATGGCCGACCTAGAACAGGGTTGGGAAACTTTGACGATGGAGAGAGCCACTATATTTCCACACTCACTCCAGAGAGGCCACATTGCATATTACTGTCGTAGCAAAAAAATAGCTGATCTACAAGCTCAAAACGCGTCGCGGTGCGACACGGTTTGAGCTTGTAGATCGGCTATTTTTGCCATTTTTATACAAATACAAACTAATATTTGTATTGAATTTCAAATGCATTTAATTATAGTTATGTTAACTTTATGAACTAAATACAAATTCATTGGACATAAAAAATAGACAATAACATTAAAACTAGTAATTAGCTGAAATCAATAACATCAATGTTCTGATATTAACCTGAGGGCCGCATTAAGTGATGGTGCATGGGGGCCGCATGTGGCCCCGCGGGCGGCCAATTGGCCACGTATGACCTACAAGCTCACGAGGCATCGCCAGGCCATGTGTTGTGAGCTTGTAGATCGGCTGTTTTAGCAATTCATTTTTGAAAATCAATGGTTTAGAGAGACTGCAGAGCTGGAGGTAGCAGAGACTTAAAATGTTGATGTTCTCTGGGAGTAACGAGGATGGATGGGATCAGGAACGAGTACATCAGAGCAGGGACAGCGCATGTCGGATGTTTTGGAGATAAGGCCAGACTGAGATGGTTTGGACACGTACAGAGGAGGGATATTGAGCATATCGGTAGAAGGATGTTGAGGTTGGAACTGCCAGGCAGGAGGCCTAGAGTACCCAATTTGGTGAAAAATCATGTTTCTGCAACAAACCATTTCTGCAACAAACACACTGACATTTGTAAGATTTGTGGCACCCTCTATGGGTCTAAGAGAAACAGCTTTTGGCTCTGTATGTGGTGTTTACAGTTTCCCATCAGAGGTGTAGAGGTGTTTGGCAACAGTACTGTATAGTGCAGGCATTTTGAGAAATTACCTCAAACAAATTGCAACAGAAACACTTTCAACTGTTTTTGTTTCATAAATATGTTAGTAACAACATATCAAAAGTCCCAACTAAGAAATCCCAGTGGAGGAACCATAGCCGTCAAACTCATCACAAATGTGATGAGGTCATCACATTTTGGCTATGGCCGTTTTTAGTAGGGATAGACAGATCACCAATCCGTGCAAAAAAAAGATTTTCGACGATATTGGCCAATGTTTTTTCCTCTCTATGCAACACTTGTGCTGTTGAATGGGAGTAGTCCACTGACATGATATAATATACTGTTATTGATGCCATGGTGGGACATTTGTGCTTTACAACCTGGTGCTGCTGAATTGAAGAGACCAGCTTGATTAGCTTATTTAGCTTATTTTCATTATTATTTTTACAGGGAACATTTTAAAGCTTTTTGGGAACTGTTTTGTCACGTTTTATTTATAATAGAGGGTATGTGCGTGACATCATCATCAAACCAGGAAGTTATGCAGGAACGCCTATACTGAGTGGCCTAAAACAACTTTGTGGCCTTGACAGCCCATACATCCACACAGAAAAGTCATATCTGATTGCATTAAACGACGTTAAACAATGTTAAACTCACTTTGCATGTTGCTTTGACACTCGATTTGCCACTCGATGTGCCATTCACTTTAAGCATGCGCATACCCTCTATTCAGTTCATAAGAAATGCCGTTAACTGCGAGCTAATTATAATGTTGCATTTGATAGAACGAAACATTTGAGGGTATAGTATTTTGTTAATTATTTTTTTAATTTCAATTTCAATTTATAAGAAATGCTGTTAAATAGGTGCTCCCTGCACTAGTAGGACTGCTTTCAGAAATGTGAAAGTTTAGTTTTTTCTGAGTTAAGTGTACTCACAGTATTGTGCCGTATGGGACCACAGTTGGTCGTATGGAACCGGATCCAACGTTGAGGAAACAAAATCGGGTCCATCACATTTGGAACCGTTTTTGGAACTTGGTTTTATCACACTGTCAGAGCTGGCATATGGAGGTTTTCCTCCATAACTCTCCACCAAGGACCACCATAACTCTCCATCTTCCCTTATGCCATAATCTTATTAGGCATGTTTTGAAAAAAACATCTTAAAATAGTGATGATGATAATAATTGATCCACATTGATTGACGTTTTGTGAACTGTTAGATCGTTTATGTTTTTCAAAATAATAAAAAAAGCCTAATAAGAGTAGGCATAAGGCATAGAGTTCCAGACATGTAAGGGTCCATTTTGATCTCTCTCAAGGCCAAATTTATATATACGGAAAGATATATAGGATTCGTTAAGGAATCGCAATCGTTCAATCCAAACCCTAATCTTGGCGTAGAGTCAGGAGCGTGTGTGCGTGTGCGTGTGCGTGTGCGTGTGCGCATCGCACTTGCGATGGCTTATTATTGTTGTGTGTTGTTGTGCTGCACACGCTGTGTACTACTGTAGGTGCTGGCAGTGCTGGCAGATGTGTCCAGCGGCCACCGGGAGGCGCTGCTGGCCGTGCTGAGGGCCAGACAGGAGGAGATGTGTCAGGCTCTGCTGGACAGAACCAACAACATCTCCAGCACCACGCTGCAGGACTTTGACTGGCAGCTCAAGGTACCGTACACTGTTTCTGTGACTGGCAGCTCATGGTAGGTAGTACCTCACATGTTCCCCCACGAGTCCCTGTGTCCCCTAGGGTACCTGGTACCTCACATGTTGTCCCCGTGTCCCCTAGGGTAGGTATACCTCACATGTTCTCCCCGTGTCCCCTAGGGTAGGTAGTACCTCACATGTTCTCCCGTGTCCCCTAGGGTAGGCAGTAGTACCCTCACATGTTCTCCCGTGTCCCCTAGGGTAGGTAGTGCCTCACATGTTCTCCCGTGTCCCCTAGGGTAGGTAGTGCCTCACATGTTCTCCCGTGTCCCCTAGGGTAGGTAGTAGTACCCTCACATCTTCTCCCTGTGTCCCCTAGGGTAGGTAGTACCTCACATGTTCTCCCGTGTCCCCTAGGGTAGGTAGTAGTACCCTCACATGTTCTCCCCGTGTCCCCGGAGTTCTCAACGTTTTTGGCTTGGGGGACCCACGGAAATACTTTGGCTATGTCTGGCATAACATGCAGTAATCCTGGTCTCTAAAACTGCCTCCCCCTGGCCAGCCGGGGCGCCTGATGGAGGGGCAAGGAACTGGTTGGAATTTATTTTTTATTCATGAATTCTTGCTTTTTTGGGGGATGTTTTTTGAAAATGTAATAATAATAATAACTAATGTAATATATAAAAATAATAAGCTAATGTAGGAAACAAAAAATAAATAAAGGGACCCATAACAATGTGTCCGCGACCCCCACATGTGTCCCGACCCCAGTGTTTGTGAACGGGCGCGTTAGACTGTCCTCTAAGCACCCTAACAAAGGCTACGGCGCTAGTTCATTAAAATGCAACCGTAAAATTAATCACCTGTAAGCCTATTTCATTTGACGGTTAAATTGTCTTCTTGATTTTATTGTCTGTTTTTAATTCCCATTAGCCCCACGGACAGCCTGCGTCTCGTTCTCCTCCTCCTACAGACATATTATGTTACCTACTGCGCTCACTTTAAAAGCACAGAATTATATTGGATATTATTAGATTCATGGCGCCCAGGCTGGCCTGTACATCAGTGTGTTAGTCTGCACCAGAAGGTCCATTATTCTTTTCGACATTTGAGCCACGGACCACCATTATTTGATGAGACGAGACTGAGGCGTCTGAGGCTCAGGAGTTAGAGCAATGATCCGTGGGTCGGCGGAAGTGTCCTTGGGCAAGACACTGCACCGACCGACCCCACATTGCCTCCAGTGGTTGCCACCGTTGGTGTGTGAATGTGGGAAGTGAGTGAGTGGTGCCACTGGCGTTGACTGTTCGCCGCTTCACCCCCAATGTATGAATGAGTGGACCGTTGTAAAGCACTTTGAGTAGGCACTCACAGTGCATAGAAAAGCGCTATAAAAATGCAATCCATTATTATTATCTAGCCTCTCAGACCCAAAACTAAAAAAAGATTTTGTCCACAATTCCCTGCTGTATTGATGTGGTACCATATGAAAGATGACAGGCAAGACAGGCAATTCTTCTACATTCTCTAATTGTGTATAGACTTCTTGTAAATTAGGTAATGCAGATGTTTAACAATAATGTAACTCTTGAGAGTGTAAAGTGATGAATGATGGTTTCATTTTACACTTTCTTAGATTTAAATAAGGGTCCATTTGGTTACCAACTCTCCATCATTTAGCTGTGGACCGGATGGAACCCCCTCAAAGACCACTGGCAGTCCCCGGACCACTGGTTGAGAGCTCTGTAACGATGCATTTTACGATACATGGTTGACATGTACATACATGGACGATATTGGTTCATTATGGCGATACGACACGCTACGATTGAATGATTTAAAATCGATGCAAAGACATTAAAACTGTGTGAAACATGTGGAAAGTGCAGGTTTTTTAAGGGAAAATATATGAATATGGATATGAATATTACTCTGACACCACCCTGTCTGTCTGACACCGGCTGCAAAACGTTACCGATACACTCTGCTTGCAATCAAAAACCGACTGAATTTACAGGGTGTCAATTTCATCATTATCTCTCATGTTTACACATTGCGGAGGACATCGCTGAGAGACTCATCATTATTGAGGTTAAAACATATATATACTAATAAGAATGATAAATTATTAAGCGTCTTTCTGCACCGCGGATGTGAGGAGAGTGGTGAGATATTTATACATACACATAGCATAAGACTATTAAAACACTTCCCTCCCCATTCACGAGTTGGACGAGTTAATTCACCCCTTTTTCGGCCTTCTGATTGGTCCCTGACTGACTAACCAGTTCCGCCCTCGTTCCGCCTTGTTTATGTTAAATTTGCTAAAACATACTTTTTGGAAAAAACTAAAAACAAACATGATATGCCCAGTCCAGTCATATGCGGCACCTGTGATGTTCCTTTTTACTGGCACCAAGTTTAAAATAACAATTGAGTGCCACCATTATTTGATGAGACGAGACTGAGGCGTCTGAGGCTCAGGAGTTAGAGCAGGCCGTCCAATGATCCGTGGGTTGGTGGAAGTGTCCTTGGTGGTCCTTGGTGGTCCTTGGTGTCCTTGGTGTTGTGGAATAATGAAGTTCCGGACGACTTCTCTCTTTGTTGACAGTTTAATCTGGTAAAATACACAGATGTATCTGGTCAGTTTCTGTCTGTGTAACACACCCAATCCTCAGCACGTCATGGGCATGGCTCATGTTAGACTGACACCACTCAATAAACATACAATACAGATTTCAAACAATGTACCTGGTAAATACACAGACGTATCTGGTCAGTTTCTGTCTGTGTAACACACCCAATCCTCAGCACGTCTCTATAATAGAATTAACAGTGTGACCAAGAGCATGTTTTTAGTTTAGTTTACAGTTTAGTATGTCAAAATAATTAATTGAAAACATGTACAAAACATCGCCACTTCATGTTGGTACATTTAGCATGTTTAGGACAACTAATATTACAGTATCACAGTAAACATACAGACTCTTGTTGAAAATATAGTGTGCTGACTGCTGAGGAACACATGTCACCATGGGCATGTCTCATGTTAGACTGACACCACTCTAAACATGGACACCAGTGTTATTCAATGGGTGCCGCCCACTAACCAATAAGAAATGTCATTGCTGATGGAGCAAGTGGAACCCACTAAACTCTGTTACAAGTGCACAGAATATCAATATGAAGCAACTGAAAAACATGCTATTTCAATGGTAGTGGATGGAGAGAGAGGATTTTTGTCCAACCACGAAACGGGAAGCAATGGGTGCGAAGAGGCCGGGGCACAACCACGGGCGGGTCTTGACAAAGGGTGAATTGATGTAGGACAGCTTCCCCCCCAATAACGAGTTACACGAGTTACGTTTTCATTGTTTAATTCGCGTTTTTAAATCCAGGCACTGAACGTGGCATTGCGATGTAATTAATTCTGCAGTCAAACTGTTAATATATTTTAATTAATAATAATAATTATTATTAATAATTATATTTACATACACAGCATAAGACCAGCAGATCCAGTAATGTTCGTGAGGTTAAGCATAAGGCGCTAAAGTGGTAACACATTGGCAGTGGAGTAACTAAGTACATTTATAGAACAAAGCGGAGATCCGGGCACACTTAAAGGTTAAAAAGGAGGAAAACTTTATTCAACCGACATGTTTTGACCTATGAAGACCGTATAGGTCCTAAGTAACATAAGTAACATCCGGTTGTGGTTTTTGGCTCTTCAAAATACGTTTTTTTTATTGTTCATAATTTTTATCCCACGATTTTTGCAACCCATTTTTTCACCCAGTGTCAATTATGTAATGTAATCGTGGGCGCTACACTTCCTCTGCCAACCTGGGGGGTCATTCTATGCATGAGGAGTCTAAGCTGCTTCTTTTTACCTGACAGGGGAGAGTTTCCCCAGCCGGACGTATGGCGTGGAAGGAACATGTCATTCTGACCAGTTCAAGGTAGTTTAGAGACCAGGATTACTGCATGTTTTTGTGAAGGCACCTACCCTAGGGGACACGGTTAGAACATGCAAACTCCACACAGAAAGGCCCTTTCGCCAACCCCGCCTCGGGTATGGGCACTGATGATGCGGAGGAGAGTACACGCCCCCCCAGTGCCCACAGCGTCCCCAGCGGGAATCGAACCCACGATAAGGATTGAACGGGGTGAAAATCCTGGCCGGTTCGATTGAATGAATGAATTTATCCTGGAGGGTATTGTGTTAAACGTTTCCCTGCCAAAATACGTAGTCTGCGGTATTTGTCGGGAAGCGACGCTGCCTAAATGCGTAGCCTATGTTTATTCAGTATAAATGTGTTTGATCCTATCTAGTGGAAAGCCTACTCACATTAGCTTCGGATGGCTATCTGTTGTTAGCTTAGACCCTGGGTTGCGCCATCTTTGATTGTGCATGCGCGTGTGTGCACGCGTACTCACGCTTTCTTTAGTCTCCAAATGCCCCTCCCAGGTGGAATTTTTGGTCAAAACAGCGCTTATTGCACGGAGCCTGGTGGTCGTAGTAATGGTGCCGGCCAGTACTAATCATGCTCCAGGCAAGCAATAACATCCGGTCGAGAGTCAACACACACCATTAAGCTGACACAACATCCGGTCACTGTGTTTGATCTTCAAAATAAGGGTTGAACGGTGCGATATCCTGGCATGTTATTAATTAATCCAATAATACTTAATGACCGCATGAAAACTCCTGTCGGGCGGTCGTTGAAGTTCATGTTGTATACCCCTCTGTCCCCTCTGTCATTTCCTCGTATTTCTTTTATTTAAATAATGTCATGCACATTTGTCCAGTGCATAGCCTACTGTAGGCCTGGTTGACTAGATTTAGAGGACATTTTGATACTCTTGCTACTGAAATGATCGATTATTTATACGGAGAAATCCCGTTATTTAACATGCATCTCAATGGGTGAGAAGGACAGCTTGCCCTGTCTCCTCACTGCTAACGTGTCTATTGGACAAGGACGGGTTGGGGAGGGACTTAGCGAAGGGCTAATTACAGCATAAGACGTGGAAATAAGACGTGCTCAATCGGGCCATCTGTCTCCCCTCCTCCCCCCCCTCCCATCTCTGTCTCTCTGTGTGTGTGTCTCTCTCTCTCTCTTCAATTCAAAGGGCTTTATTGGCATCAGAAAACACGTTTTACATTGCCAAAGCAAAAGTGGAACAAAACAAGACATGTGTAAACAGAGCTGTGTTACACTGAAGAAAAAAAAAGCTTACAAAATCTCTGTCTCTCTCTCTGTCTCTGTGTCTCTGTCTCTCTCTCTCTCAGTTAGCGCTGTCCAGTGATAAGATCCAGTCCTTGCAGACACCTCTGTTGAGTCTCAGTTTGGACGTGAGGGAGAACGGAGTCCTCCGGCCCGTTGTCATGGAGATGAGCAGAGACGAGCTCAACAGCCTCGTCAGCTCACTGGAGGCTGCCAACAAGGTACCTGTCTGTCTGTCTGTCTGTCTGTCTGTCTGTCTGTCTCATTGTCCATCACTCTCGTTCTCTCTCTATCTTTCTATCTGTCTATTTTTCTCTGTCTCTCTCACTTTCTCTCTCTCTCTCTCACTCTCTTTCTCTTTCTGTCTATGTCTCTCTCTCCCTTTGTCAATTCAAAGTAGCTTCATTGGCATGAGAAAACATAGATTTACATTGCCAAAGCAATCTCTGTCTGTCTCCTCCCTGTGTGTGTGTTGTGTACAACACAGGGAGCGTGTCATTGGCAGTCTCTACCCAGCGTAGCAGAAGGAAAATGCTGAGTCGTGTGCTCTGCCCTCTGGTGACTCATTGTGTTAAGAGCATCCGCTGTGTTTATCCTTGTATGTCACCCAAATAACACATTCACACTTGCACGCCGCGCACACACACACCTCAAAACACCTCCGTTGGTGGTGCAAGGGTCCAAGGAACCCTCAGGGTACATTGAGGGGTAAAAATGGTGCATTTATATAGCGCCTTTATCCGAGGTGCTTTACAGTGTGCCGTTGCATGCATGCATACACACACACACACACACACACACACACGCACACACACACACACACACACACACACACACTTGGTGGCAGAGGAAACCATGCAAGGCACCAACCTGCACATGGGGAGCAATTAGGGGTTCAGATTCTTGCTCAAGGACACTTCGTCACAGACTAGGGGCACCATTCCATTTCGGGTTCATGAACCGGTCGGGAGCGGATGATATCGCTACGTCATGTTGTAGTATTGTTCTGTAGTCAGCAATCTTCCGGAACTTCCTTTTTCCCCTCAATAAAAGCTACAGGCTACGAGAGGTTTTATTGTTATTCTTCCGGTTTGAGGGAAAAGGAAGTTCCGTTTGATTGTTCCTGCCGGACGACTACAAAACAACACTACAACATGACGTAACGGTCATCCGCTCCCGAACCGGATCATACGGCACTTTTGGAACTTCTGGAGACCAGGCTTTCCTCCGAGGTGGAAAGCCTGGTGAGGCGAGGTCGGGGGCTTTATTGGAAAGGGTAAAAGGGGGAGGACGGCACGAAAGGAAAAGCCTGCTTCTCGACGGTTCAGTTAACCTGACATGAGCAGATTGCATGTTGTTCAGAGGTTGTGTAATGATTGTCTAATCCTAACCGAAACGGCACAGCCATTTCATGGTGTGGATGCTTGGCAGACGGGGATCCAGAATTCAAGCCAAGCTTGATGTGAAGATCCATTCAGGAGCCAAGCATCTGAACGGACCTCCGTGGAAACGCAGATCCATTCAGGAGCCAAGCATCTGAACGGACCTCCGTGGAAACACAGATCCATTCAGGAGCCAAGCATCTGAACGGACCTCCGTGGAAACACAGATCCATTCAGGAGCCAAGCATCTGAACGGACCTCCGAGGAAACCCAGATTGTCGCATAATTAACGATGCCACGGCGTTGTGCTATTGTCGCTATTGTATACTGTACATTATAACAAATGATAACCCGGTTAGACCCGAGACCAGATTGACAGTTGTCTGAAAACCCCATGTTTCTATATCGGTGGTTTTCAAACTATTTCATGTCAAGGACGACATGCCGCCGACCCCCATCTGAAAATATGTTGTTTCAGGGATCCCCAGAAGCAAATATTTGAGTTAAAACGTTAGCTGTGAAATAGTATATATTCAAAGATTTGCACACATTTTCACGATTTTAAAATGTTTAATGGTTAAAACACCAAGGGTGCCACAGTCGGTAGTGCTGTTGCCTCACAGCTAGAAGGTCCTGGGTTCGATTCCCGCTGGGGACTCTGTGGCCGCCGGGGCGGGCGTGTTCTCTCCTCCGTGTCATCAGTGCAGATGCAGGGTTCGTGAAAGGGCCTTTCTGTGTGGAGTTTGCATGTTCTCCCCGTGTCCCCTAGGGTAGGCACCCTCACAAAAACATGCAATCATCCTGGTCTCTAAACTACCTCCCTATACCTCCCTCTAGGATTACATTAGATAATTGACACTGGGTGAAAAAACGGGTTACAAAACCGTGGGATAAAAATAAACAAAAATAAACACCAAAAGGGGTTCCCGTCCTAAGTGGTTAATTGGTTGTATTTATATTATATATATATAATTTCCAGGGAGAGCGGAGCATAACGGAACATACTGGAACACCGGTTTCAGGTTTCACATTGTCTTGGTCTGCCTTCAGTTTCACACTGGTGCACAAGACAGTAACTTACATGTACTTACAGAATAATAAGGCTATCACACGGCTAGCACTTTCGATATCAAAGGACACTGATCACCCCCTGTATCGCTTCTTTAACCTCATGCCATCTGGACAAAGGCACAGAACCTTGCCATGGAAAAAGGTCCGTTTAGTAGGAGTTTTGTTCCATCAGCCATTGCTGCATTAAAAGGATCCCTGGCTGCCTCCCCCTGGCCAGCCAGGGCGCCTGATGGAGGGGAAAGGAACTGGTTGGAATAACGTGTTCCTTCCACGCGCTACGTCCAACCAGGGAAACCCCCCCCCCCCCCCCCCCTGTCAGGTGTAAAGGAGCAACTTGGACACTCGGGCATGAAGGAAGCATGAGTTCAAGTCCGTTGCTCTCCCCTTGTCCCCCATATATGGGGACTAGGTTGGTGGAGGGTGTGTAGAGACCAGGATCACATTAGATGATTGACACAGGGGTGAAAAATGGGTTACAAAATCGTGGGATAAAAAATATATTAAAAAAAAATAAAAGGATCCCTGGCTAATAAGACAAAATATGTCTTAAAACACTATACTTGCCCTCTATAACTAATAATGTATGGAATGCATAATGCTAATACAAAAAAACGTAATACTTCCTAAAGTTAATATGAGCATAACCTTGGACCGTGTGTGTGTGTGTGTGTGTGTGTGTGTCTGTGTGTGTGACGGAGAATTATTTCATGAAAATCAAGATTTAACGTCCTGTGGCTTTCCAGAGAGAGAGAGAGAGAGGGTCATGTGTCGGTCTCACACTTGAATCGCGCCATCCTGCATGTGCGTGATATGTCAAAATAAATTGTAATAAAAAACAAATGATGTGTATAGCCTATATATCGGGTCTAAATCACATCTTGGTGAACTCTTGCAGTGTGTGATGCCTAGTCGGCGACCAATCGTTTAGTGTGAAAGCCACCAAGATATGACAGACGATTAAAAAAAAAAAAGACTCCTGCCGTGTGAAATACATAAACGATCTGATGACTCGCCGACAACTTTAAAACTCCTACAGTGTGTAGGGGCCATAAATCATTGAAGGCCAAGTACTTATTTGACTTTTTTTTTCACAAGGCCTCCAGGCCAATTAAAGAGGTTTTTAGAGCTTAAATTGATAACATTATAATCATGATTCAAGACAAATCTTACAACTCTCGTTCTAAGAAAATGGAACAAATCTATGGTGGCCTGTGCGGAACTATTGCTACTTCCATTTAGCAGTGGATGAGTTATAATTGATAGCGGTGCCGGCGTACAGGCGTGGAAAGTGCACGCACACAGAATAGCAGATATATATATAGCAGATCTACAAGCTCACAACGTGTTGCAGGCAACGCGCTGTGAGCTTGTAGAGCGGCTATTTTGGGTGTGTGGTACCGCCGCCGTGCAACGAAGTCTAAAGGCTCATACATGGTCTGGATTTTCGGTGGTTAGGTGACCACCGAACTACAACATGACGTCACGAGCCGCGGTGAAGAGCAAACCACCGCCACCGCTCCAGCCCTTCTCTCTGTTTTTACTCACCACCGCTCAACGTTATTTCAGCTCCGGTGGTCAGCTCACCAACGGAGCGGTGGTCACCTCACCACCGAAAATCCACACTATGAATAGGCCTTAAGTATACACGTATGCTGCAGTGCGCACACACCAAACGAGTGGTTTGGTGTGAACCGGTCCGAGACAGATAGTATAATGGCATGTCACGTGTATAAGTTTTATATATTCATTCAAATAATTTGTTACGACTCACGCAGGAACAAGGGACCATCACACCTCTCTCTCTCTCTCTCTCTCTCTCTCTCTCTCTCTCTGTCTGTCAGTCCAGTGTCATTTCACAATTTTCGATCACACACACTTTCCGACTGATGGGCACTTCTAGGCAATTAGCAAATGCGATGATGCGATACTTAATATTTAATGACAGCAAAGCAA
The DNA here is from genome assembly GCF_963924005.1 of Protomyctophum bolini. Classification (NCBI taxonomy): domain Eukaryota; kingdom Metazoa; phylum Chordata; class Actinopteri; order Myctophiformes; family Myctophidae; genus Protomyctophum; species Protomyctophum bolini. The sequence continues at coordinate 19,013,488 of NC_137876.1, forward strand.
GCAACTGCTCATTTTACTTGATAACCAGTCATTTGGGCTGCAGGGCAGACTGGTCCTATAGTGTTTAAAATCAGATATTCCTCTAAGTCTGGGTAGAAATGTAAAAGAAAAATAAAGGTGCCTTTTCGAATTACAGCCCCTGCCCTTCACATTCCCTTTGCACGTCCTTGCCCCCCTCCCCTCTCTCTCTCTCTCTCTCTCTCTCAAGCAAATTAAATGGAATGGACTGGACTTGCTGGGTGTTTTTGCGGGCTGCGGGGCGGGGCAGGTCGTTGATTAATATATTGTTTTGCGGGGCGGGCGGGTTATGAAACAAAAAGCCTCAGAATGATCATCTCAGAATGATCATCATCACATGTGTTTTCATGTCTTCTCAGGTGGTGTTGCAGTTAAAATGAGGCGACGACCACCATGGACTATACGGCAGTGGTTCTCAACCTGTGGGTCGAGACCCCCGGGGGGGTCCCCCAGATAGACAGTAAATACTTTTTAACCCATTCTGACCTGAGATCAGATTCTAAAAAAATGTCTTCTACATCCTGACAGTTTTCCATTCTGACCTGAGATCAGATTCTAAAAATGTCTTCTACGTCAGTCGTTCTTCGCTTTAAAAAGAATAGCAGATCTACAAGCTCGTAGCGCGCCACTCGGTGGCGCGCTATGAGCTTGTAGATCTGCTATTTTTCAATAGCTAAAGCATAACATAGTGCTAATACCAAAATGGGTTCCCGCCCAGAATGGGTTAAGACATTTTTTATTAAAAAAAAAACGAGAGAAAAAAAACGAAAGAAAGAAAAGAGACCATTAGTGGATCAAACGTAATGAACAAACTATTATAAAACTGGTGAAACATTGGCCAAATTGTCAAATAATATGAGCAAGGGGCACACATTGTGAAAATCGCAGATCTACAAGCTCACAATGCCACGCAAACGAGGCGTTGTGCAGCTTGTAGATCTAATTTCACAATATTTATCTGTGGAACAGAGTCAAACTAAATGTAATGCCTCGACTTGACAATTCCAAGTGCATGCCAGGTTGGGGGTGTCCCCAGTTCAAATATGATTGTTTTGCGGGGTCCCTAGTTCAAATGTGATTGTTTTGGGGGTCCCCAGATCAAATATGATTGTTTTGGGAGGTCGCGGCTTGAAAAGGTTGAGAACCACTAGACTACGGGGCCAGAAGACATCGGAAGAGGGACTGGCTGTTAAAACACCACTGTAAAACACATCGTAGCTTTGAGGGCAGAAACCTTGTAATAGAAGGTATGCGCATGCATAAAGTGAATGGCAAATTGAGCGGCAAAGTGAGTTTAACATTGTTTAACATCGTTTAATGCAATCAGATAGGACTGATACAGCTGTCAAGGCCAGAAAGTATTTTCTCGGTAGGCGTTCATGCATAACTTCCAGGTATGATGATGATGTCACGCGCATACCCTCTATGTCCATATTTCAAAGGTTTTGTGTTTTGTTTTGTATCGTTTCGTTTTTTTCCCATGAATTAATGTCCACCTGTCAGACACGGTATCTATCCAAGATACAAAGTCACATGCAGTTTGATGACACAACCGCAACGATGCCTTCTGTAAGAAAACGGTGTTGAATTCACGTGCGTCTGTATTCAGTGACTCTTAATTGCATTCCAAGTTACGTTCTTAAGTTCAAATTTGAGTTGTGAATGCATTGTATTGTATAATAAACTGTTGAAATGAGTATTATCTCAGCCCGTTTATGTGCAGTAGCTGGGATGTCCTGAAAAGCCTAACGTATAGAAACTTCCCCATAAACGGATGGTTCTTCACTTTCTGGGTGAGAATGGTCGAGGTCTGGCTGTTTGGTGAATAACTGGAGAAATTATGGACAGATTTGGACGGGGTCTAGGGCTCTGAACTAGGGGCTTTCAGAAAGGACGTCATGTGGTAGCCAAGTCTGTTGACTTTTAATGTTTGAAAATGCATGCCCCACCCAGTTGCTGTATGCTTTGTCAGAGGAATACCAGAACGGTCGCCTATCTGGTATTCCTAAACATAATGTCGGTAAACTATGTTAAAGTAAACCTATTTAACCTCAGTAACCCTGACCCTAAAGCCTAACCCTATAACTATGCCTGGCTAACCTAACCCTAAACTTATTTATAACCAATATCTATTATAGAATGAGAATACAAGTGTGCATATAATATTTTATCTTGGCGTTCGGCTCTGCTACATTTTTCTCCCTGCTCGGCACAATCAAACACCATCATTAAACATAAAGAGCAGGGAGATATACAATAAAAAACCCCATGGGGAACATGGATAACAGAGCCCACTGGTGGTGGTGGGAGCAAACATCACATAACGGCAACCAAGGAAGCTTTGAGAAGGAAAGAAAATGGTCAAGTGACTGGGCTGCACCATGACGCTTTCATGGAGGCTTTCATAGGAGCCAAACTACACCCAGAAGTTCGGCAGAATGCACTGGAGTCAATGAGAGCCCAGTGACCAGCTCATGAACAAACACTATTTCTGAATGACTGAGATCTTTTGTAAAGTAATCGCTTCTGGAAAATAACAGAAGACATGTATGTAACACATTATTGTCTGCTGTGTTGCTTTTCGATGTGTACACTGTGTAATTTAATAGAGTTATGGTATCTAAAGAGCACAAAACACCTTTCTGAACGTACCAAGTATCGCGAGACTTCCCACCGCTTCCTGTCTGTCAGTCAAATATCGCGATACTTCCGAGCCCCCCTTTTCTTTCCTTCAAAAGGGCACATTTCTGTCCAGAGGGCAAGGGCACCCCTAGTGTCTATCTGTGCACACCAGTGCTGATAGTAATGCATTAACCCCTTGAGTATATGAATGTGCCCTTGAGCATGGCATGAAACCCAGAGTATATCTGACTGAACTAACTCCGCAAGCTACGTATCAAATACAAGAACCGCTCCACCGAGCGAGTGATTGGCATGAGGACAAGCGTGTTTAAAGGCGAGCCTTCCGATTACCAAACGTATAGTCAACTGGATCCAAGTTGTGTTGTGGCTGTACCGAATATCTTTGTCAACAATAGCCGATGGGTCGCGAGTAAATATCATGGTTTCCTTTGGTTTCAATATAATATATGGATGTGTATGCCTATTATTTCAAAATATTTAAAAAACAGCAAAAATCAGTCAACATTTTTTTCAAAAGTATTTCAATAAATAAAACAAATGCAGCCTATAATAATGTTCATACCTTGATGATGATAAAAACATTTAAGAAGTAATGAAAATAGTAGATCCACAAGCAGAGTGCAAAGCAATGCAGTGCGAATTGAGCTTGTAGATCTGCTATTTTCACTAGTTTAATCGGGTCCTGGGCCGGGCACATGTCTATAGTCTCTCTGTTGGGTCTTGACTCTTGAGCTAAAAGGTTTGGGAACCGAACCCGTCAACCAGTCCTGTGATTTCCAAATGTTGATCACCTCACCTGTGTCTTGTTTAGTCCCAGCCAATCATGTGCTAAATGTCCTAATTGGTGCTCACCTGTGTGTGTGTATCTAAACTTCCCTGTGTGTCTTTTCTGACAGTTAGTCACAAGTCATTCTTTGTTCTAGTTTCCTTGATTCTCTCCCTGTCATCTTTAGTGTTTCGCTGCAGCAGTTATAGTTTTCTAGTCCCTGGCTGTAGTTTGTTTTCTCACTCCTTGTTTTTGGTCTTAATTAAATAAAAATAAATTCAGGAATTTGCCTTTGCCTCATCCCAGCATTATTGACTCACACATGACTGACAGTACTACTAGGGTACGTTTCAGGGGGGCAGTCAGACGGATATTTTGTGAAGCCACTAAGGAAATGAAAGTTCATATAATGGCCTGTTGTGGCGCTGTCATTGGGCTCAAAAAAACCCATAGCCCCATAGAAGTCCATGTATTTTGGCCCAACTTCACCTAGACTGTATTACCTTAATAAACATGGTCATTAATACTTTTTTCTTCCAGTCACTAGTTTAAAGTCTCATTTCTAATGTCATAATATTCTTTTTGGAAAATTATGGTCCCATTCATTAAAAAAATTACCATAAAGTCGCGCATGTTCTGAGGGGCGTGGCTACCGTTACAGTCTATGAACGGGATCCCCCACCCACTCGAGTCAAAATAAAAACCAACGAAGAAGAAGGGGGAAGTCCCGCCTCGTTGTCTGGGCCAGCCAATGGGCCAGCTGGGCCTGGGCCCGGATATAGAAAGATGGCTGCCTCCATGGCAAGGACTGACACATAGAAACAGGCTTCATTTTACGTCCACGTTAGACCCGCGGAACGCTTTGTCCATATTTTTTACAGTCTATGGTACGTTTGCATACTTTAAGTATGCTATTTGTTAATTTTAATAGAATGCACTTAATAATGCTGGCTATACAGACAGTAGCCTACTTTAACCTTAAGTAGTAGGCCTAGCCTAGCCTATAGCTACAAATTCGAGAGCAACCTTCACTTCACTAGTTTAGGCCTACATTTAGACCAGGAGTAGCTTAGCCTATATCCTAATTAGTAATTTTATAAACCTGGCTGCCCTACTAGGGGCCTACATGGGGGTTCAGTCGACTTTATATGATCCATCCGGCCACCGTGCCACGTATAAAGTAGGCTACCACTGATTTTAGGACTATATAGGACCCCTTTTTGAGGTCCCGCGAACCTTCCATTGAGAACCAATGTCCTATGATAGGCCTGCGCGCACGTGTCCTGCACACAGCCAGACGAGACGAGACGAGAGAGAGAGAGAGAGGGCCATGGATGGTGGAACGGATAGGATTCAGTGAATTCTGCGGACATTGATGAGACACACGCGCCACAGACAGACAGTCAGCCAGCGGGACAGGACAGGACAGGACAGGACAGGACAGGACAGGACAGGAGCAACGCATTCTCACACTCACTCTCATCTCACACACACACACACACACACACGACACACACACACACACACACACACACACACACACACACACACACTACACTACACACCTCGGCGGCGCGCACACACCGCAACGAACCACGCAACGTTACGTGACTCTCTCTCTCTCTCTGGGTTTTTCGTGCATTGCGGCTCCCCCCTAAAATACATTCTCTCTCGGCTTTTCTTTCTTTCCTTCTTTCATCAAATGATGAACTTGAACTTGGTCGGCGGCTTGTGACGTTGTCGTCATCATCATCATCATCACTCACCACCATCATCACGGGATTCATTCATTCATTGAGATTGAAAGGATTCGGGGTTGAGAGGACTCGGAGAGAGAGAGAGAGAGAGAGGGAGGGAGGGAGAGAGAGAGAGAGAGAGAGAGAGAGAGAGAGAGGGAGGGAGGAAAAATGCGCAGCATCTCCTCAGATGTGCGTGTTGTTGTATAGGCTATAGAGCACGATGCTCCACTTGGAGAATGACTGGAAGCTAAAGGTGATCCGTGCTCCTGCTTTTAACATCCCACCGACAGACTGACTGACTGACAGACGCAGCGAAGGTGCGGATCTATCCTGTATAGCTGTATAGCCTCTTGGATGTATTGACCACCTGCACCAGCCGAGCCAGCCCTGCAGGGAGGAGGCTGCACCGCTCCGGCCGGGTTTGGATGCTCTGTCCCCGGCGTCCACACTGCAGGTGAACCGCCAGAGAGACAGCTATATAGACAACCCCCGTTTTTCTTCCACACTGCAGTTTTTTCCCTTCCTCTCGCTCTATCTATCTTTTCGCCGACACGTTTTTGACTTCTGCTCTGTTGGAATATTAATAGACCCGACCTGGCTACATATATATAGCAAGTCCTTTTTTGGGGGGTCTTCATTGTGACTACTGCATGGGGCTATAATTATAACCCAAGTTTTGCATCTCTGAGCATCTGCGTGGCAAAGAACAAGAGCCTTTTGCATAGTTCAGATAGAGCTGCAAACTCCTCTCTCTCTCTCCTCCCGTCCTGGGATCAAAGTTGGTGAGGATGTGGAGTCATGTGGACCGGGGGCGCTGGGGGGTGTGCTGGTGTGTGTGTCTGCTGGTTACCATGGTGTGCGGGGCGCAAAGGTGAGCTCTGCACACGCACGCACGCACGCACGCACGCCTTGTTTGATCAATGCATTATTGTCTCACCACACTAATTTCTTCAATACAATACAAGACAACAATATAATGATATAATCATTGTGCATGCGGCTTTGTGTATGCCGCGTGTACGTATATGTAAAAGCCATATGTGTATAAGCATATTGGTATATGATGATACATTAATGCACGTTTGTGTGTCCTTAATGCTATAGCACCAACAGTAACGTGTGTGTGTGTGTGACTGTGTGTGTGTGTGTGTGTGTGTGTGTGTGTGTGTGTGTGTGTGTGTGTGTGAGTGATACCTATGTACAGTATGTGTGGTGTCCTATATAGCACCAACAGCCAACATGTCATATATATATATGATAAATTAACATGTATATATGTGTGTCCTCCTATAGCGTCAACAAGCCCAGTAACATGTCATGTATATATATATGATACATTAACATGTGTGTCCTCCTATAGCGTCAACGAGCCCAGTAACATGTCATATATGTATATATATATGATACATTAACATGTGTGTCCTCCTATAGCGTCAACGAGCCCAGTAACATGTCATATATGTATATATATATGATACATTAACATGTGTGTCCTCCTATAGCGTCAACGAGCCCAGTAACATGTCGTATGTGAAGGCCACCGTGGACAAGCTGCTGAAGGGCTATGACATTCGTCTGAGGCCTGACTTTGGAGGTAAAAAAAACAAACAACACACGAGATAACCCCCCCCCCCCCCCTTTAGGCTGACCCCCATGTGAAAATGTCACATACCATGACCATTTCCACAATGATTTTTGTGCATGTTTGTGCATGGGGGGGGCCCTGGAACAAAATATCTTTTGAGATAAATGCATATCATTTTTAGAAAATGGCATGCTGTGATTTAGAAGACATTTTGTAGAATCGGCCTCGGGTCTTAATGGGTCACATCAGGCCAACCCCCCCCATGTATTGGGCATTTAAGCCCCAGACCACCATTTGATGAGATTTTGCCTCACAGACTCAAAACAAAAAGGATATTGTTGTTGTTATCGTTGGATAATATTTCGTCTGCTGTATTGATGTGGCAAACATATAGGAAAGAGAGGACAGGCCAGCGTTGATTAAAAAATAACAATTACTTTATATACATTCTCTAATGAATCATTACTTCATGCAGATGTTTAACAAAAAATATTAACTCTTGAGAAAGTAAAAAGTAATACTTTTGGTGTTTTAGGCATTATGTAATGCTGAAAAATCGTGAAATGTGGCGCAAATCTTTGAATATACATTCTTTCAGAGCACGTTTTTTAACTCAAATCTTTGCTTCTGGGGGGGGGTTCCTTAACTACATATTTTCAGATGGAGGTCCGCAGCCGAATAAATACATATCATTTTTGGGGTCCTTGACATGAAATATTGAGAACCACTATATAGAAACATGAGGTTTTTCAGAAAATTGATTCACATGATTCACGGGTCCATTTGGTTACCCCCATCCCCCCCCCCCCCCCTCCTAGTACAGGACCACTGGTTGACAACCCCAGGGTAAAAATATTTTTTTGCATTCTTCATTTCCAAGGTGCCCCTGTGGACGTGGGCATGAGCATCGACATCGCCAGCATCGACATGGTGTCAGAAGTCAACATGGTGAGTGACATGGAGTCCCCCCGGGCTCTGTACTAGTAGTGTGTGTGTTTTTATGTTTTCCGCTCTACGTTGAATATCTTGAAATATCTGAAAATATAGCCAGATATTGCTGTTTTTAGTCGTACCCTTAATGAGGCAATGATTTGGTCAACACAGGAGTCTCCGCCGGTCATCAAATTATTGGCTTATAGGAAATTATACGAATACGACAAAAATGAAAGAAATCTCCATGGATTCAAGGTTACATGGGGGTGTGCAATGGAAAGAAAATAAGTAAGTCACTACTTGGGTGAACTATCCCTCAAGGCACGTTGTAAGCTTGTAGATCGGCTTTTTTTCACAGCGAGCGCTTTCCAATACGGATGCTGTTTAAGTGGGGAAAAAGCTATACTAGTTGGGTATAACTGGAACAGTGCACAGGCCGGATAACACTAAATTAAACCCTTGATTTAAAAAATGCTTAAAAATGCTTCAAATGGCTACATCCAACCTGCATAACCATGCAGTCTTGGGGGCTAAACAAGAAGCTGAAGGAGTAAGACTTAGGTCTGATAATGATGTAACCATTCATGTTCAAGTAAATCATGGATACGTTACCATTTTCCAAAGCATACATTTACACCTTACTTGTTGTAAGAGCGGCTTTCGGAAATAACAACGCACATGCATCCGTATTCTGTAGGTTCTCAGGTTATTTATTAACAGCCCCGACTTTCGATTAAACGAAACAAAATGTACATGAAGGCTATATATATTCCGTTCATCCGTTTGTGTGCTATGTGCTATGTGTGGTTGAAATGTTTGTCCCTGCCGCTCTGGTTTGGTTTCTGATCACCTGGCGTCACCTGCCTCATCACAGAGTGACACCCATGAGTCAACGTAACGTCCTCACATTACCATAGCAATCAGAAGATCATCGTGTAAATAATAACAGCAATAGCAAGCAAAATAACTCACCATTTCATAATGTCCTTTCATATATAGGCATAATTCATAGAAAATAAATAATAATCATAAATTATAAAGCAAGTCTACAAATGGCTTCAACACTGTATTTAAATTATATTTTGTACATTTTCTAAGGGGGGGTGGGGGGGTGGGGCACACTATTTGGGGTGCCTACTGGACCTGTACATCCACTATAGTTTCAGTTATTTTATCCCTGAAAATCCTCATTAATTTTTATTTAACTCTGTGAGGGTTGATTGAAACTCGGTGAGTTGTGCAAATGGAACCTTTCTTTGGTTCCATTTGCACACTGTGTTGGAACAGATGATCCAAATCTAGTTTTCTTTAGCCTCCCTCCCTCCCTCCCTCCCCGTCCTTCCGTCCGTCCGTCTGTCCCCCTGTGCTTGGCTTGGTGCAGCGTTGCTGCTGCTGCTGCTGCCACTGCTAAGGGAAAGAAAGAGAGAGAGAGAGAGAGAGAGAGAGAGCGCTTGCTGAGATTTCAGCACCTCCTTCCTTGGTATTTTATTTTCAGCACCGTGGACAAATCTGCAACGTGTCAAAATCCGATCCTGTTATGCATCGACTACATGGCACGCACGCACGCACGCACGCACAGCATACGCACACACAGTAGCCCTGTGGTTGTCTCTGCTAAAGAGAGAGTGTGATTTAACGAGAGAGAGAGAGAGAGAGAGATAGAGAGAGAGCTGCACACTGTTTTTTGGGGTTTTTTTTTTGGTTCTTATGCCACTGTTTAGTGATTCTGTTCACGGCCGTGCATGGAGCTTCTGGGTGTCAGTGGTTGGGAGCTATATAGCCCCATATATGAACAGCAGTGCCGACACTGCCTGCTCGCCTGTGGGCTGATTCTGTGCTTTGATATACTAGTCCTCTTTTTTTTCTCCTTCCTTCCTTTCTTTCTTTCTTTCTTTCTTTCTCTCTTTTCTTTCTCTGCTTTTTTTTTGGTCCTCAATGCAGTAATTACATAACGCCGCTGTGTCTGTGTGTGTGTGTGTGTGTGTGTGTGTGTGTGTGTGTGTGTGTGTGTGACTCAACAAAGGACGCATCCCTGAATAAACCCACCAACCAGGCCGATGATCACTTTTAGTGAGGGTGAGGATAATGCCGCGTCGGCAGAAGGTTGCTTTAAAGGGGCTAATATACACGGTGAATCATCGATATTCTTTTGTCTGTTATTTTGTGTTGGGTTCTATCTTGCCATATATGGAACCCGATTATAGGCCTACAGTACAAACACGCGCGCGCGCGCGCGCGGTGTGTGTGTGTGTGTGTGTGTGTGTGTGTGTGTGTGTGTGGCCAAGCTGGGGCTTGGATAGTGTATACAGTAGTTTTGCTTTCATGCAGTCGCAGGAGGCATGTTGCTAGAGATCCCGACCGAGGACTTTCTTTTTTTCTTTTTTCAATGCCGATCTCGATGTTGGAGAGAACCGATGAATTCTCTTTTTTTCCCCTTTTTTCTTTTCTTACATTTCTCTGCATGGAAATGAATATACCAATAACATTTGGACCTATAATAAGGGCATGCCCACAATAGCATATATTATTGCCAATATACCGTGTCATGAAAAGATGTCAAATAATGGATGATGACATATCAGTATAGGCCTATAGGCTACGTGCCAAACTGATACAGGTGGCTGCATGAATATCGTTGCTCCCGGGCAGAAACGTACAAATGCCTTCTAAATCCTGACAGTTTTCTGGAAAAACCCGCTCTCAAACGTTTTCCCCCAAAAATATATATGGCCGCCGACCCCCATCTGAAAATATGTTGTTCCAGGGACCCCCCCCCCCCAGAAGCAAAGATTCTATAGTTAAATGCGTTCGCAATGAAAGAATATTATATTCAAAGATTTGCGTCACATTTTCCCCGATTTTCTAAAATAGCACACAGCTATTTTTCACAACAGCTAAAGAATAACATAATGCTTAAAACACAAAAAGGGGTTCCCGTCCTGCAGAACACCGAAGCAGCGGATTTGCAAGCGCGCCGCGAAGTCCCACACGTTTCAAGCTTTGCCGATATGCAACTTTTGCCGTATATTTAATCTTGTCATTTAATTTTGGACACGGTGTTGTATGAGGTTTCCAACATCCCGACAGACCTCACTTTGGGCCTTGAGCTGACGCTGTTATGACGTGTCGTTGTCTGTCCTATACAGTATGTCCAAAACGCACACTTTTCAGGAAATGGAAATGGTTCCAATTTGAATGAATGCATCCCTTGTGGTTATTGTTTGGTCACAAGCTCGTGTCGATGCTTGTCATCGGTTCAATGTTTGGCGGAAGTATAGCGGGGCTAGAGCTCGTATAGATCGGCAAATTTAGCTTCTTTTGCGCGACACTCCTGTATATGACGAAGTGGGGCATTAACCCATTCTGACCTGAGATCAGATTCATACGAGGTTTCCACTGGACACACACTGGTCTGATTAATCCATTCTGACCTGAGATCAGATTCTAGAAAAATTTCAGTCGTTCTTCGATTTTTCAAAAATAGCAGACCTACAAGCTCGTATCGCGCCACTCGGTGGCGCGATATGAGCTTGTAGATCTGCTATTTTTCAATAGCTAAAGCATAACATGATGCCAACACCAAAATGGGTGCCCGGTCAGAATGGGTTAATATTTACGAAGAGAAAAGTTGGAAAAATGGAGATGAGACGTTTCTTGCCCGACAGGCAGCGACGATCTGTATCATATTTCAGTGGCATGCTCCTCCTATATGCCAGAATGCAGGGACATCTGCAGTCAATCATAAACACCAGCAGCATATAAGTTTTGTGCCATAAAACGTAGTGCTTATAGAATGTGTTTGAATTCCATTATTCCAGGCACGCACGCACGCACAAACGCACGCACGCACGCACGCATGCACGCACGCACGCACGCACACACACACACACACACACACGCACGTGCACACACTGACAACTTGTTTCACCTAGTATGCAGAACGGTCATGATGGATTGGAGTCATTGCACATTAGTCTGCAACAGAATTCCTCATATTTCTCTGGAAGATGGAGTAATTTATTCTCTCTCTCTCTCTCTCTCTCTCTCTCTCTCTCTCTCTCGCTCGGCGGTAGTGTTTGGGGGAGAGCATGGCGAGCAGCTGTGTGAGTAGCGAGGCCAGTCCAATAGTCATATCATTGTACAATTTGGCTGGCTAACAAACCAGCCTTTGGCAAGAATTAGACTCTGAGAAGCACAGAAGAGAGAGAGAGAGAGAGGGAGAGAGGGAGAGAGAGAGAGAGAGAGAGGGAGAGAGGGAGAGAGAGAGAGAGAGGTGCGTGGATTACTGCTTGGGACTGCCCGGGTCAACGATGCCTCCAGGGCCCTACTGGGACCCAGGGGCCATGGCTGTCCCTGCATGCAGGGGCCCCCAGGGGCCTCCAGGGGCTTCCAGGGGATCAGGGGAGGGAGATGGAGGACAGATGTGTGAGCAGAGGTCACCTAATCGATGATCAGTCATGTGGCAATTATATCAATCTGTCGTCATCGTCCCGTCTCCCCCCCTCCCTCCCTCCTCCAGAGAGTGCACCTGCCCCATGCATGCAGCTACAGCAGTCGTTCCCAAACTTCTCTCATGTCAAGGACCCCCAAATTGTCACTAATGAGCCCGCGGACCCCCCCCATTTGAAGAGATATGCCAGGGACCCCCCCCCCCCCCCATAAGAGAAGATGTTTACGGCTCTGTGATTCTCAACCCGTTTAATTTCAAGAACCCTCAGTTTGACATGCAGCATTAGTCTAATGCCTAACCCTAACCTTTTAATGGCATTTATATATATCTCTGGGACCCCCGATTTATTTTGTAAAATCAATGTTGATTTACAGACCCATAGGGGTCCCCCTATGACCCCCTGGAACTCCCTCAAGGACCCCTGGCGGTTCCCGGACGACCACATTGGGAAGCACTGAGCTACAGCATGAGAATGATGTAATTCCACTGGGACGCAGATGGCTGTTTGCTGTTGGGGCAGAAACCTCTCCAATACGTGAACTTTGTATGCGTGTTTTCTTTTGTCGTTATAATTAACCATTTCCCCATCTTTCCAGGGTTTTCATGTACAATTAAATTCCCCAATCATACTGTAGATACGGAAATTGTATAGGCGCCAGAGACAGCACAGCAGCGAAACGTTACAGATACAGGGGATAGAAGGTACACATAATGTTAAAGGACCACTTCACCACTTTTCAACCTATCTTCATATAATAGGTCCTCACTAATAATCATGATAAAATGGCACAATCTTTTTCTACTCAGTCTGTGTCTTATAGGAGGGCTGTGGGCAGTTTAGAAACCGTCTTCCAGTGACATCATCATTAGGCAGATTATTTTTTAAACAAGATTTCTTTACAGAAATGTTTAGATTTTTAGTATCGTGAGAACGATGGCTTCCATTTTCGCATTGCTACTTCAGCCCTCCTATGAGACACAGACTGAGTAGAAAAAACATTGTGCCATTTTATCATGATTATTAGTGAGGACCTATTATATGAAGATGGGTTGAAGTGAAGTGGTGAAGTGACACGCAAAATAGGGCCCTAAAAGTGTATTTGTACTGGTCCACTTCTCTTCTGCTTTTTTTTTTGTGCTTTTTTTTACACTTTCAGGGTTAAGAAGGGCTATTCTCATGTCTCGTTGGGTTTCAGTGAATCATAAAAGTTTGAAGTCCGCAGTCAGTCCTGTTATTAGAACAAAGGTCTTCCATTATTGACACTCGTATAGCATTCATACATAAGTCATTTTCACACGACTTGCTGCATTAGCCTGAGAATAAATCTAGACGCTGTTGGTTTGCAGAGTGTGTGTGTGTGTGGAGTGCGGTGTGCTGTGTGAGCACAGGTTATGAATTGTTTATTGATTCTAAAACTATATTTCGTTTCAAGGACTTCAGGTGGTTTCAGGTGTTCGTTGTGTATACAGTATGGGGCCGTTGACCCTCATAACTCAGAGCGCTTCCACTCTCAGAGTTTATACATGAGGCTTGGGAAAAGTTCTGCTTTGAATGCTAAGTGGATCCTAATTATAGCCATCTGCATGTGGGACTCCCTCGAGGACCCCTGGGGGTCCCTGCCGGACCCCCGCTGAGCACCACTGGTTGGCTTCCTGCCTCAGTAATCTGTGTTTAAAACGTTGATTTAAAGGTTTTATTTGATTTTCCCCATTCTGGGGGACGGGAACCTCTTTTGGTGTGTTAAGCATTATGTTTATAATTTAGCTATTTAAAAACATTAGATCTACAAGCTCGTATAGCGCGCCACCGAGTGACGCGCTACGAGCTTGTGGGTCTGCTATATTGTTTTTTTTTAATCTTGAAAATGAAGCGCAAATCTTTGAATATATATTCTTGCAGAGTGAACGTTTTTTAACTAAAATCTTTGCTTCTGGGGGAGTCCCTGCATGGAACAACATATTTTACGATGGGGGTCTGGCGGCCAAATAGTAAATACATATCTTTTTTGGGGTCCTTGACATGAAACTGTTTGAGAACCACTGACATAGAAACATAGGGTTTTTTCAGAGAACTGTCAGGATTTACTGTAGAAGACATTTGTAGAATTGTCCTATCAGGAAAAAATAAATAAAAACAACGGTGTTAAAGGAAATGTCCAGACAACCAGTTTTCCTACCGTAATATGGTGACCATAATCCATTGATCAAGAAGTATAGCAAAATTAACAAACTGGGCGTTCCTCAGCGTTTTACCCGCACGGCCGCCGATCAAACGCTAAATCTCTTCTTAAATCTCTCCTTGAAATAGAATAGTGTTTGTCTCCCCGTCTCTTCAGCTATTTAGTAAACAGAAAATACATTTCCAATGTCCTTCAGACAGGAGAGCATATAACTAAGTGAAATTAGAAGTGATGATGAAGCAAAAGAAAGGATCGGACAAAATTCCCACGTGAAAATGTATTTTCTGTTGAGCTGGAGAGTTGGGGGGGGGGGGGGGGGAGACCATATTAACAAACATTTGATTATGTGAAAAGTAAATAGATAATGTGATCATTTAATTATATCATGTACAATATTTAGTAAATACCCTTTTTGCCATTTTCAAATATTATTTTTCACATAATCAAATGTTTCATGAATCACAAGAATCCCACTGCTATGTCCTATAATATTACATAGTTCTGTTGATTCAGCCATGCACTGCTGCACTAGATATGTTGGCTTGTGTATATCCATGGGGAGTTGGGGACATCTTGCTGATGTTTTTTGCTATATCACGTGTTTTCTGTGGGACAGGCTGTGAAGCTGAATATATCCCCTGTGGGACAATAAAGATGTTATTAGTATTTATATTTACAGTATATGGTTAATAACAAAAGCTGCTAGCATGGAAACTAGGACTATTGGTATACCAACGTGTGAATGTAAATTAATGGTAGTAAAGATTCTACAGAAATATAGTCACATAGGACACTTCAGTGTTGCGTTCACAAGGTTGAATTACCTGCTTTTTTTTTTTCTTCTTTTTTTTTGCTATTTTTTAGTTTTTTTGGCAAAAATATTAAATATTTGAATTTCCTTTTTTTATTTGACATAATATGGCACAAAACACCCATCATCAGCTGGGAGTCCCTGCCCCTGGCACAAAACACCCATCATCAGATAGGGGGCCGACACCGTGCTGCCAAATACAGTTTGGGCATCCTTGGTTTTCTTTTAGTTTTTATTTAATTAAACACATCTTTTTTTTTTGGAGGAGAGTGTGGAACAACATTACTATAACCTCTCTTAATTATAATCATCAAACGATGCACTATATAAACAAATACACAGATTTTATTCAACTCCAAGAAAGCGCTGTCAACTTCAATTAGTACCTAACCCGTTATGCATGTTGTGCCCATTAACACTAGCGTGTCTGAAGTAAAATCAGTAGCATATGTGCTTAAATTCATATTTAGAAAATGTTTCGGAATGCCTGAGATGATGGAATGGTGATGGATGATGATGGTCATGGAAAAGGGAACCTTCTGAAAGCTTCATGGGCAAAGATAATCCTCCTGTCTACATGTCGAAGTGTCCTTGGGCAAGACACTGAACCCCAAATTGCTCCCGATGTGCTGGTTGGTACCTTGCATGGCTTCCACCGCAATCGGTGTATGAATGTGTGTGTGAATGGGTGAATCTAATGCACAATCTATGTAAAGTGCCTTGGATAAAGGCGCTATATAAATGCACCATTTACCATTTACCATTTATAATCAACTTAAAAAACGGCGAACTGTGGGCACATATATGCATATACGTTCTGGGAATGTCCCAGAGTTAGGGTATTCTGGACTCTGTTAGCCAAGACATTATCAGAATTGTTCGAAATCGAGGTGTGCATGTCTTCCTCAGATATTGGTGCTAAATGATGATTCCACACTTTCCTGGAGTTACTTATGCAAAGAAACCTCATTGTGTCTACCTCCACACACTCTGTAAAAAAAGGAAAATATTATTTCTGAATGTATTAGGGTTGGTTGGAAATATCAATTGCGAGAGCTAATGGAGCAAAAAGGCAATCTATTGAGGCACTTACATATTATGCTATAGAAAAGGTCAAAGCACAATTATAATTTGTTATATTTTTGTATTTATTTTCAATTACATTGTTAAGTTTACCAGCCATGCAGCCTATTATGTTGTGAGATGTCGAGCTAACTGACGAAATGTCTTCCCTGTTGCAACGATAATTTGGAACCTTGTGGGGGGATGGGGGATTTGTAAAATGAAAATTTAATAAAAACTTGGTCACAAAAAAAACTTTTTTTGGGGGTCTCCCCTGACACGCATACTTTCCAGATGGGTGGTCCGCTATCTGTCAAATACATTTTGTCAACTACCTGGGAACCAGAAAAAATCAACTTTGAGGGCCCTTGAATTTCCATACAGAAATGTCCACAATACAAATCAATGGATCCCAGACGGTAACCGGCGGATACGAACAGGATTTTCCGGCTTAGACACACAACAGTCACACTGTGTTTGTGGAAAAGGAGCTACAGACACCTTTTACACAGTTTCTATCTGAAAGGCAGCAGACCATGCTGACTGTTGTGTTTTTCTGTCGAAATGACAAAAGTAGTCTCCGCATAGAGAACTGCGTGCGTGTGTGCGTGCATCTGTGCATGAGTGCATGCATACGTGTGTGCATGTGTGCGTGCATGAGGCTATCCCCATGAGATGGAGAGAGATGAGAGAGAGAGAGAGAGAGAGAGAGAGATGGGAGACGGGAGACACAGAGGCCTCAACCTGCACTTTGCTTTGGCAAAAAATACAACACAATATTCAACTGAAAAGCATCGATAGCATATCTCTCTCAACTTTTTCTTTTGTTGAAACTTCAGCTTTTCTTTGGTGTACTGTATGTGTGGGCGTGGGGAGGCTGCCGCATTTTGGTCTTATCACTTTTAAATGAATGTCCTGATCAAATCAGCCAAAACAAGAGAGAGAGATGATATGATTTGTTGCGAGTTCTGCTGATACATCCAATACAGCGTATTGAACGTATACTGTATTCAGTGTGTGTGTGTGCGCAAAATAGAAAATGCATTCTTCTGAGACTCTGGGAATAATGCTCTGTCTGTGTACACAGAGAAATGATGCGTCTTTACCACTTACGCCCAGTGGTGGAAACAAGTACTTCAGTAAATGTATCAATACTGCAATGTAGAAATACTCTGTTACACAAGCAAAAGTCTGGAATTAAAAATGTTCTTGAGTAAAAGTAAGCCTACAAAATAGTGGCATCATAATGTATACTTAAAGTCCAAATGTACAGACAGTCAGACAGTACTCATAATGCAGAATGTCCCATTTCAAATTAATAACCTTTTGACAATAGTATAGTCTCGCGTTACCAGACCGTTGCCTCTCGCAATTTCCAAATGCTTCCGCCATACAGTCTGGAGCAACGGAAGCTCTGATCATGAGTAAAATATATATTTAAAGCGGAAGTGAAACCTCCTTCCGACTTCCGTTTTGTCTTTACAGTCGCGCACATTTATCCTAATATAAATGGAAATCATCTAAGCATATATAGCTTGCTGGTTAGCACAAATGGAAATAAGAAAATAAGGTCTAAAGATATTTTAAAATATATTTGCGTGAACGGAAATGGCAGCTTACTTACTCGGATTTCGGGAGGTGTAGATCCAGACTATATACATGTATTATAGCAGTGGTTCCCAAAGTGGGGTCCGGGGACCCCCAGGGGTACCTGAGGGAGTTCCAGGGGGGACCCATCTATTTTGTTCATGTTCATAAAGTGCTAAAGTGTTTAAAGCAGTGGTTCCCAAACTTTTTCATGTCAAGGACCCCCAAATTGACACTACTTAGCCCGTGGACCCCCATTTGAAAAGATATGCCAGGGACCCCCATAAGAGAAGACGTACACATTTAGACGTCTACATTTAGACGTCCACATTTAGACGTCTGTATACATTTAGACGTCTACATTTAGACGTATACATCTAGACGTATACATTTAGACAGTGTCCCCCCGAGTGCCTCCCCAGTGTCCCCCCGAGTGCCTCCCCAATGCCTCCCCAGTGTGCCCCCGAGTGCCTTCCCAGTGCCTCCCCAGTGTGCCCCTGAGTGCCTCCCCAGTGCCTCCCCAGTGTCTCCCCAGTGCCTCCTCAGTGCCTGCCCAGTGTCCCCCAGTGTCCCCCAAGTGTCTCCAATAGCAATACAAGAGCAATAATACAAATTAATCTTAATGTATTAATCTTATTAATTAATTAATCAAATTAATTAATTAATCAAAATTGCGGCCTGTGCCCAGCACCATGCCAAAGCTTTTTCCTGCAGGAAACACTGCTTGTGGTTGTAAATATATTGTTATCCGTGTTGCGAGGATGAGGGGGTACCTGGAAAAATATCTACCCCCAAAGGGGTACCTGGTCCAAAAAAGTTTGGGAACACCTGTTATAGCATTCGGAGATTGTGGAATAGTTGTCTGGATACGTGAGACTAGACAATAGCAGATCTACAAGCTCACAATGTGTCACATTGTGACGCATTGTGAGCTTGTAGATCGGCTATACTGAAATGTATATAGGGCTGAAGTGGTTAAAGACTTAATGTATGTTTTGTAATGATAATCAAAATCTACAAAGTAACAATATTTGGATCTGAGATGTTGTGGAGTAGAAGTAAAAGTATTGAACAATGGAAATATTCTCAAGTAAAGTACAAATGCCTCAAAATCATCGAGAAAAAAACGGCGGAAGATTGGTTGGGCCACCTTTTTTTTTTAATCTATTTTTGTGTGTGTGCGAAGCTATGTTGAAAAGCCTTCATAGACTGCATCCTCACACCGTACTGGTGTGACTGACCAGGAGCCATAGAGTAGAAGAGTTACGACAACTCCGTTCACTTCATGGGGCCAGTCCAATGGCGGCTCTTCTACATAGACTTCTATTGGTGAAGTGCTATATAGGCGAAGAGTGACAATGTCCTCTGTCCTGGACCGGACGTTGGCAGAATGCACTGGACTCGGGCAACACTGACAGCCCAGCTTTAAAGGGACACTTCACCCTTTTTGCAAAAAAATATATGTTAATGACGTTTAGAAGCTTTATTAGATCACTTTACTGGGGGTATTTATGTGTGTAATATGTGGTTTTAGATATTTTAGATTGTAGCAGTGAGCCTGTTGTCTCTGATGTCATGGACACTGGTCTCACTACCTTCCTGGACTACAATTCCCATAATTATTTGTTGCACTGCTCCTTCTTGTGGATAGGGGGGGAGAGCTGTCTTACTGAGACAACATGTAGTCCAGGAAGGAAGTGAGCCCAGTGTCCATGACATCAGAGACAACAGGCTCACTGCTACAATCTAAAATATCTAAAACCACATATTACACACATAAAGACCCCCCAGGAAAGTGTTCTAAAGCTTCTAAACGTCATTGACATATGTTTTTTTGCAAAAAGGGTGAAGTGTCCCTTTAATGATTTTAAATCCTTTTATTTTAGATCGTTTTTAGTGATAGCACAACATAAACATCACAGAGACTTTATAGTTGTCACTGTACAATACTTTATTACAGTTGTCGTGTTTCACACATGCCTGGAATTGCTGATGTTAGCGCCGCCCTCGTTGAAAACAATGTATTTTAAACTCCAGCTTGTCACTGTCCTGCAGGCTGCGTGAACAGCGCTCGAGCGAGCGCTCAGTTTTCTGCCCCCCGAACTCGCGTAACTCTGTCTTACTCTATATGGCTCTGGTGTGACTGACGGCACCGGCATTTCTCTGGTGACAAATGACAACACTTGGCGTGTGACTGTGGGACGTTTGTGTCGTTTCGTATCGAGGAGCCGCGTCAATACCTGTTTACCCTGTCACCGCTCGCGCCGTCACTCACTTGTCATGTCACAAGCCGCCACAATACCACGAGAAAGCGCTCCCATTGCGTTTGACTTAAAAAGCATGTGTTGAGCTTTGACAACAAATTTTGATTATTCTTTTTGTTTCAGTCATGGTCTCTTGAATAGTTTTCTTTTCATTTTAGTTTTAGTCTTTATCCCATTCTGACCTGAGATCAGATTCATGCGAGGTTTCCACTGGACACACACTGGTCTGATTAACCCATTCTGACCTGAGATCAGATTTTAAAAATGTCACAGTCGTTCTTCGATTTTTCAAAAATAGCAGACCTACAAGCTCGTAGCGCGCCACTCGGTGGCGCGCTATGAGCTTGTAGATCTGCTATTTTTCAATAGCTAAAGCATGACATGATGCTAACACCAAAAAGGGTTCCCGTTCAGAATGGGTTATACAGCATCATTATGCTGGTGTGTTAGGGAGGGACTAGTGGAGAAGAGATCCAGTAGAACTCGTGTCATGAATGTTCAGGTTGCGCTCATGGTGTGGCCGTCTGAAAACCGAAGATCTACAAGCTCACAACATATTGTGAATGTTATGTACAGTAGATCTGCATGGGGTAGATCAACTGGAGATTTAGTCGACTAGAATCTTATGATATTTAGTCGACTATACAAAAACTCTAACTTTTAAGACGACTAGGCCTAAAATATGACAAAAAAACGTATTCAAGGGACTATATCTGAAACTAAATACCATACATTGGTTGTCTGCTTGTTTCTCTCACACAATCTGGCAACGCTGAGTGTGAGAGGTTGTAAGGGTGGATGTTGTCTTCGGTCCCCAGGCTATAAGAAAAACAAACAAAAAACCAATAAAAAGCAGAAAGACAACAAAGATGTAGGACTGTTGCATTAAGGCCATTCCACGCAGCCATGCAGCGTTCCACTTTTACTGTAAATAGTAGGTCAAGCTGCAGGGACCGTGTTCTTTTTCCCCCTCCAGTGGGCCTTAGAGTACCGAAGTCCTCACGGCACTGATCCTGCCTAGTGCCTACCCCCCTTGGGTCACGGTATCTGTATTGGAAAATACCATAACCAGTGGTCCCCGTGCTAAATGATAGAGTGTTGGTTAACCCATTTAGGCCTGACGTCGAAATAAATAAAAAGTTTTCTAAATCATGACAATTTTCTGAAAAACCTCATGTTTCTATATGAGTGGTTCTCAATATTTCATGTCAAGGACCCCAACAATTATATAATAGGCCACCGACCCCCATCTGAAAATATGTTGTTCCACGGACCTCCCTCCCAGAAGCGAAGATTTGAGTTAAAAACGTTCGCTCTGAAAGAATATATATTCAAAAATGTGCGCCACATTATCACGATAAAAAAAAGCAGGTCTACAAGCTTGTAGCGCTTGTAGATCTGCTATTTTTCAATAGCTAAAGTATAACATAATGCTTAAAACACCTAAAGGGGTTCCCGTTCCATGGGTTAACCAAATGAACCCTGATAGATCTTTGAATTATTAAAGTTTAATTATTGTTAAACACCTGCATTAGGCCTACTTGGTTTACAAGAGAAGTCTAGGCAACTAGAGCATCTACTGTCGAAGAATTGTTATTTGGATCGTTTTCCTGTTAACTCTCCTCTGGTGCCAAGTCTGCCAACATCAATACGGCATGGAATTGGGGAAAAAATCATATCCAACGATAATACAATAAAGTCTTGGGTCTGAGAGGCAAATGGCGGTCCATGAATCAAATGCCGAATAAATGATGGACCTTGATATGAAAAAGGGACCCCCTAGCACTCCCTCAAGGACCCCTGGGGGTCCCGGACCCCACTTTGGGAACCACTGCATTACAGGTCTGTAACTCCCGAGAGCGCATACGCCGTACGTTAATGTTGTACACTCTGTACAACGTTATAATGGCATTACAAGGACGCAAGTCTTGCCACAGACACGTAAATGCCTGTTTGGGAACGTGCTTGGATTTGGTAGACACAAAATGCATGCTGTATTATGTACAGTATATGTGTCACTCTGGCGGTGCACTGTACTCTGAGCTGAGGCCACAATGTGAAGATTACTTATACACACAAACAGGCACTCCACCTCAATGCATTATCAACGTTTTAAGTAGCCAACAAAATGTATATCTTGGCAGTCGTCTTATCGGCGCCCACTTCATATAGGTCACTGTTGGGACGCCATTATGTAAAACATGGACTCGAGGCAGACCGTTTCACATTTTATAAACATTGTTATTGACCATTTTATAGTGGAATGCAGGCATGGATTCAAATGGTAAATATTATACATCTCAGGGATGTCCCGATCACGCTTTTCCTTGTGCTCCCGATCCGATTACGATCATTTCACTTTGAGTATCTGCTATTACCGAGTATCTGCTTTTTCCCCTTCTATTTTTTTCATAGAACACTTAAATGCAATATGACAATAGTACAATATCCAAAATCACAGACAATATCCAGACTAATATCACGATATTAAGCTCAACTATAACAAATGATATCGATACTAGGGATGTCCCGTTCACGTTTATTTGCTCCCGATCTGATTCCGATAATTTGAACACTAATTCATTTTGTAATGAATCTGTCTAGGGGGAGGGGGGGGGTAGGGAGTCTTAGCAGATCTACAAGCTCACCGCAATGCGATGTGACCTCGTATATATGTCTTGCTATCCTCAAGACACGAGCCTATAGGTATAAATTGGGGTTGATTCTGATGTGATACGTTCCCGGGGCACCACTTTGAGAAGCCCTTGCTCCTACACAACAGAAGTGGGTTCTCCGGAGTGGGTTCTCTGGCCAGCATGGCCTCTGTTCCCCCGTCTGGCCTGCGAATAGTCTGGCGTTATACCAGACTGTTGCCTCCGCGATTTCCAAACACTTTATCATACAGTCTGGGCCAACGGAAGAGGTCTCATGAGTATTGAGATACAGCGGAAGTGGAGCCTCCTCGCCACTTCCGTTTCGTCTTTACAGTCGCGCACATTTATCCCAATATAAATAGAAAACATCTAAGCATATATAGCTTGTATAGCTTAACAGAAAAGGAAATAAATAAAATATATTTTCGTGAATGGGAATGGCAGCTTCCGTTGCTCAGCTCATGGGGGCTCACAGGTCCAGACTCTATATAGCATTCGGAGATATAGTTGTCTGGCTATACGCGAGACTAGCCTGCGAAGGGAGGAGGGCGTGCCTCCCTGTCTGCCTGGGAAGGGAAGGAGGGCGTGCCAGATTTGAAAGGGGCCGCGATTACTTTCACATTACTTCATGGAAGTGCATGGTACTTGCCAGTAATGTAAGGGGAGGGGGGCCTGCCAATGTATAATCTATCATACAGTAATGTAAGGGGAGGGGGCCTGCCAATGTATAATCTATCATACAGCTTTTCTGTAGTGCTGGACAAAGTACTCAACCCCAGTACTTAGTACTGTAGCATAGATACACCTGAGGGGCTAAGAAGTATACCCCTAAACACCTATATAGCAGTTTTTTGCATTTTGTTGTTGCGGAAAAAAAACGGAGATATTTTTTTTGCTTGCTTACCTTGCTCTCGTTTCCATAATATCGCTAAATAATCCATCGCGTTCATATTTTTAACGAGAGGCAGTTGAGAAGTCAGAAAGGAAGAGCTTAGTATATCCATCAGATCAAAACCACAGAGAGCGCCATAGATTAGCCCATTTTGGTGTTAGTATCATGTCGTGCTTTACCTATTGAAAAATAGCAGATCTACAAGCTCATAGCGCCCCACCGAGTGGCGCGCTACGAGCTTGTATAGGTCTTCTATTTTTGAAAAATCGAAGAGTAGATGTGTGTGTGTGACAGTTGGGTGTTTTGTAGTAGATGTGTGTGTGTGACAGTTGGGTTTGTTGTATAGTAGATGTGTGTGTGACAGTTGGGTGTGTTGTAGTAGATGTGTGTGTGACAGTTGGATGTGTTGCTGTAGACGTGCGTGAGAGTTGGATGTGTTGCTGTAGACGTGCGTGAGAGTTGGATGTGTTGCTGTAGACGTGCGTGAGAGTTGGATGTGTTGCTGTAGACGTGCGTGAGAGTTGGATGTGTTGCTGTAGACGTGCGTGAGAGTTGGATGTGTTGCTGTAGACGTGCGTGAGAGTTGGATGTGTTGCTGTAGACGTGCGTGAGAGTTGGATGTGTTGCTGTAGATGTGCGTGAGAGTTGGATGTGTTGCTGTAGACGTGCGTGAGAGTTGGATGTGTTGCTGTAGACGTGCGTGAGAGTTGAATGTGTTGCTGTAGACGTGTGTGAGAGTTGGATGTGTTGCTGTAGACGTGTGTGAGAGTTGGCACGGGCCACGTGCACATGTCAGACGAGGCTTTTAAAGGACTGCTGAGCAGGACCGCATGCTGCTCTGTTTGTTGACGCGAAGCAGCAGCAAAGAGCTGTTAACACCGAGCCCACCAGGAAATTGCTTTGACTGGTCATGTCACTCTCCATTTCCTCCGAGGTTTCCATGCCCATTTGAAAGCAACAGCCGTGCTTGTTTTATTATTTTTTTGTTTTTTGTTTTTTTTCCTCCCCCGGGGTTAGACTCTCGCAGCGTTCACACTCCACGCGCGGTGCGTGTGGAGCCAGGCACGTGTGGTGCGTGTGTGGCGTGTGTGGTGCGTGTGTGGTGCATGTGTGGTGCATGTGTGGTGCGTGTGTGGTGCGCGTGTGGCGTGTGTGGTGCGTGTGTGGTGCGTGTGTGGTGCGCCACAGTATCTTTACAGTAATACAGTAGACCACAGTATCTTTACAGTAATACTGTAGGCCAGTGTCTTCACAGTAATACTGTAGGCCACAGTATCTTTACAGTAATACAGTAGACCACAGTGTCTTTACAGTAATACTGTAGGCCACAGTGTCTTTACAGTAATACTGTAGACCACAGTGTCTTTACAGTAACACTGTAGACCACAGTGTCTTTACAGTAATACTGTAGGCCACAGTGTCTTTACAGTAATACTGTAGACCACAGTGTCTTTACAGTAACACTGTAGACCACAGTGTCTTTACAGTAATACTGTAGGCCACAGTGTCTTTACAGTAACACTGTAGACCACAGTGTCTTTACAGTAATACTGTAGGCCACAGTGTCTTTACAGTAATACTGTAGACCACAGTGTCTTTACAGTAACACTGTAGACCACAGTGTCTTTACAGTAATACAGTAGACCACAGTGTCTTTACAGTAACACTGTAGACCACAGTGTCTTTACAGTAATACAGTAGACCACAGTGTCTTTACATTAATACTGTAGGCCACAGTATCTCTACAGTAATACAGTAGACCACAGTGTCTTTGCAGTAACACTGTAGACCACAGTATCTTTACAGTAATACTGTAGACCACAGTATCTTTACAGTAATACTGTAGGCCACAGTATCTTTACAGTAATATTGTAGGCCACAGTGTCAGTACACTGTAGCCCACAGCAGTGTTTTCCACAAAGTGATTTGGCATATAGACTTGAGGCGAAAACAAAACAGATGGGACCAATTATAGAGCCCTGGGGCACTCATGTCAACAACGTATATAGGGTTGCGCAGTAAGTGGTTAAGTGTATGTATATTTAATGTGCTATAGGTCTCACAGAGGAATCATAATCAGGCTGCTTCCAGGCAAGGCTGCTGGAAGTCTAATCCATAAAAGCAACATGGAAGCACACATTTAACAACATATAGTGCCTTGTAAGAAATGCATGTAATGCAAGTAATCTCCCCACCGTGCAGTACCTGTGCTGCTATTGCCACCCTGTTTAATCCATGTAGACCAGATTCTACAAAATGTCTTCTAAATCATGACAGTTTTCTGGAAAACCTATATGTTTCTATGTCAGTGGTTCTCAAAGTCTTTCACGTCAAGGACCCCAAAAACTATATGTATTTGGCTGCCGACCCGCATCTGAAAATATGTATAGTTCCAGTAGTTAAAAAAAAAGTATTTTTGAACTCAAAAGTAGCAGATCTACAAGCTACGAGCTTGCTATTTTTCAATAGCTATAAAGTATAACATTACATAATGCTTAAAACAGCAAAAGGCGTTCTCGTCCTGAATGGTTGAAACAGCGCTGGCTATTGTGAGGCAGAACACGTTTGTTCTTTTCATTTAGACTTAGTGATAATTGTTGCCGCATAAACAACATTGCATGCATCGCCATACCATTCAACAATGTGCGTATATTATATGCCAACCTCTAATATGAGGGAATTATGTCAAATTGAATACAGTTGCAATTTGGTTTCATCTCTCTCAAGCAACAAAAACAAAAGGGGGGAAATACATTTCTTCCCTTTTTTTATTCAACTCAACTGAATTAATTTCACTAAATTCAATTAATTTCAGTTCAGTTGAGTTCAGATTTCCGCCTCTCCCTGCAGAGCAGACCTAACATCACACGCTGGCCCTCATTTATCAAACTAAAAAAAA
Source organism: Protomyctophum bolini (assembly GCF_963924005.1). Lineage (NCBI taxonomy): Eukaryota > Metazoa > Chordata > Actinopteri > Myctophiformes > Myctophidae > Protomyctophum > Protomyctophum bolini. Next base: position 19,039,971 of record NC_137876.1, read on the forward strand.
AGAAAAAAAAAAATAGCATCCGCTGATCTCAACGCAACTGTCGACATTCATCAATCCTTCATCGCTGTGACGTGAGCGTCTACACCTCGGGCTGAAAGCCCATGCACGTCAGCCTATAATGTTTTACATGCACATGTGGTGCAGCAGACGCAGTCTGACAATCTGACACACACGCGTGTGTCCACTCCAAAACGATGTACGTATCATACTGTATCATATCATCATATCATGCTATCATATCATTATTATTATCATTACTATATTATATATATATATATATATATATATATATATACACTATAATAATTAACCAAATGTCTGAATGTCTGAATGTGTGTCACTGTAACTGCCCTATCTCCTCACTGCCTGCACCGATCGCTCCCACTTTTCACGCAGGCATTGACCATAATAATATGGAGGTCTTAACGAAGCCCGTTTTCCAATTGAACACATTATGAATTAATAATGCACTTATTAGTGAATAAAAAATACGAAAACGCACCCAGGGCGCAAATGTGAAAATGTGATATTTTGTAAAGGCGTACAATCCGTACATTGTGGCAAATGCCTAAAAATGTGTAGGATATTTAAAAAAAAATCACACACGTGTGAACTGAGTGGTGCAATTCCCCCCCCCCCCCCCCCCCTCTCTCTCTCTCTCTCTCTCTCTCTCTCGTTAGAGACACAGCACTACCCCTCTCTCTGTTTCTGGTGCCCCCTACTGCTATTAATAAGTCACATACTCGTGCTCATTCGGGTACACAAACGGGTACACAAACAGGTACACAAACAGGTACATACACGGACATTGCTGGTTGTAGGACCATTGAATTGAATTCCATTGAATTCCTTTCAATTACAAGCAACTGAAAGGAAAAACAATCTAACTGTAATTGCAATGTTATAAGTCAAAGTCACTCACCCATTAAATTAATAAGTGCTTTAACACTAACAGTCATTCCGCATTCAGAAGTAGACAATTGCAGATGTGCAGACTCCGTCATAGCACACACACTATATACGAGGCAAAGTATATATGTGAGTAAATGTACTTGTAGTTCCACTCCAGCACTGGTTGTGTTGATGGAAGTGCTTGTAGTACAATCTGTTACACGCTACTGGGCATGTTTGATGCTGCTGCTGCCGCTGTGTGTGTGACGTGTGTGTGTGCACGACGTGTGTGTGCGTGTGTGTGTGTGAGACGTGTGTGTGTATGCACAACGTGTGTGTGTGTGTGCGTGTGTGAGACGTGTGTGTGTGTGTGTGTGTGTGTGTGTGTGTATGCACAACGTGTGTGTGTGTGCGTGTGCGTGTGCGTGTGCGTGTGCATGTGTGTGTGAGATGTGCTGCCATGTGCTGAATTAGCCTTTTGCAGCCCCCCCCCCCCCCCCCACACACACACACAAAAAAAAAAAGTGGTCCGGTCAGGATCTATTTTGGGCCACACGTTAATATTATTTCCCCCCCATGTGATCTTCGACTCGATGATGTCACAGTGGTATATAGGCATGTTTTTGACCTCCTCTGAGACACTTACCAAAATGAGCATTCCACTATCAAGGACCACGGATGGTGCATTTTAGATGATGATTATTTCACTACATCACAAATGGACAGACGTTTCGGCTATCCATGCAGCCTTCATCACTAATTCATCTAAAATGCATTCTTGGTGTGTGGAACCCTTTACCTGTATGTTATAATGTTGATTTAAGCGGGTTGATTTAAGCGGAAATCAAGCCATCCAGCATCCTGGTGAATCATGCTCGCATAAAACCTTTGATTCTGTGAAAAAAAAATATAATTCAAAGGTATATTCAGTGATTTCACTTAAAGGGCCACTTCACCTCTGGAAGAAAATCCTCAATGTTAATGGTATTTGTAATAGATAACAGTAGCACAATTATGTGCAGCGGTGGGGGTGGCCTGGGGTTGTAGGTGGAACGGAGTAGAGCCTATAGGGACACCCCTCGGGGCTGTCTTCAGGTGTAGGTGTAGGTGACGTGAGGTTAGACTGTTGTAGTGCGGAAGGCGAGGGGCCATGAGCATCATTACGTAGAGAACATGAATTCCTGACCAGGATATCTGAAAACAGGGATTGCACACACAAAAACCCAGGAAAGGTGTTTCTAGTGTCCTAAACATCATTAAAATATGATCAGGTTGTGGCCCTTTAATTCAAATATCACTTATTTTTTTGTTTTGTTGTGATAGTCCTCCCTACTATAGAGTGTGCTGACCAGGTAACCCCTGGGGTAAAAAAAAACCCCTGTAGGTTTCGTTTTTGGCTAGGTGGCCCAGCCTTCATCCAATCAGGATAGAGAGGGGCCTTCTGCCAATCATGATTAAGCGGGGGCGGGCCTTGGTGTGCGTGCTGTTGGCCTGTCACTGTAGTGCGCGCATGTGCACATCTTGTTACCGGGACGGAGAGGGGGGGGGTTTCCAAATCACCCATCCTTTAAAAAGGGGTATTTATTAAATTATTATATCATAATTAAATATCCAGTTATATTTTTTCATAGAATCAAAGGTATTATGGTCATGAATCACCACAATCCTGGATGGCTTAAAATAATTGACGTAAATATTTTAACTATATTATTTTATAGTAAAGCTCTATGGGGGGAAATGAATGGCAGATTTTTCAGTGGAACCCGAAACTACGCCCACTGCTATGCCCTATTAAATGCTCCATTAGTGAGGGCCAATTATATGGAGATGGGTTGAAAATGGCTGAAGTGCTCCTTTAAGTACAGTATACGTGCGTACAGTACCGTCTGCTCATATAGTCTAGACTTCATAATGTACTGCAGGTAGAGGTGTACAGTATAGCCTATCTTAAGTGTCCTCTTGATGTAATTCATTTTGTTTCCTGAGTGGAACATGATCGCCCCGTTTCCAGAATTGCGATTGAACCTCGGAATTAAGGTGCCGCGTCACATTGCCGGGTGCACTGAAATTGGTTCACTTATCAAATGATGTTTGACTGCAACAGGGGTTTGAGCGTCTCAGCTAACATCGGATATCGCATCATATACAGTACAGTACAGTTCAAACTTTTGGGTGCATGTGTTTGGTCCGACGTACTAAAGCTGCGTTCAGACCTGAATATATATATATATATATATATTCGCCTCGGTTCGTCAAAGTTTGTGCTGTGCCGGGTCGCGTCGTGCCCATTCACGCAATTCTCGTCTTTGCATTGACTTTGTATGTAATCGCGCCGCTCTAACTATCCAAGTCTGAACGCACCTTAACAGTCCGATATATCGACCGCAAACCCTAAACCTCACAGGGAAGACACATGTCAGTCTTAACCTGCAGCCACACATGTGTCGGACTAATGCCTGTCGGAATGTTAGTACGTCAGACCAATGTGTGCGCCCCCAAACCTTTACCTCAATTACAATTAATGAAAGATTTTCTTTCTTTTTTTTTAAATAGTGAAAATAGCAGTTCCACAACTTTAAGGTTAATCAGACTAATCTAAATCTATTCACATTTCTTTGTATTCGTATTTCTTCAATTATTCGGTTATAAGCCTTGTATATTTTTATGTAAGTATTGGTTCTATTAGCAGCAACAAATGTCGGATTTGCTTTGTAGCTTCACGTCACTGGCTTCCATAGCCGCAATTTGCAACTCTAGATTTTTTTACAATGGGCTGAATCCAGAGTTGCAATAACCTCCATCAACTTCCTATGCATGTTTTTTGGTTTGTAATCTCCTGGTCTTAAATGACGTTAAACTCACCAACTTTGCAGCTGCAGTCCAAGCTTGAATTATCCTCTTTCAATCTGGTGTCGCTTGTTTATCATAAAAGTCGCCCGTAGAGATGTTATGAGCTACTTTCTGTCCAAAATATTCCAAGAGTGACAATATCGAGCCGCCATTTTGATTTTTGCAACGTGCCGTAAAACAAGATGTGAGGGGGAGTGCTTGTTTAATAGCGTCCCTCCCTCCCTAGGGCGTCGGCCTCTTCTTTGGGTGTCTTACCTGCGCAGGTAAGATTCTATTAAACAAGCGCTCCCCCTCACATCTTGTTTTACGGCACGTTGCAAAAATCAAAATGGCGGCTCGATATTGTCACTCTTGGAATATTTTTGACAGAAAGTAGCTCATAACATCTCTACGGGGGACTTTTATGATAAACAAGCGACACCAGATTGAAAGAGGATAATTCAAGCTTGGACTGCAGCTGCAAAGTTGGTGAGTTTAACGTCATTTAAGACCAGGAGATCACAAACCAAAAAACATGCATAGGAAGTTGATGGAGGTTATTGCAACTCTGGATTCAGCCCATTGTAAAAAAATCTAGAGTTGCAAATTGCGGCTATGGCTTCCATTGAACATGAATGGTAGACTGTATCTTTGCATCTTCCCGTGTGAAGAACGCAGCATAAATATTGGTTTTAATTTATTTGGGGTTAATTTATTTCCCATGCAGCCCTATTAGTTTAGCCGGTTCAAAAACAATAATTCAATGAATAATTATAAAAATACTTGTGTGTAATTATGTTCATCTGTAAATGCCGTGCTCAATTAATGTCCAAACCGTCACAACTCTGTTCCATTAATGAGTGCTTCTCTGCATGATCTATCTCCGTGTTTCATCTTTTTTATATCAGTCATGTTTTTAATTAATTTTTCAACAGTGTTCAAATGTCACAGGACGCATTAACAGGAATACACCAAAACACACGAAAGCACATAAGACTAGACAAAACAAAACATGTGGTTCAGTGGTTCTCAACCTTTTCAGGCTGCGATCCAACCACACAAAATAATCATTATTTGAACCGGGGACCCCCAAAATAATCATTATTTGAACCAGGGACCCCCCAAAATAATCATTATTTGAACCGGGGACCCCCCAAAATAATCATTACTTGAACCGGGGACCCCCCAGGGGAGCAAAAACCTAGGGGACGCAGGGGACAAATCCCCTGCCAGCGTCACATTGGTCCCCCCCCAAATGAGTTAGGGGGTGCCCCCTGGCTGGGGGGTCCCCCCCTGTATCCCGCCTGGCTCCAAAGTTATTTCAGGAGTAATTCTTTTGAAATCCTGCGTTCATAAACGCGATATATTTTGAAGCATATATTTGATCCACCCCTGTTTAAATCCCAAAATGGTTCGGCCCGTTCTGTTTTCGGAAGTTTAGGAGTTGTTACACCGCTATCAGTGACCCAATGTGCTTTGCACTCTGTAATGATTCTAATAATACAGGAACAGAATAAAATAGGTCACCACTTTTGGTGTCACGCACAACTTTTGCTAAGACGTGTATTGACTATATCAGTAGACGAATGGATTTACTTCATCCTTTTCATGTCAAGGACCCCCAAATGGACACGTATTAGCCCGCGGACCCCCCCATTTGAAGAGAAGAGAAGGACCCCCATAAGTGAAGATTTATACAGCTCGGACGGACCCTATATTTTAATGCCATTTCTAGCATGTGGGACTCCAATTGATAATCAATGTTAATTAAAAAAAAATGAGAGCGTCCACATGACATGCCACAAACTATCATGTAGTTGTACCCCCTGGAACTCGCTCAATGACCTCTGGGGGTCCCCGGACCCCACTTTGGGAATTATATTATTACACCATTTTGGGATTTTTGGGGAAAGGAGGAGATCGATGCCGCTATAATGAACACCCGGTAAGGCGCTGCAGGTTTTCTTTCCTCTCGAGTTGCATGGGTTGGTTTAACACTAACTAACTACATGTTAAAACATCCTCTCCTGAAAACATCCCAGGTGTTGTACATTTTATATAGGATAGGCTAACTTACAGATCAGATGGCCAGTGAGTTTTGACCTGTTCGAGGCGCTGCTGATAATGTGGTTAAACTTTTACGTTTTGAGACTTTGATTGATTGATTGAAATATTTATTAACAGTTTGCAGAATTACAGTACATTTCAAGCACAAACTCAATACAAAGACTCTTAACTGTGAGTGGACGACCCAATTAAGCATTACACTTGTTTACAACAGGGTCCACATTGTTCAATCCATCAAAACATTTAGAGACATACAAATAGACACTTCTATGTAGCTACAGAATAGAACAAGAATTCATCATATAGGAAGCAAAAAGGGAAAAGATACATATAGGCCTACAGTGAGGGGAAATGGGAGGAGGAGGAATCACAGCCAGGTAATTCATAATAATAATAATAACTGTGCCAAAACGCAGTTTTGTATATGTACATTGAGTCACTGGAACAACCTCTCTGTAGTCCGACCCCAAACCCTAACCATAACCCCACGTTTTTGTCGTTAGACCCCCCCGCTTCGTGGCGCCGCTCTATATCCCCCCCTAGCGTTCAGTCAGTCTTGCGCCTCCAAAATAATCATTATTTGAACTGGGTACCTCACAAAATAATCATTATTTGAACTGGGTACCTCACAAAATAATCATTATTTGAACTGGGTACCTCACAAAATAATCATTATTTGAACTGGGTACCTCACAAAATAATCATTATTTGAACTGGGGACCCCCCAAAATAATCATTATTTGAACCGTGTACCCCCCAAAATAATCATTATTTGAACCGGGGACCCCCCAAAATAATCATTATTTGAACCGGGTAACTCACAAAATAATCATTATTTGAACTGGGTACCTCACAAAATAATCATTATTTGAACTGGGTACCTCACAAAATAATCATTATTTGAACTGGGTACCTCACAAAATAATCATTATTTGAACTGGGGACCCCCCAAAATAATCATTATTTGAACCGTGTACCCCCCAAAATAATCATTATTTGAACCGGGGACCCCCCAAAATAATCATTATTTGAATCGTGGACCCCCCAAAATAATCATTATTTGAACCGGGTAACTCACAAAATAATCATTATTTGAACTGGGTAACTCACAAAATAATCATTATTTGAACCGGGGACCCCCACAAAAAAAATCATTATTTGAACTGGGGACCCCCCAAAATAATCCTTATTTGAACCGGGGACATACAGAACATATGTACATTTATTATGACATACATACATAATTTACATATAACGTCAATTCCCCATTCATTGTCAATGTGAATTTAATGTTACGTGTAAGACGAAAATCTACACTCTAGCTGAATATAGGAAGGGCTAAAAAATACTGCACAGCAAGGAGTCCTCAGCAGCGTTCTATTGGAGAGAGGATACGGGATATTGCACTTAGAGGGCATTATTGGACGCGCTTTTGACTTCACAGGTCTGATGCCTTAGAGGGGGAGGAGAAACTCATGCAAAGTCTAGCTCTTCTGCACCGGATGCTGCGGAACCTTTCTCCAGAGGGCAGCCCCAATAATAAACTACAATGTGTGTCCATTATAGAACATTAAGACCGGGAACTCAGCATGTGTCACCTTAGCTTTTAATCACTTTAACCATTATTTAAAACTTCCGCTGTTGGAAAAATAGCAGATCCTCAAGGCCGTATAGTGCTTTCTGGGGGGAACAACTATTTTCAGATGGCAATTACATAATTTCATAAAATCATGACTAGGTCGCTACTATGTGATTGACGTGTGGCGTTTCAGAGTATGGGGTCAGACTCCCATTGGCTTAGGCGGCGTTTCAGAGTATGGAGTCAGACTCCCATTGGCTTGGGGGGGGGGGCAGTCAATCATGACTAGGTCGCTATACGGGCCTTCTGTATGTCAGGTTTCACCTGACAAAAATCTTAATCTACAAGATCTGAAAACTCTTTTCTTTTGGTAGCCTATACACTGTTGTACTTTTTACTAGTAAGATTTTGAACACCTTGTATACATACAGTACTTGTAACGTTTTGTCTGAATTTCGTATATGTAGCGTAGCGTTCAGTACAGTATATACAGAAGGGGACGTTTTTGTATCAGGAAAACTGTCCGTGGCCAGTTGTGTCAGAGAACCTGTATAACTCACAGCCTGGACTATTAATATGTCAGCGTACTTTTTCTCCTCTTCTTTTTTCTTGGACGTATCTCGGTGTATGTACTGTACGTGAATTATGAGTCAGCCCCGTGTGGGCTGGCCATCTTCTGATGCAGGATATAGGACACAATAAAAATGCCAAATCAATCAAAAAAAATTGTAATGAGAGTATATATGTCTACATTGTGGCATTTCTGTATACTTTTTTTTTTTTTATACTTGCAGCAAGTTAAAATAAATCTAAAACACGTAGGTAGGCACCCAGGGCCATCCGTCCCCCCATCCCCCTACACACACACACACACACACACACACACACACACGCACACGCACACTGCAGCAGTGCTGTGCTGTCTTTGTGTTTGCTCGTCATCCATGGTGGATGTGAGAATGAAGTGAGAGAGGAGACGAACGTACCGTACCGTACTGTACCGTACCGTACCGTACCGCACCGCACCGTACCGTACCGTACCGCACCGGGGCAGATGACTGACTGGGAGCTTTGTGTGTGAGATGCATCCTAATGCTTCCTCTAGCCACTGCAACTCCTCCGTATATACGTAGTCCCTCAGGGCGCCATGCTAGGGTCTTTCTGTGTTTTCTCGCTCCACATTTAAATATCTTGGCTGGAAATAGCTCCACCGACGAGCTCACAGCGCGGTGCGTCTGCGTTTTCTCCTTTTCTTTTGGTCGGTTAACCCCTAAAGCCGTATACGGTGGCATCAACACGGCGAATTAGCCGATCTGCAATCGTGTAGTTTTGTGATTTTCAGAGTTTCAGTGTTTGTTTAATTTTTTAATAAATTGACACGATTTTGGTTTAAAGACATTAACAGAAAAATAAGTTCACTGTCGTATGCCTATATGTCAAAAACAAGAACATGAAAAAACACAAGAATATCTTGTCGATATTTTTTGGAACATTCTGCGAATGTCTTGACTTGACTTTTTCCTGCAACAGATCGTTTCCTGCATATACGGTCGGTGTTTGGGTCCCTTTTACTCGAGTAAAACATGCGAGTATAGCGGTGGTGGAGGAGACAGACTCCAGTAGAGCCATTAGACACCAGGCCAAAGGTTAATGGAAGCCGGTGCGTGGCGGTCATTTCCTGGAGGGGAAAGACGAAAAGAGAGCTGAGCCAGAAGGCAAAGCTCTCTGTCTATACCGAGCGAAAAGAGAGCTGAGCCAGAAGGCAAAGCTCTCCGTCTCTATCCCGAGCAATCTTCATTCCTACTCTCACGTGGTCATGACCTGAAGAATTAGGTCGCGGATATAATCGGCCGAAATGAGTTTTCTCAGACAGGTGGCTGCATGGCATCTCACTTAGAGATAGGATGAGAAGTTCAGTCACGCGAGAGAGAGACAGTCACGCGAGAGAGAGAGAGAGAGTAGAACCGCTGCTTTCGGCCGCATCTGCTGGTCAGGATGCCTCGAGCGTCTCCCTCGATGCACGTCCCGCTGGGAGGAGACCCCGGGGCAGACCAAGGATCACATGGAGGGATTGTATCTCCAAGATGGTCTGGGAACCATCTTGGAGATATTGTGGTAGCAGAATGATTGACGGGTAGGCCTACATCCGGGTATGGTCTGTCTCCCACTGTAGTGCAGTAGCTTGACGGGTAGGCCTACATCCGGGTATGGTCTGTCTCCCACTGTAGTGCAGTAGCTTGACGGGTAGGCCTACATCCGGGTATGGTCTGTCTCCCACTGTAGTGCAGTAGCTTGACGGGTAGGCCTACATCCGGGTATATGGTCTGTCTCCCACTGTAGTGCAGTAGCTTGACGGGTAGGCCTACATCCGGGTATTGTCTGTCTCCCACTGTAGTGCAGTAGCTTGACGGGTAGGCCTACATCCGGGTATGGTCTGTCTCCCACTGTAGTGCAGTAGCTTGACGGGTAGGCCTACATCCGGGTATATGGTCTGTCTCCCACTGTAGTGCAGTAGCTTGACGGGTAGGCCTACATCCGGGTATTGTCTGTCTCCCACTGTAGTGCAGTAGCTTGACGGGTAGGCCTACATCCGGGTATTGTCTGTCTCCCACTGTAGTGCAGTAGCTTGACGGGTAGGCCTACATCCGGGTATGGTCTGTCTCCCACTGTAGTGCAGTAGCTTGACAGGTAGGCCTACACCCGGGCATGTTGAAGAACAGGCCCACTGTACTCTGCTCAGTCTGCTGTACTCTGTCCTCTACCCTGAGCCATCCTGGCCTAGCAGAGTGAGTCCTGGAAGTGAGGTCTAATTAGATTGTTTTTGAGAGGTCTGTATAGTTTGCACTTTAGTGAAAATAACAAAAATATTGTTCTTTGGGTTGATTTGATTACTTTTTCCTTTTTCTCTTTTCATTTTCAAAATAAGACCCAGATAGGTAATCCTTCTCCTTAAACTCATTTTGGGCCCAAAAATAATCTCATTCAACGAGATTATTTTTGAACCCAAAAAAGAATGGATTCAGTTTAAAATGACAGGTTGTTATCAGAGAGCCACATGCAGATTCTGCTGAGCCTTTTTCAACCTGTGAGACAGAAAGAGACAGACTGCAGACAGACAGACAGAGAGACAGACAGACAGACAGACAGAGAGACCGACAGTCATTCAGACAGACATACAGGCAGACACAGACAGACAGACAGACAGACAGACAGACAGACAGACAGACAGACAGACAGACAGACAGACAGACAGACAGACAATGCTGCTGTGCAATCCTCCGTCTCTGCCAGCAGAAACCTTGACTTGTGTTGAACGGTCTAACTTTCTCACCTGTATTGTGTGTGTGTGTGTGTGTGTGTGTGCGTGTGTGTGTAGCATGCAGGCGTTGGCATGGCAACAAGAGCACCGAGCTCTCACACTGAGAGAGACGGTGTGGAGGCACAGGGCGGAGGGGGGAGGAGCCACACGGAGGCGCACCATTGGCTAACGGCCGGGGGGGGGGGGGGGGGGGGGGGGAGTCAGCGTCTCAGCCGATTGGCCGACAACGGGCCTCATGTGTCAGTGTCTCAGGACGAATTTAGCACAAATCAGCGTCTACAGTAGGTTCATTCTCACTCTGCAACGCTGCATGGCTATAGGACGGTGGTTCTCAAGCTGCGGGCCGCTAGGATGCTGCCAGCGGGCCTCCCAAAATAATCAGTGGTGAAATGTATCTATGCACATTCACTTACAGTAAGTACTGTACCTAAGTACTGTACTGTACTGTGAGGTATTTGTACTTTATACTTTCCAATTATTTTACTTCTGCTTATACATCTCAGATGCAAATATTGCACTTTGACTCCACTACATTCATTTGAAAACTTTTGTTACCATAGTTACTTTGATAGTTACTAGATTTAGATTATTATTACAAAACACATACATTCACCACTCCAGCCTTATGAAAATATAGCAGATTTTGTGTATTATATATGTTCGTACACCCCAGCTATGGGACGTTATCTGCTAGGTACGAACATATTCGTTTACACCATAAGCGGCTAGGCCGAAAATCTGCTTTTAACATTGGTCTTGTTCCTCCGTCACCCCCAGCTATGGGATCTTTGCACACGGCCCCACAGACTTCAGTTCAGGATTGTCAAAGCCTTATAACTCTGGAAATTCGAGCGCTGTCCATGGTGATCGGATGTCACTTGTGACTTTGTCTCGCATCGCTCCCGACATGTAAACGTTTCTGGCGAAAGGTTAACAGCGTGAGCTAATGCTAATGATAGCCAATGGTTACAGCGGTGGTCTGGGGGGAGGGGGGCTGCTGCAACAGGCTGTGAACAAAATCACTGGATCGGCTGGCAAACGTTAGCTACACTTTGCTGCCACCTAGCGTGGCACTAGTTAATGGACCCGTATTGTACCCTCTCAAGAGTTAAATAGGGGTCTATTTGGTTACCATCTCTCCGTCATTTATCTAGCGGCGGTGGTGTCACACTCTAGGTGCTTAAACTGACCGTTAACTCATTTAGCTGCATGGGGACCCCCTGGAACTACCCCAGGGAACCCCTGGAACTACCCCAGGGACCCCATGTGAACTATACCCCTGCAGGGAACCCCTGGAACTACCCCAGGGACCCCATGTGAACTACCCCAGGGACCCCCTGGAACTACCCCAGGGACCCCATGTGAACTACCCCAGGGACCCCATGTGAACTACCCCAGGGACCCCATGTGAACTACCCCAGGGACCCCCTGGAACTACCCCAGGGACCCCTGGAACTACCCCAGGGACCCCCTGGAACTATACCTCAGTGACCCCCTGGGCGTCCCCCAGACCCCACTTTGAGAACCACTGGTTTAAATTACATGCCATGCCTTTCTTTCTTTCTTTCTTTCTTTCTTTCTTTCTTTCTTTCTTTCTTTCTTTCTTTTTCTTCTTTCTTTCTTTCGAAGGAACAAGTGCATTTAACTAACTGTCCCACCCTCCCTCTTTCTCTCCAGCTCTCTCTCTCTTCTCTCCATCTCTCTCTTACTCTCCATCTCTCTCTCTTTGTCTCCCTCCCTCCCTCCCTCCCTCTCTTTCTCTCCCTCCCATCCCTCCCTCCCTCCCTCCCTCCCTCCCTCCCTCCCTATCTCTTTCTCTCTATATCTTGCTATTTCTCTCCATCTCCCTCTCTCGTTCCATCTCTCTCTCTTTCTCTCCATCTCTCTCTTTCTCTCCATCTCTCTCTCTTATTCTCTCCATCTCTCTCTCCTTCCCTCCATCTATCTCTCTCTTTCCTCTCCATCTCTCTCTCTTTCTCTCCATCTCTCTCTCTTATTCTCTCCATCTATCTCTCTTTCCATCTCTCTCTCCTTCCCTCCATCTCTCTCTCTTTCTCTCCATCTCTCTCTCTTTCTCTCCATCTCTCTCTTTCTCTCCATCTCTCTCTCTCTCTTTCTCTCCATCTCTCTCTCCCTCTCTCCACTCTCTCCCTCCCTCCCTCCCTCCCTCTTTCTCTCCATCTCCACCGCCCCCCCCCCCCCCCCCCCCCCCCCCTCCCCTCTGCATCCATCCATCCATACAAGGCTCCAGTGGATTGGGGGATAGAATTAGGTCAGGCGGTGGTACTGCAGCAGAGTGGTGCTGGCGACGTGCGTAGTGCCACGTTATACACTGTCGCTGCTCGCTCGCTCGCCCCGCTCTCTCTCGCTGCAGTAAAAAGATGGAGAGAGTGGGGGGGGGGGAGGGGGGGGAGAGAGAGATGTAGGCAGGAGTGGAAGAAGGGGGTGGCGTTGCGGGGGGGCGCGGGGGGGGGGGTCTCTGTATCATTCATCAACGAAAGGGAAATTGGCGAGAAAAGGGAAAACATGCCAAGGGCATCAGCTCGCCCCTGATCGCCCGCATGTGTGGAGTGGAGTGTGGAGTGTGCATGGTGCAGTTTGCTGCGGCAACTCTCTCTCTCTCTC
>NC_137876.1:19053480-19074582 GCF_963924005.1 Protomyctophum bolini
GGGCACTATTTGCCCGTAAATCATCATGTTAGCAGGAATATACAGTTAAAGGACCACTTCACCACTTTTCAACCTATCTTCATATAGTAGGTCCTCACAAATAATCATTTTTACTCTGTCTGTGTCCCATGGGAGGACTGTGGGCAGTTCAGAAACCGTCTTCCAGTGACATCATCGATGGGGAATACAAGCTAATAGAAACTGCAGGTTCACTAGTCCTGAAAAGTTGCAATGCGAAAACGGAAGCCATCGTTCTCACGATAATGAAAATCTAAACATTTTTGTAAAAAAAATCTTGTTTAAAAAATAATCTGCCTAATGATGATGTCACTGGAAGACGGTTTCTAAACTGCCCACAGCCCTCCTATGAGACACAGACTGAGTAGAATCGTGCCATTTTATCATGATTATTAGTGAGGACCTATTATATGAAGATAGATTGAAAAGTGGTGAAGTGGTCCTTTAATATACGGTGACATACAGGTGTGATGGTACAATTAGGGACTTAACCGAAGTTTGTTGGAAAGTTTAATGGGAGTTTCCTGTAATATACACATCTGTATTCCATGCTTTTGGCGCAGTGAATGGTATGGTTACATATAACTGGCGATAACTGGCATTAAGCTAACCAAAATATAAACTAGAGACAAAAGTATTACAGTCACTTTAGGTCTTACGGCCAATTCATGAAAATATCAGTGTTTGCCCCTGCACTATACAGGCAGGAAAATGGTCTGCTATACTATGTGGGGACATTTGGTCTTCACACTTACAGTAATTTAAATTAGCACGCACGCACGCAGTCTTCCTGGTTCAGTTTGTCACTCAGAGCGATGAGGGCCGACGGTTAATCATGGGCCGCTGTAAACAGCTGGTCCGTCACGTCGCCTTGCGAAATGAAACGGCTAATCCTTCCGCTTCCTGTTTCACTAGTGCTTCCTGTTCCCTCCGCGGTGCACACTAGGAACTAAATACATTTACTTAACCCATTTAGACCTGAGGCCCATTAAAAAAAAAGGCTTCTAAAATGTTTCTATGTCAGTCGTTCTCAAACATTTTCTAAACTACATCTCAGAGCCAAAGTTTGTACTTTTTCTCCACTATACAATTATTTGAAAACTTCTTTACCTACTTTGGTGATTTTAATTTTCATTAGAAAACATACATTAACCACTTCAACCCTATACATTTTGGGCATTTGAAAATGGCCGATCTACAAGCTCACAATGGGTCGCAACGTGACGCATTGTGAGCTTGTAGATCGGCTAGTTTTTTTTAACTTGTGAAATGAGACATTCTACAATATGAGTACTTTTACTTTTAGTACTTTAAGTACATGTTGATGCTGATACTTTTGTACTTTTACTCAAGTACATTTTCAATTCAGTACTTTTACTTGTAATGAAGTACTTGCAGTATTGGTACTTTTACTTAAGTAAAACAATTGAGTACTTTTTCCACCACTGGCATTGTCACTCCCAAGACTTGTAGAGAAGTAGGGTGACGAAACCTTGGGATTTGATTTGAGCATGCATACGACCCAACGGAAAAAATGTGAAATATCTTTGAAAAAATTTTAACAACACAAATCTCGTCTGTATAGTTCCTGGCACAACATATTTTCAGATGGGTGTCCACGGCCAAAAAATGTATTAATTTGGCCTTCCTTGAAATGGAAATCTTTGAGAACCCCCACTGTCATAGAACCGTTGATGTACAAAAGGCACTGTGTTGCACCAAAAGAGGTCCCGCTATATATGATTACAAGCCAAATTAGCATTTTTTTTGTGTTATTTAGCAGCATTTGTCTTGTAGCGCGTTGTTCAGTCACATGTTAAGGACTGAGGCACAATTTCTGTTTGAAGCATTCTTTATTAAAGTGAGTATTATGCAAATACAGAATAGCTTCACCCAATGCAAGGCATGTGATAGATATAAAAATAACATCCAGTGGATTAATTCCTCTCGTTCCCAATTTCTTTCTTTCTTTCTTTCTTTCTTTCTTTCTTTCTTTCTTTCTTTCTTTCTTTCTTTCTTCTTCTTCTTACTTCCTTTTCTTCAGCCAGAGCCACAGCTAGTCTCAATGTAGCCTCAGAAACCCAGACGTTTTTATTTCCAGGGAGGAAAAAAAAGTCTGGGGCCGAGTCCACTTCAATTCGGCATAGAGTAGCGCAAACGTCGCTTACTCTCTGCTGATTTCTGATCGTCTGCACCTAAGTTAAATTGACACACACGCACACACGTATGCACACACACTCCTCTCCCTCTGTCGCTCTAATTAATTAGTCTCATGTCTCGCAGCTGCGTCTAGATTCTCCCGGCGGATCCTGGTCAGACAGAGTCAGGGTGCTGCTATTGTGCATGTTGGCTCACTCAAAACACTCTGCTACACCAGTGGGTCTCAAAGTGTCCTTGAGCGGGTTCCAAATGGCCCCATGTACAACGGGTGAGTTATGGGGGTCCTTGAAATGAAAAAGTTTGAGAACGACTGTACACTAAATGGAACCGAGCCTTAATTGGTATAATATTAATATTGGACACCTACTCTACCTCTACAAGCTTACAAGCTGTGTCTCATCACAACGCATTGTGAGCTTGTGTATTGGGTATTTTCAAATAGCCAACATATAGAGAGAGCTGAAGTGCTTAATGTGTGCTGATCATCCGACACACACACACACACACACACACACACACACACACACACACACACACACACACACACACACACTCTCTCTCTCTCTTCGACCTTGTCTCGCACGTGAGCTTGAAGCTCTTCCCGGAAGTAGGAAGAGTTATTCTTTGTGCATAGTGGCCTTTCAGCGCCATGGACAGAGTCACAGCTAGCTGTGCATGGTGGCCTTTCAGCACCATGGACAGAGTTACAGCTAGCTGTGCATGGTGGCCTTTCAGCGCCATGGACAGAGTCACAGCTAGCTGTGCATAGTGGCCTTTCAGCACCATGGACAGAGTTACAGCTAGCTGTGCATAGTGGCCTTTCAGCACCATGGACAGAGTCACAGCTAGCTGTGCATAGTGGCCTTTCAGCACCATGGACAGAGTTACAGCTAGCTGTGCATAGTGGCCTTTCAGCACCATGGACAGAGTCACAGCTAGCTGTGTATAGTGGCCTTTCAGCGCCATGGACAGAGTCACAGCTAGCTGTGCATGGTGGCCTTTCAGCACCATGGACAGAGTTACAGCTAGCTGTGCATAGTGGCCTTTCAGCACCATGGACAGAGTCACAGCTAGCTGTGCATGGTGGCCTTTCAGCACCATGGACAGAGTCACAGCTAGCTGTGCATAGTGGCCTTTCAGCACCATGGACAGAGTCACAGCTAGCTGTGCATGGTGGCCTTTCAGCACCATGGACAGAGTCACAGCTAGCTGTGCATAGTGGCCTTTCAGCACCATGGACAGAGTCACAGCTAGCTATAGCCATGGTTTTAATGATAAGACATTCAACACAATTACGTAAAAACCTTTATTAGAACGGCATATGTTCCACAGATGTGCAAGTGATTTCCTGTCCTGTCCTGTCCTGTCCTGTCCTGTCCTGTCCTGTCTGTCCTTCCTTCCTTCCTTCCTTCCTTCCTTCCTTCCTTCCTTTCTTCCTTATTCCCTCCCTTGCTGTCTATCTCTCCTTGTTAAAAGTTTTCAGTATGAAGGCAAAAGGCTGCATAAGCATCTTTGTAAACTGCAACGGATGCTGTACGGAGAGAGAGAGAGAGAGAGAGAGAGAGAGAGAGAGTTGTGAGTGGAATTTTAACCTCGGCTCTGAAAGCCAGATTAGCGACCGCAGACACGGTGGCCATGCAACATTATACCCAGCAATGTTGAAATGTAACCAAATACTGTACTGTACTGTACTGTATGCCTACTGTACTGTACTGTAGGCCTATTGTACTTAATTAGTAGCGTTATAGCGATATTTCTGGGTTAAAACAAAAGGGTTTTTGCTAAGTTTTCTGATGTGGTGGCAGTGGTGCTCAACCTTTTTCATGTCAAGGACCCCCAGAATTATCTGTATTTGGCCGCGGAAAATGTTGGAACAAACAATGGAACAAACCCTGTCTCTATGATAAACTGAAAATAAATGTTCGGGTGGGTGACAAAATGTCAGCCAATCATGAGCTTAATTTTTTTTATAGTGTTCCAGTTCCAATTTTTTCTGCTCATTTCTGTGTGTCATCACTTACAATTGCACCTGTTTAATCCAGTGTCCTGACTGGGTTCTCTATTCGCATTGGATACAATTGGTATCCTGACCTGATAATGCATTTTCTGTTTAAAGAGGTGGAGACTCCCTGTTACTGAACAAACAAACACATCAGAATATAGAGCTATTTAACACTTTATTTTTTTAAACCAAAGAAAATCACTTTTATACCTAATGAAACTTGACTATTGAAATTATTTTCTATACTTTATACTGATTAACACATTGGTATTGAATAGGAAATGACCATTGGAATTAGTATAGCTGAGCATTTAATTCAGTATATAACTTTGACATTATGGGCTCGATTTTCGTCGCTGCCCGAAAATTACGAGTATAGGAGCTTGCTCTGTCCCTAAATGGTATTTTGGTGTGTTCATGGGCGTGTTGGCACGCTTTCCCCTGAATTGCTATTTTGGTCACACACATTTGGGAAGGCGATAGTGGAGTTTAAAAACACCCGTAAGCCAAATTAGTTTGTGTATAGAGCGACGCGCGCTGCGCGCCTGCAATGGAGCTGTCCGCGGAGTCAGGCTGCTTCATCTCTCCTTATCCTCCCACGCATCTCTTTGTAATGTTCCTATAATCAGCACAAGTGAGTGCCTGCTGTGACCTGTCACTTCCTTGTCTCCATTGTGTTTATATACATTGTAATTGGTCTAGTCGAAGACGTTATTTGACTTGTGGCAGCCATTGTGCGCGCTTCCATTTTTGCTCGTTCAGTTTCATCACAACAAAATGGGGTTTAATTCCGATTTCCTGACATTTCATTTTTGCTTGATACTGTTTCATAGCGACGGACGGCGTATACACGCGCCATCTATATACCAAATTAAAGATCGAATTCCGTCGATCACACAGCAAGATCTGAGTGAGTTGTGACTCAATGAAAAGATGAGCAGCACAAGTGAGACTTCAAGGCAGCAACGCGTTGCTCTTCCATGGGCTATATGAGCATAGACCGTAAGGCTATGAAGCAATATAGAACTGGGCATAGAAAGGGATCTCTTAAAGGCAATGGCATGTGGCACGGTGATTGGTTTTAATTATTGTAATGCCCAAAACACACCTATGCATAATGTAACTGGTAGCGGATGGGGTTTTAGGGATTTAGACAGATGACCAAAATAGCCACTTTAAGTGCGGGAACGTCAGTTCCCCACTGCTAAATCCCCAAATAGTGTATGATCCAACGAAAATAGAGCCCGCTGTATTCTGTGTTGGAGATTCTGTGTTGGAGCGTGTCCCTGGGGACTGACTTTGACTTGACCTCCAATAAGCCATCTATACGGCAGATAATTGATCACCACATAATATATGCAAATTCCCTCCTGATGCACTATTACCGACTGCAAATCCAGCAAGTAACTCAGTGCTATTAATTAAGTACTATCAACATAAAAGCTTGAACTAAAATATACTACAATAAATCCGGTGCAAGTATTTCCTTTTTTTCATACTTGTTTTTATTAACAATATATTAACAAGCGGTGTGAAGTAATTTTGAGGTATTTTGTACGTTACTTGAGTAATTCCAACTTCCAATACTTTTATTCTACTCCACTACATCTTGCATCCAAATATTGTGCTTTTACTGCACTGCATTTTTTTTGAAAAATGTAAGTTACTTCATAGATTTGCCTATTGTTATACAAAACATAATATTATTAACCACTAGTAGATCTGCTATTTTCAGGTTTGCATACATTTCTTCAGAAGATTTGCATATACATTTGAAAACATGAAATTATGATTAATGAGTACTTTTTCTTTTGGTACTACATTTTTATCACAATACTTTTGTATGTATTGCACATTTTTTAATTCCGGACATCTATTTGTAACAAAGTATTTCTACATTGCAGTATTTATACTTTTACTTAAGTAAAAACAAAAGAGTATACAGTACTAGTACCACGGCCTATTGGCTGTCACCCCTTAAGGACCTTGAGGGTTTTGTCCCCTCCCTCCTCCCCACATTGTTCTGTCACCTAATGATCTGCTGTTATTGTTATTCCACTCCAGTCCTGCAGCCGGGCTGCCTCACACCTCACTGTGAAGACATCAATACCCTCACCGCCCGGCCACCCCAAAACTCCTATGTCCAAAAAATACCCTCACCGCCCGGCCACTCCAAAACTCCTATGTCCAAAAAATACCCTCACCGCCCGGCCACTCCAAAACTCCTATGTCCAAGAAATACCCTCACCGCCCGGCCACTCCAAAACTCCTATGTCCAAGAAATACCCTCACCGCCCGGCCACTCCAAAACTCCTATGTCCAAAAGCATTGGATATGAGGGGGAAAAATGTCTTACTTGTCAGGATATGAGAGGAAAAATGCCTTACTTGTCAGGATATGAGAGGAAAAATGCCTTACTTGTCAGGATATGAGGGGAAAAAATACTTACATTTCAGGATATGAGAGAAAAATGCGTTACATTTCAGGATATGGGAGGAAAACATGCTTATTTTTCATATGAGGGGGGGAAAGCCTTACTTTTCAGGATATGGGAGGGAAAGGTTTATGAGGGATATGAGGATATGAGAGGAAAAATACTTACTTTTCATATGAGGGGGGAAAAGCCTTACTTAATATTGGAGGGAAAGGGCTTACTTTTCAAGATATGGAGGGTAAAAATGACCTATCGTCGTTGTCAAATGGAAACCTTTTTCCGTAAATCAATGAGCTACCTGATAGCGTCATGTCATTTAAAGCATCAAAAGCAGCCAGATCTACAAAGCTCGAAATGCGTCGCGCTTTGTGTAGATCTGCTACTTTCACATGTTATGCTTTTGAATTGTAATCCTGAAAAGTAGCCTAATACAGTTTTGGACGTGATGAGGTTTCCAGCCGACAACGGTGTCCAAATCCCTTACTTTTCAGGAGAAAACAAAAACACATGACGGAGTTACAAGGTTTCTGCGTGACAACAACAATATGCACGAGAGCTTAGAGTGGGATTTAGTGGACAGAGTGGCTACAGGCAGTGTTGCCAAGTCTGCTCATTATGAGCGACTTTGGGCTCCTTCTTTTTCCTGTAAAGGCACTTGTAAATATTGGCAGTTTGTTGCAGGTTGCAGAGACTTTCGTGTGCTTGTTTCTTAAGTGTATAGTTGCTTATTTGGCTCTTGCTATACCTAATAATGTTTATGTGGCTCTCAGGCATTTTTCACGTCAAGGACCCTCTAAATTGTGTATTTGTGGGGGTGTATATTGTCTGTAAATATGTTGATGGCAAAAGTGTGAAAAACTAATTTTTCATTTGGTGTTTAACTGAACTCTAACTATACATGCACGCACGCATGCACCCACACAAACAGTATATATATATATATATATATATACATCCTTAAGTTCCATGTCTGCATTCTGTGTACACTCGCTTTTGAATACATTAATAAATTATCATAGCACATGGCCATGGAGAATACTAATTTGTGATTGGCCGGAGGGTGCATGTACCCAGCTGTGTGCAATGCATTTCAGATAAGCAGTCAGCGCATCTATCTCATCATCGCCGTTCTGAATCGATATGCCGTATAAAAATAGTACAGTATTAATTTAAGAGCGGTTTATCAGTGGCGCGCAAAACCTTTTCATGTCAAGGACCCCCAAAATCATAAGTAGCCACTGCTCTTATACCGAGTGGATCCCGGGATTCCGTGAGCATCATTTCCAGCCTTGATGTGATTTGTCACATTAACTCATTTCGACCGAGACCGGTTCTAGAAAATGTCTTCTAAATCCTGACAGTTGTTTCTGTCGACTAAAACTAAGACGAAACATTTTCGTCGACTGCCTTTTTCCACTGACGAAAACCTAAATGGAAACTAAATTAAAACTACGCTATCATGACTAAAACTAAGACTAAATATATTGACAATTTCGTCAACAAATTTAAACTAGACTAAAATGTTAGGAAGGGACTAGTGGACAAGAGATCCAGTATAAGTCATTTTACACTTTGTTGCATGCTGAAAGTGAGCGTTGTAGATCGGCTATTTTCAGCAAGTGTAAAAACAGTCATTATGACGGCCCACCAAAATACATTTCAGTCAACTAAATCAACGGTAGATTTAGTCGACTAAAATATCATGATATTTAGTCGACTAAAACTAGACTAACACTAAAACATTCCAGGTGACTAAAATGTGACTAAAACTAAATGAGAGAGACTAGTAGTACTACAGTATATGACTAAAATAGAAATTTGCTGTCAAAAACAACACTACTCTGAACACTGAAGTCAAAGTACAAATTTGGGCTCTGAGATGTAGTGGCGTTGAAGTAAAAGTACTGGAAATTGGAAATACTCATACCCCCCATACCTTCACTTAATGCGGCCCTCAAGTTAATTTCAGAATATTGATATATTATTGATTTCAGCTGTTACAATTCCAAACATGCATGACACGCTTGAATTACTTCAGTCTATATTAGTAGACTAGTATTAGTATTCACATAATAAAAAAAGAAATCGGTCCAATGTATTTGTATTTAGTTAATAAAGTTAACATATAACTGAATGCATTTGAAATTTAATTAAAAGGTTACTTTTCAGGATTCCAATTGAAAAATTGACGCGTTTTGAGCTTTGTACTGTAGCTACATCAGCTATTTCTGCTACGGCAGAAATATGCAATGTGACCCTCTGGGAGTGAGTGTGTAAATATAGTGGCCCTCTCCATCGTCCAGACCGTCCAAGCCACCTCCTCACCTGTGCGTCCACCATGCAGTCTCTCCCTCCAGCTGCCCATTGGCTGCACGGTGGGATGTATAGAGGTTTCTCCAGCTGCCCATTGGCTGCACGGCGGGATGTAGAGGTCTCTCGAGTAGCCCATTGGCTGGGCGGCTGCACGGTGGGATATAAGAGTGAGCTCATGGATGGAAACTGGCCACATGGGACGGGGCAGCGGTCCAAAATGAAAGCACCACATGCTTCGACTTCCTTCCCAGGGAGAGGCAGGAAGGAAGTATAGGCCTACTAGAATGAGATGGTATACTGTATATAGGGCAGATTAACCCATTTCGACCTGATACAGTTTTCTACAGTTTTCTGAGAAACCCATGTTTCTATGTCAGTGGTTCTGAAACTATTTCATGGGACCCCAAAAATGATAAATAGGCCCCGCCGACCCCCATCTGAAAAGATGTAGTTCCAGTGACCACCCAGAAGCAAAGATTTGAGTTAAAACGCTCGCTCTGAAAGAATATATTCAAAGATTTGTGCCACATGTTCACGATAAAAAGAAAATAGCAGACCTACAAGCTCGTAGCGCGGCACGTGAGCTTGTAGATCTGCTATTTTTCAATAGCTAAAGTATAACATATTGCTTAAAACACCAAAAGGGGTTCCCGCCCTAAACAAATGAAATTGGAAGTGATGTCTCTATAAGAAAATGAACTATAAGAAATAGTAGACAAAAATTGGAACTGGAACACTATATAAATTTATATTTAAACCAGATAATAATAAATGGGTACTACTTTTTTATTTATTGTTTATTAAAGAGCTGTAGAGACGGGGAGAGAGCCCTATTACTGAAAAAGCACACTTACTATAACAATGATTTCTATCGGAATATATACAAAAAACGAATCACTTACCCTACATTTAATTTATCAAAAAATTATATAAAAGGTTGATATACTTGGAGATACAAGGTTATCGGCCGACAGCGAGGAATCGACGGCACACTGTACTGTGGTGACAGGCTGATCCATCACACGTGTGTGTGTGTGTGTGTGTGTGTGTGTGTGTGTGTGTGTGTGTGTGTGTGTGTGTGTGTGTGTGTGTGTGTGTGTGTGTGTGCGTGTGTGTGTGTGTACACACACACAGACTTTCTGAAGTATCTGTACCTTATTCTTCCTTGACTTTGACTTCTTGTCAACTACTTTTCCTAAGAAATATCTATACTGTCTCCTTGCTGTAAAAGTTACAGTTTTTATGGAAAACTAAAATCAGCCTGACAGTTTGCACTGGGCTGAGTTGATTTATTTGCAGTGGAGCGAAAGTAGCCTAACTTAAAACGGCACTATGTGACTTTAAAGGGATTCTGAAATCGTGTTTTGTAACTTTTGAGTGGTGCAACCACTCCTATAGACAGCTCTGTGTGTGGCTGTGTCCATGGCTGGCTGTGTCCGAGCAGGGAAATAGCATATTATCAACACCAAGTGTCAATTTTGCACAGGCTACCACACCATGCACCAAGTATCTCTGTTGCGCAGCCTCGCTGGAACTGGGCTGGCCCCCTGGGCACGTTCCTGGGGACCCCCGGCCCCAAATCTTCCATTTCTCGACCGTTTCGGATGCGGGGTGGCTCGCCGGAACCGGGCCGGCACCCTGGGCATGTTCACGTGGGTCTGGAAGTTTCGGGGACCCCCACAGAGTTGCAAAATATTCTACGTTTTGGCCGGGTCTGAGAGGCTAAATGTCATTGTCACGGGGCAACCCGTACCCTATATATAGACACTAGAAGACTCTACAATATATAACTGGTCATGTCAAACACACACTGCACACAGCTGCTTCCATTAATTGACGGTCATCAAGCTCCTTGGAGGTGTGGCTATGTGTATAGCATCATATACCCTTATCTGTGTTGCCTAATTCTATTGTAATTGTTTTGTGATTTATTTGATGCCTTGAAATACATTCGGAGTCTGTTAAGGGAACGTGTAATTGTATAGTTAGTCTATCTCATGGGTTGTGTTTTACCTTGTTTGAGTAGATGGTCCAATTACTAATCATTGTGGGTGGGTCTCACCTGGTATATAAGGGAGGCTGGAAATGTTGAGGGGAGATTTGCTCAGTTGGCTTGAGACAGCAAAGAGACAACATCAAGGGAGAGCTGCCAGGGTCTTCAGGGAAGGCATAGCCTGTTTTCAGTGTCTTTACTTCTTGGTTTGTTGTTTTTGTCTTTGTTAGTTATCAAGTGTTTAGTTCTTCTTACTTTTGGTGTATTGTGGCCAGTATTCTTTTTGCAGTATTTTGTTTTGCCTCAGACCCGGGCTGCAGTGACAATCCGTCATATGGGCTGTTCATCAGTTTTGGAGGTAAATAAATACAACAAAAGATGTACATTCTTGGACTGCATCTATTCTTGGAGCCTTGACCGCTCGGCAACTTTTACAGTCATCAAATGGTGGCCCGTGGCTCAAAGGATGAATAAATCATGGATCTTGATGTGGAAAAAGGTTAAAACCACTGATATAGAGAATAGAGACAGACAGGCTGACTGTTCCTATAGGCTGTTAACCCATTTTGGGCGGGAACCCCTTTTGGTGTTTTAAACAAAACACAACGTTATAATTTAGCTATTGAAAAATAGCAGATCTACAAGCTCATAAGCGCGCCACCGAGTGGCGCGCTACAAGCTTGTAGGTCTGCAATTTTTGATCTTTGCTTCTGGGGGGGATCCCTGGAACAACATATTTTAAGGTGGGGGTTGGTGGCCAAATACATATAATTTTTGGGGTTCTTGACATGAAATATTGAGCACCACTGATAGAAACATAGGTATTTCAGAAAACTGGAGGATTTACTGTAGAAGTAATTTTTTTAATTTCGACGTCAGGCCTAAGGGTTAATGAGAGCAGAACTTCAACAACCTGTGAAGAGCAGCTCAGCACTGTGGCTAGAATGGCTGCCGAGGATGGCGGTTATTTTTTTAATCAAATGTCAAAGATTTATGCCACATTTTCACGATTTTTCTAAAATAGGAGACCTACAAGCTCGTAGCGTGGCACTCGGTGCCGCGCTATGAGCTTGTAGATCTGCTATTTTTCGTCGCTGCCCAACTGAAACCTTGTATCTCCAATCTCCATACAGTACTATATTCTAACTTCTTGTCGGGTTTTTTTTTGTAGTAAATCAATGCCCTTGATCATACTATCATCACACAAAAATGTCAAAAGCTTTATTAATCCCCAAGCTAAAAACTTTTGAACTTGTAGATCTGCTACTTTTGCTTACTTACTTAATACATAAAATATAAAAATAAAATAAAATACAGACAATAACATTTTAATATTGGTCATTAAGCTACATAATATAGACTGAAGTAATTAAAGCGGTTCATGTGTGCATGCATGTTTGGAATTGTGATCAACAATATATCAATATTCTGATATTT
This sequence comes from Protomyctophum bolini, assembly GCF_963924005.1. Taxonomy (NCBI): domain Eukaryota; kingdom Metazoa; phylum Chordata; class Actinopteri; order Myctophiformes; family Myctophidae; genus Protomyctophum; species Protomyctophum bolini. The sequence continues at coordinate 19,065,838 of NC_137876.1, forward strand.
ACAAGCTTGACGCATTGTGAGCCTGTGTGGCTGGGATCTTTTCCCGATCCCGACGGCCTTTACTGCATGTCAACCCCCCCCCCCCCCCCCCATCTCTCTCTCCCCATTTCCTGTCAGCCTATACTGTCTGTCCCTCTATAAGAAATATAAAATAAAGGCGAAAGCCGCAATGTAAAAAATAAATAAATAAAAGGATCGACAAAACGCCTGTTGTGACTAAAATAGATGCATTGGATTCGTTGTTGGAACGCAGGCTATTTTTCTCTTCCTCCCACATTTACACCTGACAGCGTCCAAAAGACGGTGTCTCACACTGTGTGGGAGACTGAATCATGGACCCCCCTGCCCCCTCCCCCTTCACCACCACACTTTTATTATATTTGAATACTGGAAAATAAATCGTTTTTGGACATATGAGGTTTCCACCCGACAGAGATGATATTCTCTCTCTCTCTCTCTCACGCTGCCCTCCGTATGTCCGATTTCCTCTGATCTCACTCTCGTGAGAGAGAGAGAGAGAGAGAGAGACTGTGTGCGTGTGCGACCGTGTGAATGTGTTTTATACTCGACACATGGGCACCCTTTGACACAGACGAGTGCACAATAATCAGACACGCACACGCGTGTTCGTGCATATAGACACACACGCGTGTGTGTGCATGCATAGACACACACGTGTGTGCATGCATATAGGCACACAGTCAGGAGGCCACTGAGCAGGTTGTATAGGGCCGGCGACACAGCGATGAGTCACGCGAACGTGAGCCGGCTGACCGATCACATTGTGGAACTAATAAAGGGCAGTGTTGTTGTTGCTCGACTCTGTTTCCTGGTGCTCGCAAGTCGATTTTAAAAGGTCCAAATTACGGCAAACGGCAGCAGATATGACGTTTCTATACCCTTGCTGTCTTTCATGTACTGCAGTATATATTGGGAGGGGAAAAAAAGGAAAGGATCGAAACGTCTTATCTGCTGCTGTTTTGCCGTAAATACAAATTTGGAGCATTTAAAAGTGAGTTGAGAGCCCCCATCGTGTCTTTCTTGGACAAGTAACCTGTGTGTACATTTATTTGCACATAATTTATATAATTGTAAGCTTGTAGACCGGCTTAATTTTTTTGTTTACAAACAGAAAGGAGTTGTGTAACATGGTTAATAGCTTCCACTTGCCCAGGCATTATATTGTATTGTGGATCGTGTTCTGTGACTTTTAAGAGTTCAGGCGGTTGCCTTTAAGGAAATGACGTAACCTACTGCACTTCCCATTTCATATTGGCTTTGAAAGCGGTAGGTTGTGTTTATTTTGTTCTGCAGATTATTTACATATATGTACCCAAAGTTGTTAAGACACATACCGTGTTTTCACGGTACTGCATCTGCTTTATTTCCAGCAAATGTAATGTAGAAAACACGTCAGAGCAGAGCAGGGATTGCCTATTGTCTTTTGTACAGAATAAATCTACTCACTGCTGAGATCCTGCTCTATGGTACTTAATAACACAACGCAAGATCACGTCTGTTACAGTTGCATATGGAATGCCTTTAACGGTTCCACGTCTATGTATATGCTTCCACCCACCACAGGACTACACCATCACCATGTACTTCCAGCAGTCGTGGCGGGACAAGAGACTCTCCTACACGGGCATCCCCCTCAACCTGACGCTGGACAACCGCGTGGCCGACCAGCTGTGGGTGCCCGACACCTACTTCATCAACGACAAGAAGTCCTTCGTGCACGGCGTGACGGTCAAGAACCGCATGATCCGCCTGCACCCGGACGGCACCGTGCTCTACGGCCTCAGGTGAGAGTCGGGGGCCGCAAGGTCAAGGTTGTCTTTGTTTGTGTCTCCCTCGGGAGAGAAATATGTGTCTTGGAGTCACAGCCGCATGCAAGTAACAAACACGTTCACATAAGAAAGGGGAAAAACACCATGAAACGCCCAACATAGAAAAACGGAGATGTTGCCCACATTCCCTTGATAGAGTGCAACTAGTCAATAAAGTGCATTTGGCGATCTCTGTTTGAGCATTTTGATTGACAGGGGGTTTAAATCTATTATACACATACCGTGGGGTTCTATACCTCCTATGGCGGATGGCATTAGCTCGTACTCTCGGTACAACACATGCAAAGGGTCGGATACAATATTCCGAGCTTGTCGGAATATTGGACCCGTTTAGGAGAGACCAGGGGATGGGCAACTTTGACGATGGAGAGGATTTCCACACTGACTCCAGAGGGCCACTATACATTATTTCCACACTCACTCCAGAGTGCCACTATATTTCCACACTCACTCCAGAGGGCCACTATAAATTATTTCCACACTCACTCCAGAGGGCCACTATACATTATTTCCACACTCACTCCAGAGTGCCACTATATTTCCACACTCACTCCAGAGGGCCACTATAAATTATTTCCACACTCACTCCAGAGGGCCACTATATTTCCACACTCACTCCAGAGGGCCACTATATTTCCACACCTACTCCAGAGGGCCACTATATTTCCACACTCACTCCAGAGGGCCACTATGTTTCCACACTCACTCCAGAGGGCCACTATGTTTCCACACTCACTCCAGAGGGCCACTATACATTATTTCCACACTCACTCCAGAGGGCCACTATATTTCCACACTCACTCCAGAGGGCCACTGCCCACTATATTTCCACACTCACTCCAGAGGGCCACTATATTTCCACACTCACTCCAGAGGGCCACCATTTTTCCACACTCACTCCAGAGAGCCACTATATTTCCACACCTACTCCAGAGGGCCACTATATTTCCACACTCACTCCAGAGGGCCACTATATTTCCACACTCACTCCAGAGGGCCACTATATTTCCACACTCACTCCAGAGGGCCACATACTGTATCATATTACTCTTGTAGCAAAACATTGCCGATATTTCTTTCTGTTTTTGAATTGGAATCCTGAAAGTCTTCATCAGGGCTGGTATGATACCATACCTTATACCTGCCCTGATGAAGACTCCTTTGTGAGTCGAAACATGTTGGCTTTTTAAACTTTTCCAATATAGCAGCCTACCATGATTTTATATTCACCCTCTCCTCATTTGTCCACCTTTTTGAGTGCTCGGATCGCCACCTTTTCTGCATTTAGTTATAGTTATGTTAACTTTATAATAATAATAATAATAATATCTCAAACTTATATAGCGCTTTTCTGAGTACCCAAAGACGCTTTACATGGGGGGTCTTTACAGAGATAACAACACAAATAAAAACAACTTTAATAGAAAAAATAAAGAAGCTAAAAAAAACATTTAATAGGCAGTGAAAAGGGTTAGCTAGGGAAGGCAATGTTGAAGAGGTGGGTCTTGAGGGTGGTTTTGAAGGTTTGGAGGGTGGGGGGCATCTCTGAGTGCCTTAGGGAGGGCATTCCACAAGGTTGGGGCAGCAAAGGCAAAATGCTCTGTCACCCCATGTCCGGAGTTTGGTCTTGGGGACGTCGAGGAGGTTTGCATCACCAGATCTGAGGGAGCGGGAGGGGACATGACGTTTGAGGAGGTCACAGAGGTATGGGGGAGCCAGGTTGTGTGTAGTGCTTTGTAGGTGATCAGGAGTGTTTTGAAGTGGATTCTTTGTTTGACCGGTAGCCAGTGGAGGTCACCGAGGACTGCATGGTGTAATATGGTCTCTGGAACGGGTTTTTGGTAAGTAGCTGAGTAGCTGAGTTTTGGACATATGGCAATTTATTGAGAACTTTGGAGGTGGTGCAGCCGTAGAGGATATTGTTGCAGTAGTCAAGGCGGGATGTGATGAAGGCGTGGATGAGTGTTTCAGCTGCGGAAAATGACAGAGAGGGTCGGAGACGGGCGATGTTCTGAACTATGTTTATGAACTAAATACAGATACATGGGACATAAAACCTTTCAATAGTTTAAGTGCAAACGGGCGCTCAATGTTGTGGCACGGGGTTTCCTTGTCATGAATCCATGGGTCCGCCTGCAGTCCTACCACTTACCAGTAGAGGGCCGAGTGCTTCAACGTTGGAGAGCCTCAATGGGGGCTTGGGGTGACCTCAGTAGTTTTTGTGTGTAGTGTGTGTGTGTGTGTGCGTGTGCGTGTGCGTGTGCGTGTGCGTGTGTGTGTGTGTGTGTGTGTGTGTGTGTGTGCGTGTGCGTGTGCGTGTGTTCATGTCAAGGACCCCAAAAATTATATGTAATATGCCTCCGCCCCCCCCCCATCTGAAAATATGTTGTTCCAGGGACCTTCCCAGAAGCAAAGATTTTAGTTAAAATGTTCACTCTGTAATAACATATAATCAAAGCTTTGAGGCACATTTTCACGATTTTTCTAAAATAGCAGACCATAGCGCGGCACTCGGTGCCGCGCTATGAGCTTGTAGATCTGCTATTTTTCAACAGCTAAAGTATAGCATAATGCTTTAAAACACCCAAAGGGGTCCCCGTCCCACAATGGGTTAATGTTCTGTAATGCCATGTCCACGCCCCGCTGTTGCCATGGTGTCCCTTGAGATCCTATAAGAGAAGTGACTCTCAGCACCTGAGCTGATCCAGAGCTATAGCGATGTCCCGGTATACCGATACCAGTATCTGCCCTCTCTCTCTCTCTCTCTCTATACGTCGTCCTCAGACGAGCCCTCCATCGGCGTCTCCAGTCATCTCGGTTCTCCGTACATCTGGCCATGCTCATTTGTGCTTTCTGCACCAGCATCTTTCTTTAGTACGTCCACGTCTTAGAGTATATATTAATAGAGACGGCACCGGATTTCTCCTCCCATCCACTTGCATTAAGTTGCTCAAAAGCGCATGAGGCGATTTCACTCCTCCTTCCCGGGTATAGGAACAGAGTGCATTCTGGGTTGGATTGGACCAAACTCATGCAACGCGCTGGCCGCTGACTATATCATTGCACGCGTTCACGTATGAAACAGCGGCGTTCACGTGTCATCATGAACGTGCGCAATGATAGTCAACGGACCAGCGCGTCCATGAGTTTGGCCCCAGCGCTGCAATACCAAATTCGGCCACTATGTCCATTTCGCATCAGGGTTTTCTCCAGGTGCCGTCTCTATTCATATAATACTCTTAAGGTCCACGTATGGTAGATGTGGGACGTCCTCTCGATCGATGCCCGTGTGTTGCTTCTCACAGTACAAGCTTTTTGGCCAGGAGTTCTTGATGTTCGGTGGCTGTGGCCATCTAGTCTCATCCTCCTCACTGCTATCTTCTCTGATACACTTGGTATAATGCCCCGTACAGTGGCCATCTAGTATCATCCTCCTCACTGCTATCTCCTCTGATACACTTGGTATAATGCCCCGTACAGTGGCCATCTATAGTCTCATCCTCCTTACTGCTATGTCCTCTGATACACTTGGTATAATGCCCCGTACAGTGGCCATCTAGTATCATCCTCCTCACTGCTATCTTCTCTGATACACTAATAATGCCCCGTACAGACGCTTGTTGGTGATGTGCTCGTCCTGGTTGATGTTGAGTACCACACGTAACGTTCTGGTGAAGCGCCCGTCCAGGGATTTCTGTAGGACTGTAGTGTCCAGCATTCACAGCCATCGAGGAGGACGGATTCCAGGGTCGCAGAGAGGAAACTGATCTTGACGTGTCGGGGGAGGTTGGATTTCCTCGCCAGGCAAGTGCTTTCCTCACTTTAAGGTCCTTTTCTGTGGAGCCGACCCATGCGTCCAGGTATTTAAAGCCACTGACCTCCTTTAGCGCAGTACCCTCTATTGTTGTTAGAGGCAGATGTTCTTGGCATTTAGCCTGAGGCCAACTTCAGCGCACACAAACTCCACTCTGGTCAGGAGAGCCTGTGCCTGCCTTACGTGGTCAGATAGCAGGCCGATGTCATCAGCGTCGTCCAGGTCTGTGAGGGTTTCTGCAGGGTGTCTCGTAGACCTTCTGGGCAATGATAGTGAAGCCGAGCTCCGGCTCCCTTCCTTTAATAGCTTGTCTCAGAGCATAGTCCAATGCTATTATAAAAAGGAAGGGGGCTATAGGGTGTCTCCCTGCAGCACTCCGGTTTGGACGTTGAATTCCTCGCTGTGACCGTCCGGCGTTGTCACTCGGGCTCTCGTTCGGTTCCCGTGCACATGCGTTCCCAATGGCTCGGAGCAGGTTCGGAGGAACATCGTATAGGCCTTCATGAGTATTCTCAACATCATTCCTCTGTGGATTGAGTCGAAGGCCTTCCTGAAGTCAATGAAACACAGCACTGCTGCTAGGTGGTTCCTCTTGACCTCTTCAAGGATCCTCCGTAATGCCAGGACCTGGTTCTCTCCCCTCTCGGAATCCATTTTGGTTTTCCCTGAGGTGGGGGGCGATTGCGCTCCTTATCCTGTTCAGTATCATGCGGTTGAACATCTTTGCAATGATACAGGTCAGGCTGATATACCACGGTAATTGTCAGACTTTGAGAGATCTCCAGACTTCGGTATACTATGGGATGATGTGAGAGAGAGACCATATTATTTCTGGCATGATGTTTTCCATTAGAGCCTGCGTTGCAGATCTCCAAGATGACGTCGTCAAGATTGCAGTCCTTGATTACCTCAGGTGGAACGCTGTCAGGTCCTTGATTACCTCAGGTGGAACGCCGTCAGGGCCTTGATTACCTCAGGTGGAACGCCGTCAGGTCCTTGATTACCTCAGGTGGAACGCCGTCAGTCCTTGATTACCTCAGGTGGAACGGCGTCAGGTCCAGCACTTTTCCCTTGCCTCAGGGAGGCTTTGACCCTGGCAAACTCCCCTGTTGTGAAAGGGCCCGATATGCCCTTATTTGGTCATATCGGGATCCTACTTTGCGGGATTGATACTTTTACTTAAGTAAATGTGAGTACCCAATCCACCTGAATACTTTAGTAAAAAACGAAACAAAAAAAAACCCGAATCAGTATTCACATCACATGCAGACGCACGCATGCACGCATGCACACACACAGACACACACACACACACACACACACACACACACACACACACACACACACACACACACACACACACACACAGAGGGTTGTGTGCCCATAGGCGTGTTCACTGCTTTGATGTGCTCACATCTGTTTTCACATTCATCTGCACTTGAGGTTGTGTTGTGTGTGTGGTGGTGGTGGGGCAGTATTCCATGATACATTGTGCGTTATTTGCGTGCTGCTAACGAATGAGTGTGTGTGTGTGTGTGTGTGTGTGTGTGTGTGTGTGTGTGTGTGTGTGTGTGTGTGTGTGTGTGTGTGTGTGTGTGTGTGTGTGTGTGTGTGTGTGTGTGTGTGTGTGTGTGTGTGTGTGTGTGTGTGTGTGTGTGTGTGTGTGTGTGTGTATAGGGCCCTTGGCAGGATTTCCACAACACCACTGCCACTTAAGTTATGATCTGAATTCATAATAGGGGGGGTTGGGGGAATGCAACTATGCCTGCTCCAAAGAAATAATTTACCATCAAAACCAGAGGTCATCGCCATGTCTGCTTGTGGTGGACACCGAACTTTAAAAAAATAATTACTAGTAATATTTACATAATGAACTTCATGAACATGAAACATAAATAGTAGGTGGAACCCATGATGAATGAGATTGTAGTTTTTCCAACAGTCACACACTATGGGCTGTATTTTGCGTGTCTTTAAGTACCAGGTCTTATTACTTAACTTAAGACCTGGAGGCGTGATCAATTGCCATTTGGCTATTCTGAGTGGCCAATAGGAAACACCAGATCCCCCACCATGCATGCACTATGGAAAACGGAGCGGGGCCAAGTATAGACCCCTGGGGGACACCTGTCAACAAACAGTACAGAGAGGGGTTAAGTGGTTAATGCATTAAAAAAACATGAGTGAAAAACCCTTTGAAAACCACCAGGCTCCACCGCGGCCGCCATTCTGCCTGCAGGGTCACTCAGGCTCCTTTTAAGGTCTCATATAAGAGTAGCATAGTAATGTGTCAGCACCACGTTGTGTTGGGCCTGGGCCGGCCTATAGCGGTCCAGGCACCCTTTGGCTGGTCATTCTAGCATGACAGCATGTCCCGACGAACTTCACGGTGTGTCTCTTCCCCCCCCCCCCCCCCCCCCCCCAACTCTCTCCCCGTTTCCTAGTCTACACCTTACTGTAATCTATCAATAAAGGCAAAAAAAATTAATATAAATAACATGTAGTGTTGTTGTTAGTATAGAATACACACTGAAGCACCGGGAGGAGCCAAACCGAGTTCCTGTTTCTACACAAAAAAATCACACCTGTGTGAACTGAGTGGTGCAATCCCCCCCCACCTCTCTCTCTCTCTCTCTCTCTCTCTCATTAGCAGGCAACAGAGCAGCCACTATCCCTCTCTCTGTTTCTGGCGCCCCCTACTGGTACTAATAAGTCATATACTCGTGCTCACCCATAGGTACATGAGACATAGGTAGACACGGACATTGCTGGTTGTAGGAGTGGTTGCACCACTCAAAAAGGAGGTGTTGAAACAGGTTGGGGTCAGTGTTAGGATTAGACAGGTCACGTTTAGGTGTTAGTCCGTGTTAGAATTGGTGCGTTAACACCCCAATCGCCCAGGACGAAGTTCACCGTCCTTTCCATTAGTAACACCCAGAGCCCAGGACGAAGTTTATTGATATGAAAACCAATCGCATTGCTCCACAGCCTACAGGAGCGCCTGTTGCGCAATCCTCGATGTTGCACAACAAGTGTGACGTCATCGTAAATGTGCTTCGTTGCTATAAATCGCTTTGGGTG
>NC_137876.1:19074782-19087282 GCF_963924005.1 Protomyctophum bolini
AAGTAGTTCCCCTCCCTGTGTCAATTGAGACTAGCTGTGACTCTGTCCATTGTTCTGAATCCATGCTGTAGCATTGAGACTAGCTGTGACTCTGTCCATGGTTCTGAATCCATGCTGTAGCATTGAGACTAGCTGTGACTCTGTCCATGGTTCTGAATCCATGCTGTAGCATTGAGACTAGCTGTGACTCTGTCCATGGTTCTGAATCCATGCAGTATTGACATTAGCTGTGACTCTGTCCATGGTTCTGAATCCATGCAGTATTGAGACAAGCTGTGACTCTGTCCATGGTTCTGAATCCATGCAGTATTGACACTAGCTGTGACTCTGTCCATGGTTCTGAATCCATGCAGTATTGACACTAGCTGTGACTCTGTCCATGGTTCTGAATCAATGCAGTATTGACACTAGCTGTGACTCTGTCCATGGTTCTGAATCCATGCAGTATTGAGACTAGCTGTGACTCTGTCCATGGTTCTGAATCCATGCAGTATTGACACTAGCTGTGACTCTGTCCATGGTTCTGAATCCATTCAGTATTGAGACTAGCTGTGACTCTGTCCATGGTTCTGAATCCATTCAGTATTGAGACTAGCTGTGACTCTGTCCATGGTTCTGAATCCATGCTGTAGCATTGAGACTAGCTGTGACTCTGTCCATGGTTCTGAATCCATGCTGTAGCATTGAGACTAGCTGTGACTCTGTCCATGGTTCTGAATCCATGCTGTAGCATTGAGACTAGCTGTGACTCTGTCCATGGTTCTGAATCCATGCAGTATTGAGACTAGCTGTCTAGGATTCATATTGTAACATTGACACTAGCTGTGACTATGATATAAAAAAGAGAGGATCCGGGCACTCAAAGTTAAAAAAAAAAGAGGAACGCCTTTATTAAATTAAAAAGGCAACTGCCAACATGTTTCGACCAACAAGGTCTTCATCAGGGCAAGAATGAATGCTCAAATAGTATAGTTGAGCATATAAGTTGAAAGCAGTAGTTGAAAGTGTGTCCTCTCCCAGTTCAATAAGTTTACAAACAAAGGGACAGTTGTGTGTTTCTAGGGACAGTTGTGTATTTTTAGGGACGGTTTCTACTCGGGACGGACGGTTGGCAGGCCCTGGGTGACCGTGACCCTTTGTGTTGTTGTTGTTGTTGTTGCTGGCGATGATGTCACCGTGATGAAGATCAGGTGAGACTACATGCTGCAACCAGCAGCTGATAGCCAGCCTTAACCAGACGCACTCCTCCCAGGGGGCACAGACACACGCACGCATGCATGCACGTGCACACACACACACACACACACACACGTACGCATGTGCACACACACACACACACACACACACCGACACAGACGCATGCCCGCGTGCTCGCACATATTGTATTAATATATATTACTATGCTCGTGAGGACATTGACCTTGAGACTGTGATTTTATATCCCTATAGCCCTCTGTCGCTTGTTCAACCTCATGCCATTATTATTATTATTATTATTATTATTATTATTGTTATTATTAACAGCCGCAAAGAGACGATCTACAAGCTCACAAACACGTTGCAGTGCGACACATTGTGGGCTTGTACATCGTTTATTTTCTGTCTCAGAGCTCTCTTAACCCATTTTGACCTGAGATCAGATTAAGATTCGCTATGCACGGTTGCCAGGGCTCCTCCCCCACTGCTTAGCTTCGGTTTTAGGCGGCGCCTTTGCACGCTTTTTTTTCCTCTCTGAAACGAATTTCGACTGGTGTCGAACAGATCGGCGACACAGTCACAGTGGAATAGCCTAAAATCACCCGGCACCCGAGCACCACCACTTTTGTCCACGAGGCGGCATGCACTCAATGTGTTAAGTACATTTGCAGCGGACGACCCTGCAAAAAAACCCACTGCTCTAAATGTCCACCGGCAATCCTAAACCTGACCTCTAAATGTCTAATCCTAAACCTGTGGCTCTCACACATAGTAATACAACAACATGCACACATACAGAATAGAGAGAGAGAGAGAGAGAGAGAGAGAGAGAGAGAGAGAGAGACAGACGGACAGCAGACAGAAACACAGACAGGAGGAGTGAGAGCAGTGAGACAGGACAGAGGACACATTGAAAAGGACCAGGCCTCTGACTGCATGCGCATGCCTATGTCTGTCCCTTTAAACCTAAAAAGAGAATGGGGCTGTTTCCTCGGCTTTCACGGCCGACTGAAGACACGCCTGTTGGCGGGACGCCCTTATTGGCCGAACCCCTCCCCCCCCCCCCCCCCCCCCGAGGCAAACAAACACTTCTGTGAGTGGCCAGTTCACCGCGAGAGCCATGCTGGCCTGGGCTGGCCTCAGCCTCAGAGTCCCTTTATATACACACACACACGCACGTGAGCGCGCACATGCACACACACAAACAAAACATGTCCCCTATACGCCTCCACCAAACCCCTCTCAGAAAACCTCTTATGTCCATATTCACATTTTGTGTGTGTTTTTTCCCTTCTTTTTTTCGAGGACATGATTTTGGACATGCAGATTATGAGGTTTCCATCCGACAGACCATATGCTCTCTCTCTCTCTCTCTCTCTCTCTCTCTCTCACACACACGCACACATTCCACGCATGCCCGCACACACAAACTGCCACCGTGCTTTCCGTAATTGCGCTGCCCTTGACTTTTTCATTCCACAGAGACAGGGCGTTCCCCCGAAATAATACAAATAAACCAAGGCCACGGGAAAGACTAATTATCCCCTGTCCCTGCCAGTGGGCGCCTAACACCCCCCCCCCCCCCCCCCACACACACACACACACACACACACACACACACAAAAACTCCTCTTTTGACAGTTATGCAAATTATGCAAAGTAAGGCGCAAAGTCAGGCACAAGTGTGCAGAGAGGTCTCTGGATTACTCATGGGGGTGGTTTTGGGTCAGTACCCAATGAGCAATAGTCGTTATTTATTTATTGGGCATTTGAGCCACGGAACCACCATGTGATGACATTTAGTCAAAACAAAAAGCCCTCGGCAGATTGCCCTGGCCCCGCTCGCTTGTGATTGGATTCCGCTGCCCCCAAAGTTGTTTGAGGCACCAATCAGATCCTAGTATGCAAATACCAGATCACCTGAGGCCCCCAGTGATATTAGTCTGACCATGTCAAGCTACAGTACATAGTTTCCATTGAGGTCCTGTGTACTCAATTCATCAAGACATATAAACACATACAATACTATACATCGTAGCATTTGCCGTATCACTTGCCCTAGCCTCGACAACCTTACAGGTACATTATGAAAGGCAAAATTATGTAATTTAGATATAGCATTGTATGTAAACAAAGCCCTATAGTATAGTCAGTGTATACTCATTGTTTCATTGTACAGATGTTCTACAGTTAAGACGGATGTTAGGTTCTTAGGTTGCTTATGATCCTATTTCTATGTATGTGATGTATCACCATGTTTTTGTTCTTGCTTAGTGTAAATCGCTCTGCATTAAGAGCGTCTGCTAAATGCCAGAAACTGTGAATTCCTGAATACTATAGGAGCAGTAAAAGATATTTACAGAAAAAATAGTGGGAGGTCATTTACTTTTGCAAGCTATATACAATACTTTATAGGTCCATGCAGTTGCAAATTGCAGTTTCTCTTTCATGGCGTTTTTTTAAGGAGGGTGTTGTGTCCGTGGGGCGTTTCTCATTCAGTCACAGACCCCCATAACTCTGACAGTGTTCATCAAAGACCCCCTGGAACGACTGACATGGAAACATAGGGTTTTTCAGAAAACTGTCTTGATTTAGAAGACATTTGTGACCGGGGTCTAGCAAAATGGTCCTCGATCATCTCGCCAATAATGAAAAGGCATAAAATCGCTAAATAGACTAGATTTTATTTTTGGTGTGATTTTCGTTTTTTTTCTTCATATTAACACAGTTTGAATGTTGAAGAAGGTTTTCATTCCAACAGATTTTATTGATTTGGGTAAATTAAATGTATACATTTATAAGTTTTTTCTGTAATTTTACCTCTGTTTTGGGGGCGGAGAAGAGCAGTTCCGAGATTTGCATGTAGCTTTCGATTGGTCTTTGGAATGTCTTTGTCCTCGAGATGAGAGCCTATTTGCCAGACACCGGTCACGTTTTGTAGAATCGGCCTCTGGTCTGAATGGGTTAAAACTATCTACCGCGCAGCAAAGTTGTAATCTATATCCGGTATAGGCGAGGCAATGGGTATAGAGCAAGTGAAAGTGATCCCACAACGACATTGCAGAGTTTGAGCAATCAATCAGAATGCACGACGGATACAAATGGCGGGTGATCTGTGAATGACAGAGGAGCTAACATCTGTGACAGTCTGTCACAGATGACTTCATGAATGCCCACCGATGATGATGAGTAATCCTCTCTCACTCCGTCCATCAATCCACACACACACACACACACACACCTCCCCCATCAGGCTCCGCTATACACCCTGCTGGCTCCCGAAAGCCGTGAGACCAACTCCCCATGTTGTTGCACCAGTGTTGTTTCCCTCGACTAAAACTAAGACGAAGATTGTCCGTCGACTACCTTTTTCCACTGATGAAAACTAAACGGAAACTAAATTAAAGCTAAGCATGCTTTGGTTGAATGCTGAAAATAGCAGATCTACAACAAGCGCGTTGCGAGGTTGTATAGATCGGCTGTTTTCAGCAAGTTTAAAAACAGCCATCAAGGCCCGCCAGAATACATTTTAGTCGACTAAATCAACTGTAGATTTAGTCGGCTAAATCTTATGATATTTAGTCGACTGAAACTAGACTAACACTAAAACATTCCAGGTGACTAAAAGGTGACTGAAACTAAATGGAAGCTATTCAAGAGACTATGACTAAAACTAAAATCAAAACCTTGCAATACAGTGCAATACAACACTGTATTGCACTCAGAAATGCAGACTCACTCGCAAAGTTCCGCCACAATCTGAACTATAGTCTTAGGGCCGGTTCATACTCCTATTTTAGAGCCGAATAAAAGTCGGTTCAGTACTGTAGAGCCTACAATGTGACGTCATTTGAGGTTCGGGGGGGTCGCCGAAACAACGGTAAAATAGGAGTATGAATCGGCCCTAAGGATCCTTATTTATGATTTTAACAATTCCACATATACAAAAAAATATGTATGTTAATGACGTTTAGAAGATTTAGAACATTTTCCTAGGACAGGTAGATTGTGATCTACCAGTAGATCACAAAGGCTGTGCAGGTATATAGACCACATGACATTCCCCTAAAAATATATATAATCTGTCACTTGTATTAAGGTGACTTGATTGACATAGAAAGGGCCTGTCAGCTCAAACCCACAAGAGTGTTGCACACAAATGTCAGTAGCATTAAAAAGTTATTCAAGCAAACCTACCAATTCCATTTACCATGGGTCTCAACGTGTCCTTGAGAGGATTCCGGGAGGTCAGGGAGTCTGTGACGACAATGTTTCAGAAACACTGCTATAATCACTGCTATGATCCTACTCTCGCCTATGGTCATGAAGTGTTCCTACTCTCACCTATGGTCATGAAGTGTTCCTACTCTCACCTATATGGTCATGTAGTGTTCCTACTCTCACCTATATGGTCATGTAGTGTTCCTACTCTCACCTATGGTCATGAAGTGTTCCTACTCTCACCTATGGTCATGAAGTGTTCCTACTCTCACCTATGGTCATGAAGTGTTCCTACTCTCACCTATGGTCATGAAGTGTTCCTACTCTCACCTATGGTCATGAAGTGTTCCTACTCTCACCTATGGTCATGAAGTGTTCCTACTCTCACCTATGGTCATGAAGTGTTCCTACACTCACCTATGGTCATGAAGTGTGGGTCATGACCGAAAGAATAAGGTCGCGAATACAAGCGGCCGAAATGAGCTTTCTTCAACGAGTGGCTGGCATCTCCCTTAGAGATAGGGTGAGAAGTTCAGTCACACGTGAGAGATGTAATGACCCTGCCTGCAAATATTTGGAGATCGGATATCGGCCATAATTTCATAATCGTGCAACCCTAATTACAATAAATGTATAGTTTTTCCTTGCCTCCCTGCATGGGGTGGACAGTGTTGTTTTTGGCAGATTGTTTTTCTCTTCATTTAGTTTCAGTCACATTTTAGTCACCTGGAATGTCTTAGTGTTAGTCTAGTTTTAGTTGACTAAATATCATAAGATTTTAGTCGACTAAATCTACAATGGCTGTTTTTACACTTGCTGAAAATAGCCGATCTACAACGATCTACAATGCTCACAAAACGTCGCGCTGCGACACGTTGTGAGCTTGTAGATCTGCTATCAACCAAGTGTAAAATGACTTATCTTGTCCACTAGAGTCCCTTCCTGACATTTTAGTCCAGTTTTTATTTCTTGACGAAATTGTCGATATATTTTGTCTTAGTTTTAGTCATCATAGCTTAGTTTTCATTTAGCTTCCATTTGGTCCATTTGGTTCCATTTGTACACTCTCAGAGTTAAATCTGCATTGATTTTACAATATAAATTGGGGGTCCCAGAGATAGAAATGCCATTAAATGGGGGTTGGTAGACTATACTATGCATGTCAAACTGGGGGTCCTTGGAATTAAGCGGGTTGAGAATCGCTGCTAGACCCGTAAATATATACTTCTCTTATGGGGGTCCCTGGCATATCTCTTCAAATGGGGGTCCGCGGGCTGATTAGTGTCAATTTGGGGGTCCTTCCATGAAAATGTTTGGGAACCACTGCATTTACAGTACCTGTATGTGTGAATGTGTTGCAGGGGACTGCCGCGAAAAGTGCACTCGTGTTCAGCCAAAAAGGTTATTTAAAATAGTACTTAATTTATTTATTATTTCTACAGTGCAGAGGAACTCAATGTGCTTCACAAAAGGCACAGAATAATACCTAAAAACGGTGACAAAGGTGGACCAGCATGAACACTGTGGCGAAATTTAAAAACACAAAAAGCGTCAAATACCGAGCATATACAACTCCAAACAGAGAGACGAACAGCTGAGGTAAAAAAGAAAAAGAAAAAGAAACGTGGTGGGAGTTTACAAAAATCACACAAAGAAGTGTCCTATACAATTTCTCTGTGAAGGCAGAATGTGTGAATTCACCAAGTCATGGCTTTTTAAAATGGCGTTTCCTTTTAATTGTGTATGCTTTTCACACTCGCATAGAAATGGAGGTGGTGGATAATGAGCAGTGATGGACAAAGTATACTCAACCACAGTACAGTATACGTGTGTAAAAGTATACGCACTGTAGATCAGGGGTGGGCAACTTTGACGATGGCGAGGGCCACTATATTTCCACACTCACTCCACAGCGCATATTACTGTCGTAGCAAAAATAGCCACTACAAGCTCATCTACAAGCTCAAAACAACGCGACGTGTTTTGAGCTTGTGGATCGGCTATTTTTGCTATATTTGAATTGAAAACCTGAATAATAGTTTGCTGTTTTTGAATTGGAATCCTGAAAAGTCATATTTTTATTGATTTTCAAATGCATTTAGTTATAGTTATGTTAACTTTATATGAACTGTTAACATAACTACATTGGACGCAAAAAGACAATAACATAATAGTAGGCCTGCTAGTCATTTGATACTAGTCAAGAAATAATTAATGCGCGTTTGGAATTATAACAGCTGAAATCAATACTATATCAGTATTCTGATATTAACACGCGGGCCGCATTAAGTGAGGGTGGGGGCCGCATGTGGCCCCCGGGGCGCCAGTTGCCCGCCCCTGCTGTAGATACTCGTAGTGAAGTATTACTCTATTACTCCATGCAAGTGGAAGTCGCTCTGTCAAATTCCTATACTTGAGTCAAAGTACTCGAGGAGTACTAATGTTTAACCCATTTAATTATATACAAATGTCTTCTAAATCATGACCGTTTTCTGAAAAACCCATGTTTCTACGTCAGTCGCTCTCAAACATTTTCATATCAAGGACCCCCAAGATTATATGTAATTGGCCGCCGACCCCCAGCTCATAGCGGTGCCGTGCTATGAGCTTGCAGATCTGCTATTTTTCAACAGATAATGTATAACATAATACTTGAAACACCAAAAGGGTTCCCCCCCCCCCACAAGGCACCCCTCCTACAAATGTACATAGTGCAGTCATAAGTACAATATTTGTCTTTGAAATGTGAGAGTATCCAAAAACGCTTGATTGATTGATTTTTAATACAGCATGTATTAAACAAATGACAGGCTAGTACGGTAAAAAAAAAAATATGCCTACGAGGATGACACAGGTCACGAGCTGGAATCGATAAGCCTCATGGTGAATGTTTATGTGGTGAATGTCTTTATGGGTCGTCCTCAGACAAACCCTGTTATAACGGCTGTTATATATGTTATATTATGTGATGTGATGACATGCTTTTGTTTTTGCTTAAATGTAAGTCGCTCTGGATCAAGAGCGTCTGCTAAATGCCTAAATTGTAACCCTCCATCAAACTCCCCGTCATCTGGGGAGGTAATGGGCGCATTTCCGATGACGTCCCACCGGAAAATAACATTGAGTGCAACAGACGCTCCCAGCCTGTGGAGCCATGCGATCGGTTTGGATGTCAATAGTCTCCGTCCTTTTGATAAATCTCCGTCTTGAGCGCTGGGCGTTACCAACTGATAGGGGGGGGAGAACTCCCGTCATGTGTGCTCAGGGTGTTCATGTGGGAAGTCCTGGTGACCGGCCGGTGCCCGTGTGTTGGTTCCCCACAGCACTAGTTTGCAGCTGGCTGGCAGATCTTGGTGTCTTTGGCAGTGTCCTGCTATAGTCTCATTCTCCTGGCTGCTGTTTTCTGGCTCACCCTTTGGGCATTCCATCATATACAAAGTTGTTGGTAACGTGTGTGCTCTTGTTAAGTAGGCTACTGCATGCAGCATTCTGGTGTGGCACCTGTCAAGAGACTCCTGCAGCGTTGGCTTCAGGTAGTGTTGTTTTTGGCAGCAAATTTAAATATATATTTTTTGTCATGGTCTCTTCAATAGTTTTCATTTAGTTTCAGTCACATTTTAGTCACCTCGACTGTTTTAGGCTATATGTTGGTGGGGCTTGATGCCGTCGTAATGATAGTTTTTACACTTGCTGAAAATAGCCGATCTACAAGCTCACAGCTTGTCCTGAAAGGTCCTGAAAGCGTCAGTCTTACCCAATACCCAATCTTTCTGTTTTATGAACACAAGGCTTTATACCTCATACTAAGCATTCAAAGTATGAGGTATAAAGTACAGCAGCCTTGCGTTCATAAAACAGAAATACCCAATCGGGTATTGGGTAAGACTGACGTTATGTATCTTTCAGGACCTTTCACTGCTTCGTCTAGTTTATATTTGTTGACGAAATTGTCAGTATATTTAGTCTTAGTTTTAGTCATCATAGCCGAGTTTTCATTTAGTCTCCATTTAGTTTTCGTCAGTGAAAAAAGGCATAATAGTCGGCGAACATTTTCCGTCTTAGTTTTAGTCGACAAAATCAACATTGCGCTTCAGGGTCCATCTTTCAGCAGTTTAAAAAGCAGGTGGCTTGGCGCACATCCACTTCCTGGCTGGCGCTGGACAAAGGTAGATACATATACACAGTGAAGAAGTGGTCCGCAGCACACAGGCTTTGCTCCAGTATAGTGTTTTATTGTGTTAAAACACTGCATAAATTAAGAGTAAGACACGACGTTTCGGCCTGTGAACGGCCTTCATCAGGTGATGGTATTAGTCAGTATGTGACAACCTCCCTTTTATCATGGTCGTCACGTCACGCGAGTGATGCTGACTGGGCAGGTCATTTGCAAACACCAATGAGTGACATGAAATGAGTATGAATAACCACCACGGCCATCTTTCACTGCCATATAAAAGAACAGAGTACTCTAGATAGAGGAAACTGAGTTTGGTTTGACGGGGGGGAGGTTGGAGTTCCGTTTGCTGGCGCTGGCCATGTCGTTCAGGGCCCTCCATGCGGGCGCCTTTTCCTGCAGGAAATGATCCATGTCCATGTTTATGTGGTGCATTGTTTGTGAAAGCGCTGAGCCAGGGAGCCTGGTGGTTTGTTTAGCTAATATAGTATTGACATATGGATTGATTGGTTTATTGATCCACTCATCCTTGGCCACCTGAGTGTAAGAGGTCAGCAGGGGTTGATTGGAGATTGGCTTCAGCCTATATGGGACCATGGGTCCCCTGCCTGACAGGCCCGTCTTAGTACTGTACTTAAACGGGGTGTTTTAAAACACTTCTTCATTTTTAACTCTCATCGTGTTTTGTGTGCTGCACCCGGCACCGTTTTTTAAGTTGCTTCATTCTATATTTAGATATTTGTTATTCATTTGATTAGAAACACACCCACACACCCTTCCCTATGTGAACCCAATGTAACTTCAAACTCAATTTTAACCATGTTGGACTTGTCAGAATACACGCACGCACACGCACACACACGCACACACACACACACACACACACACACACACACACACACACACACACACACACACACACACACACACACACACACACACACACACACACACACACACACACATAAAGTTAACACGTATGGTGGCCCCTGGAACTGGGGTTTAAGCTATACAGCAACAGCTAGCAGCAATAAATACGTTTTTATTTGTAGTGGAGTAAAAGTATAAATATTTGGGTCCGAGATGTACGTAGTGGAGTAAAAGTATTGGAAATTGGAAATACTCGAGTAAAGTACAAATATCTCAAAGTTGTACTTAATTATACAGTTTAGTACTTATATATATAAGTAAATGTACTTAGTTACTTTCCACCACTGGTTACTACTAGGCAGAGGGAGGAATGATGGAAACAATGGCAGCCGTGTATCCTTGGAAATGTCTCCACCATTTCCAGGGCAACGCTTGGCTTTGGGGTGCATTCATGGAAGGCTGACTCACCACCACCCTTATTATCTTTCCCCTATTCCTCTGTGCGTGCGTGCGTGCGTGCATGCGTGCGTGTGCTTGATTGATTGAATTACGTTTTTAACGCTTTTCATATCAAGGACCATTATTTCTTCGGCATTTGAGCCACGGACCACCGTTTGATGACATTTAGCCTCTCAGACACAAAACTAAAGAATATTTTGTTATCATTGGATACGATTTTTGTCCACATTTCCATGCCGTAATGATGTTGGTATACCTTTAGGAGAGATAATCGTCACGCTCACAAGAGTTAAAAGATGTACAAGGCTCCATTTGGTTATACCAACTCGCCATCATTTAGCCGGGGACCACCTGGAACCCCCTCTAGGACCACTGGTTGAAAACCACTGAATTACATGACTGCCTGTCTCTGCACACGGAACGGAACGTTGCAACTCCGTGTGGGGGTCCCTGGGGGTCCCCGGAAGTTCCAGAAAGAACACGGCCAGGTGGACCGCCCCGGTTCCGGCGAGCCGCCCCGGCATCCGAAACGGTCGAGAAATGACAGAGTTACCGCAATGGGGTCCCCGGGGGGAGGGGGTCCTGACTCTCTGGAACATCCAGACCCCCAGGAACGTGCCCAGGGGGGGCGGCCCGGTTCCAGCGAGCTGCCCGCGTCCGAAACGGTTGAGAAATGAGAGTTACCGTGTGGGGGTCCCCAGGGGGTCCTTCTACTGTAGGCCTACTGTCACTGTACCCAAAACATCATACAGTTAGTGTGTGTGTGTGTGTGTGTGTGTGTGTGTGTGTGTGTGTGTGTGTGTGTGTGTGTGTGTGTGTGTGTGCGCATGTGTGTGCGCGCGCGTGTGTTGTGAAACTAACATAGCGGGAAATATTGGACACTGACAAAGACTGAAACTAGGGACATTTTCTCGATGAAATACAAATTACTACTACTACTAATAATAGAGCACCGAAGTCCTGACGTAACTCGCTCATCCCGACGATTCCCCTGGTTCGCGGAAGTAATTTCTCTATGGAGAATAACATGGGGTGATCTTAATATCGTCTACTATAAGCGTTGTGATCCAAAAATAAACAAGCTGTCTCGGCGTTATTGTTAGGGAGGTGTCTCTGTATCGTTTGCAACAGTCAGTCACTCATATATGATACAGTCTGCTTCTAGCGAAAATATAACTAATTCAGCAGCAGTAGTAGTTGATTCTTCATATCCATATGAGTGAGGCGGCCGGGGTGACATGTTTATTTTTCAAACACAGTTGTTATATGAGGCGATCTAAAATTGCCTCAATGGGGATTTCAATGCAACTAAACAAATACATGAACCTGGGGACTGACGCCCTCTACTGAAAGTGACGTCAGACTTCGGTGCTCTATAAGCTGTTTTTTGTACAGCACCTTTCATGACATGAAATGCAGATCAGAGTCCTCGACACAGCAACTATCATTGCGTTGCACACGTAACGATAATTTGTGTGGTTATTATTGTTTGTTTACTCTCGTGGCACATGCAGCGTTTGATTGGCGGTTGAAAAGCCTTTGACAGTGTGGCGTTGTCGACAAGGCCGCACCGGACAGC
>NC_137876.1:19092282-19117282 GCF_963924005.1 Protomyctophum bolini
ATGTCAACGTCAAATAGAACTGTACCCTGTATACCTGTATAGCCTACACACAATGTCAACGTCAAATAGAACTGTACCCTGTATAGCCTACACACACACAATGTCAACGTCAAATAGAACTGTACCCTGTATAGCCTAACATACAATGTCAACGTCAATAGAACTGTACCCTGTATAGCCTAACATACAATGTCAACGTCAATAGAACTGTACCCTGTATAGCCTACACACACAATGTCAACGTCAAATAGAACTGTACCCTGTGTAGCCTAACATACAATGTCAACGTCAGAATATTGTGTAAGTAACCTACAGTGGGTGGGTGGCCTACACACACACAATGTCAACGTCAACAGAACGGTACTCTATTGCATTGTTATTTATTTATTTTCTGTAATATTTATTATAATGTTATTATGTTGGTAGTCATAAAAAAATAAAAGTGCACTTTTCCAATCCGAGATACCTCTCGCTATTTTTTTTACACTATTCTGAGGTTTATGGTCTGACTAAGCGAGTTTCAACTGTGATTTACTCTGTAACGGTACATGGTAAGAACTCAATTTGGTTGAGCATAACAAATATAACCTCTAAAACAACATTTAGTCTACATGTTGATGTTGTGAGTACATTCGTAATGTAAGTTTGCCTACATGTGGAAGTAGTTGGAATGCAAAAGAATTAGCTTGAACAATGCCTGTCTCCAGCCGGGAGGGAGGTGTGAACTTCACTGCTTGCCGGGGGAGAAAGGGTGACGGCAGTCATTTGGGCGAAAAAGAGCCGATATAATAGCCTTTTTTATGCCTGAAATCATATTTACAAAACGTTTCAGAGATGATTTGAATCGAATATTTAGAAAAATGCAAGGGGAACTTTCTCAGAACTTCATGGGCAAAGAAAATCCACTTCAAAATCTCTCTACGGCAATTGTGCTTTTATAATGCTTTTGATTGATCAAGTCATAATGCTCACGTTAGCATCTGGTTGCTAGCTGTTGTTGTCAATAACACAGGATCGCGTCATCTTTATCGTTGTGACCATAAACATCCATTCTATCTGTTTCTTTCAATCGCCGGTATCTCCTATTCCTTGTCCCAGATGGCATTTTTGGTCAAAACAAGCTTTATTCCACGGTTCAGAGCCGACGCTGTGAAGCCCTCCATGATCCATCATCATTCCCTGTTTACCGAGCACTGTGAGCAGGGCTACTAAAACATCGTCACACACCCCAAAATAAGATCATCAGCATCCGGCCCGGCGTAAATATAATATCACAATTTATCAAGAAGTGCTAGCGGTTTAAGTGTTAATGTTTCTGTAGGACAAAAATAGACCCTATGCCGATTTGTTTGTTTACCTCGAAGTTTGTGGACGGTGACCAAATGCTGGATGTAGGACCGTCCATCAAACAAATAATCACAGACGTTAGTGAACATTTGACATTGCTACATGAGGTACACAAGGTGGTCCCTTATTGGCCAAGCGCTCCCACCAACATACAGTGATTGGTTAGCCGATTTGCTTGTTTACATATGATATAAGTTTTCCCTTCAATGTCAATGGTGTTTAATGTTTTGAGGTCATATTTAGCAGAATTCTGACGTAATTTCTCCGTTCATCAACAATGCCAAATATTGAGACGGCCGGGGACACAATTTAGCGGACATTTGACCGGAAATTCTCTTCATTGTCAATGGCAAATCTTGTGGGGACGTGTGGGGACAAAAGCTGTTTATGGAAGGGGCTAGCTGCCCCTTAGAATATATATTATATACTGTGTGTATATATATATAGGCCTGTATAATGTATATATATCTCCAGGCGGCTTTAATTCAACCCGCTATGAAGGGTACATTTTTCTATACACTCTCAGGAGTTAATTTAAACTGGGGGGGGTTTACAGCGCCAGCCTAATAATTCACTCACTGGGGACGATAATGAGTGTTATTTATGATGACATCATGTGATCTGCACTGTGATGAACCGGCATTTCTCTCCACTCGTATACCGGTGAATTATTGAGACCATTTTCAATAGCCTCTCTCTCTCTCTCTCTCTCCCCCCCCCCCCCCCCAATGTGTCCATATATGGGCTTGACCCCTTTTGTACCATATATGGCATAACCTCAGTAAAACTACCTAAACCAAACCCTAACCTTAACCTCAGTAAACTTAAATGAACTTGCCCGGGGGCGTGGTTATAAGCACAACCCGTGCAGGAATTAGTATGTAGCGTTTGGCGCCTGATGCCAGGACGACCCGTTGATGGTAAACTCCTTATATGGTTATGGCTGAGGCAATTAGTGACATGGGTGTGATGCCATTTCTTTTTTGAGGGGCACTATATTCAGCTATTAGTGTAGACTTCCGTCCTACACGACCACATTAAATTCCCATTGACAATGAATGGAGAAAGTGTCTGATCAAATAGGCATAATTGTCTATTTTATGTCACGATGATGTACCATAAGAGCGCCCCTCACTTCACACAGGTGTGATTGATTTTACTACAGGGGGTTTGCTGCTGGGATGTGACGCATACATCTGATTCTGATCCTCTCTCTGTCTCTGTGTGTGTCTCTCTCTCTCTCTCTCTCTCTCTCTCTCTCTCTCTCTCTCTCTCTCTCTCTCTCTCTCTCTCTCTCTCTCTCTGTGTGTCTCTCTCCCTACAGAATAACCACGACAGCAGCGTGTATGATGGATCTGAGGAGATACCCCCTGGACGAACAGAACTGCACCCTGGAGATTGAGAGCTGTGAGTGCCACTCACTCACTGTGTGTGTGTGTGTGTGTGTGTGTGTGTGTGTGTGTGTGTGTGTGTGTGTGTGTGTGTGTGTGTGTGTGTGTGTGTAATGAAATGTGTCTTGCGACCCAGCAGCCAAGTATGCAGAGCACATATTTGACATGACACAAAGAACATAAAGACATGATGACAAGAGCAATGTCCACCGCCTAGATTAACCGTGGCTACTACAACTCCTGAATAAGCCTCAAAGTCGACTGGTGGACAAAGGACCTCTTTAGTCTGACCTTATTGTATGCTGGTGCACCATATCTCCTTCCCGAAGGTAGCAACCTATTATTCTCCATTCAACACATGCTTAAGAGGTGATATTCCTTGCTAACCTTAGGTTGCATTTGATCGGAGTATACATCGTCTCTGCCCGACAGAGACCAGATGGGAGCAGGAGGCGGAACTCACTGTCGCTGAGTCAGGTTAGGTGTCTAGTACAGTGGTTGTTTCATGTCAAGGACCCCCCCAAAATGATACTCATTAGCCTACAAATATATGCCAAGGACCCCCATGAGAGAAGGAAGGCACTGGGTCTTTGGCACTGAGTATTTGGTATGACCCGGCTGGGAATTGACCCCCGACCTCCCAGTCTCAGGGCGGACACTCAAACCACAAGGCCACTAAGCTGGTAAAAGTTATCATACTGTATATTAATTTACTTATATTGACCCTATAAACAATTTTATATAGGCATGGTTTTGCACTCAATAACTGAGCTCTGGCTCATGGACTAAGAACCACAAAGAACTGAACCGATTCATTGGGAACCAACCGGTAGAAAAGGGATATCTGTGTCTCAGAGGAGGGCTGTGGATAGTTCAGAAACCTGTCTACTCACACTGTGTCTCAGAGGAGGGCTGTGGACGGTTCAGAAACCTGTCTACTCACTCTGTGTCTCAGAGGAGGGCTGTGGACAGTTCAGAAACCTGTCTACTCACTCTGTGTCTCAGAGGAGGGCAGTGGACAGTTCAGAAACCTGTCTACTCACTCTGTGTCTCAGAGGAGGGCAGTGGACATTTCAGAAACCCGTCTACTCACTCTGTGTCTCAGAGGAGGGCCGTGGACAGTTCAGAAACCTGTCTACTCACTCTGTGTCTCAGAGGAGGGCCGTGGACAGTTCAGAAACCTGTCTACTCACTCTGTGTATCAGAGGAGGGCCGTGGACAGTTCAGAAACCTGTCTACTCAACTCTGTGTCTCAGAGGAGGGCTGTGGACAGTTCAGAAACCTGTCTACTCACTCTGTGTCTCAGAGGAGGGCCGTGGACAGTTCAGAAACCTGTCTACTCACTCTGTGTCTCAGAGGAGGGCCATGGACAGTTCAGAAACCTGTCTACTCACTCTGTGTCTCAGAGGAGGGCCGTGGACAGTTCAGAAACCTGTCTACTCACTCTGTGTCTCAGAGGAGGGCCGTGGACAGTTCAGAAACCTGTCTACTCACTCTGTGTCTCAGAGGAGGGCTGTGGAGAGTTCAGAAACCTGTCTACTCACTCTGTGTATCAGAGGAGGGCCGTGGACAGTTCAGAAACCTGTCTACTCACTCTGTGTCTCAGAGGAGGGCTGTGGACAGTTCAGAAACCTGTCTACTCACTCTGTGTCTCAGAGGAGGGCCGTGGACAGTTCAGAAACCTGTCTACTCACTCTGTGTCTCAGAGGAGGGCCGTGGACAGTTCAGAAACCTGTCTACTCACTCTGTGTCTCAGAGGAGGGCCGTGGACAGTTCAGAAACCTGTCTACTCACTCTGTGTCTCAGAGGAGGGCCGTGGACAGTTCAGAAACCTGTCTACTCACTCTGTGTCTCAGAGGAGGGCTGTGGACAGTTCAGAAACCTGCTTAGGAATGTGACAAAAACTACACTAATCTCCATGAATTCAGGGAATGAATTCAGGGTGTCTATAATTGATAGAAAATAAGTCATTTGATGGGCGAACTGCTCCTATAAGTGGTTAAGTTAGCGTATAGCCTCTTGTCCACACACACACACACACACACACACACACACACACACACACACACACGTACAGCAATTCACGGCACGTATTTGGAGACTTTGCTGATGAAGGGACCTGGCTGAGGTCACCCTGTACTTCACGGCAGCTAGCCTGGCTCTAATGCACACCGCTAGCCTAATCCACTGAGACCTCAGGACTGATTCTACAAATGTCTAAATCCTGATATTTCTTCTGAAAAACATGTTTCTATATCAGTGGTGCTCAAACGATTTCATGTCAAGGAACCGCCATGAATGATCTGTGTTTGGCGGCTGACCCCCCCATCTGAAAATATGTTGTTCCAGGGACCCCCGCAGTAGCAAAGATTTTAGTTCAATTAGCTTGTAGCGTGTATAGATCTGCAATTTTTCAACGGGCTAAAATAATGGTTAAAGTGGTTATAAAAGCTATAAAAAAAAAGGTGACACGGACGCGTCCTCAGGTCTAAATGGGCTAATGCACACTGGCATCTCTGGTCGGCTTGGACGGGGACCCGGAGTGCTTTGGTTGAATAATACATTGCCATACCTGCATGCATAGTTAAGTTCTATGTCACATGGCCATCAGCATACAGGCCGACGGACACACACGCACACACACACACACACACACACACACACACACACACACACACACACACACACACACACACACACACACACGCGCGTCCAGCGTGCATGCATGGTTTCAGTGTTCTCCCCCTGGACAGTTTGACTCTTAAACTGCTTTTCAAAGACACCTTCTAGGGGAGATGACATGATACCGTCATGCTGTCTGCTATAGGGAGATGACATGAATATCGTCATGCTGTCACCGTGGAACAACCTTGTATGTCCAAAGAGGTTACGTTTCAGGAAATGGAGGGAGGGGGGGGGGAGCGGGCTGTACTCCAATGGATCCACTGGATCCAGTGTAGTCACCAGCTCTTGTTAATACTTCTCATTGGATAAGTATAAGTTTATGTTATTATATTACATCCTATATTAACATGGTGGTCAGTTGGGCATATAGCGGTTAAAGGAACGACATCTAACAAAAAAGAGCATGTCTTCCTGAACATATATGGCAGCCCTTGTTGGAGGTGGTGGGTCTCCTGTGGTGGAACATGTGACGTGCCCCAAGTGGCCCCTCATAGTGCTTGAGAGTAGTTTGGGTTAATAATTAATTGCATTTTTATAGCGCTTTTCCAAGTGCTCAAAGGGCTATACAATGGTTCATTCATTCATACATTGGGAGGTGAAGCGGCGGACAGTCGACGCCAGCGTCCTCACTTCCCACATTCACACACCAATGGTGGCGAGCTCACACCGACCCACTCATTGGAGGCAATGTAGGGTTCAGTGTCTTGTCCAAGGACACTTCGACATGTGGACAGGAGGAGCCGGGATTCGAACCGCCGACCCAGGGATCATTGGACGACCTGCTCTACCTCCTGAGCCACAGCCGCTCCTGAGCCACAGCCATAGCCCAACATTACTCTGTATAATATGTTGTACCAACAAGCGTATCACATGCTGTCATCTCCTCTGATACATTTTGTTTTGGGTTAGGGGGTTGGGTGGGTGGATTTGTGTGCGGTTTTCTTTTTGAAGGGTTTTTACTACTGATATTTATCTTCCTGTGACCTTCCTTCAGTAAAAATGATGATCATTTCTTTAACAAGTTAAAAAAAAGATTAAAAAAAAGTAGAGCCGCTGCTCCTTCGCCTGGAATGGAGACAGCTTAGGTTGTTCGGGCATCTGGTTAGGATGCCTCTCGGGCGTCTCCCTAGGGAGGTCCTCGATGCACGTCCCACTGGGAGGAGACCCCGGGGGAGACCAAGGTGCAGATGGAGGGATTTCATCGACTCACTGGCCTTTGGACTTCTCGGGATCCCCCCAGGAGGAAGTCACTAATGTTGCTCTGGAGATCTTTTTTTTTTTAGATTGATATTATCGGGAGAAGGATGGCTTCCATTATCACGTTGTAACTTTTCAGGAATAGAAAAAGCCTGACGTTTCTATTAGCTTGGACTCCCCATTGATGATGTCACTGGAAGACGAGTTTCTGCCCACAGCCCTCCTATATGAGACACAGACCAAGGAACAATTATATGAAGATGGGTTGAAAAGTGGTGAAGTCGTCCTTAAAATTGTTGTCGTACTTCAAAATATCAATCATTCATCAAATTAAGAGGCCCTCATTTGTGGATCTCTCTAGATACATCACTTAAGTCCTCCTGACATTATCCTTGCCAATATTCAAGAAACATCTAAAGCAATATCGTATTTCTTCCTCGCTTTAGTGTACATGATTTAGTTTGATGTGTTATTTTGTTACTTTTGTAGTTTTGTTGTTGTTTTATTGTCTATTCTCCTTTTTTGTGCAGTTTCTGTGTTTTTATTTCCTTATTGCACAGCTGCTCCCACTTGTATTCTTTTGTATTGTTCTTTTCATCATCATAACCTTTTCGACCGCGGTCGAGATCATGGATTTCACAACGCCACGCCAGACTTTCCGGTCCTTAATTTCCATCCCCAGTTCCTGCTTACTGATGCGTGCATGTGTCCCTAGCGATGACATCAGGGAACGACAGTTTTCTACCTCTGGTCTGCTTTGAGGCAGGACTCCAGAGAAGAAGGGAAGATATATTAACCTCATTATCAGCTCTGTAGCAGTGGCCGGCAAAATGTGTTCTTCTGGATCGCACTAGTGAAGAAACACGGGTGAAGGTTGCCGTATATTGGATTAGTCGACTAACTATGAATCCGTTTAATTTATGACCTCTTCCATTAAGCACATGATTCCAAATAAGCCAGCTGGCTTCTTCCTTTCCTTGCACAGTATTTTGGTTCATTGATATGTTTTTTTTTATAACTATGTGCCCCCCCCCCCTCTTGTCCCCAACAGACGGATACACCACTGATGACATCGAGTTCTACTGGCAGATCGGAGTTTCTGGGACAGCCATCACCGGAGTGGAGAACATCGAGCTGCCCCAGTTCGACATCATGGACTACCGGACGCTCCAGACGAAAGCCGTGTTCGCCACGGGTCAGTGATTCACTTTGTTTCAGACTGAAACCCAAAATGTTCGACGACTTAACTGACGAAACCTGACGAAACCTAAATAAAAACTACAAGCTATGATGACTAAAACTATGTCTAGAAGACATTTTCTACAATTCCATCAACAAATAAAATCTAGAATGGTCTGTCTGTCTCTCTTACTGTCTTTACTTTATTTGTTAATTTTGACACATAATACATACAAGTGGGCATTACAATTAAATGCAATGTAAATACACCAGATTTAGCAAAGATGCTAATTTTCATCCGCAGTACCCACACAAAACATAAAAACGAAACGGGAAGACAGTGAAGCACATCACACTTGCAAAGCATAAAAACATGCATACGCAAGAAATTACAAGGTGCATCTATATGGTTTAGCAGCGTTTGTATAGGACAGAATTGTAAGTAAACTAACTTGTGCATAAAGTGCATTATTGCTTTCAAGTAATACTGTCTGTCTGTCTGTCTGTCTGTCACAGGTTCGTACCCTCGGCTGTCGCTGAGCTTCAAGCTGAAGAGGAACATCGGCTACTTCATCCTGCAGACCTACATGCCGTCCACCCTGATCACCATCCTGTCCTGGGTCTCCTTCTGGATCAACTACGACGCCTCGGCTGCCAGGGTGGCCTTGGGTCTGTCACTCTTTCATGATCTTTAATGAGCCATAATAAGCCATGTTAAAGGGATTGTGACAAAGACATTTCATTTAGGTGTTCTGAGGTCAATTGCACCCAAATGTGCCTGTTTTCGGAGGGGCACGGTGGCACAGTCGGTAGTGCTGTCGCCTCACAGCTACGTAGAAGGTCCTGGGTTTCGATTCCCGCTGGGGACGCTGTGGGTGCTGGGGGCGTGCTCTCTGCTCCACGCCATCAGTGCCCATACCCTTTCTGTGTGGAGTTTGCATGTTCTCCCCGTGTCCCCTAGGGTACTGGGTAGGTACCCTCACAAAAAACATGCAGTAATCCTGGTCTCTATAAACTACCTCCCCCTGGCCAGCCGGGGCGCCTGATGGAGGGGAAAGGAACTGGTCGGAATAACGTGTTCCTTCCACGGCGCTATATGTCCAGCCTGGGAAACTCTCGCCTTATCAGGTGAAAAGAAGCAGCTTGGACTCCTCATGCATAGAAGGAAGCATGAGGTCAGTCCGCTGCCCCCCCCCCCCAGGTTGGCAGAGGAAGTGTATGTGCCCAGGATTAGATAATTGACACTGGGTGAAAACATGGGTTGCAAAATCGTGGGATAAAATTGCCTGTTTTCATTGCAGCTCAAAAAGCTTCAGAACACAGAGAAAATGCCAGACCACAAGTTCAGGTTGTGTGGGTGTAATTGAGGTAATACAACCTAAAATAAAAACAATAAATAAATGCAAATGAATGTCACAAACCCTTTAATGACGTTTAGAAGATTTAGAACTCTTCCATGGCAAATGTCATGATTCCCATTTCCCAAATCAGCCCCCATTAACCAAGAGTCTAAGACAGTTGTGGAAAATTATATTATTATTAAGCATTGGAACTTTTAATATGGCCATTCATTTCACGTTATAATATTCACATATTCTTCTGTGTTTAAGATGTGTTTGTCGTCCGTCAAATTGCTAAAAGAAGCCATTTTAGTATGAATATCTTGGAAGTATTGTGTGCCTTGTGATGATTGGGTCCAGTATCTAGTTCAGTGACCATGGAGTTAAGGAATGGTTCATAAGTTCACGTTCAGGAAAGTGTTCTAATTCTTCTAAACGTCGCCCCTGTAATGAGGAATGAGTACAGTGTGAGTGTTGCTGGGGAGTTGCAAACTGCAAACTTTGCAAAGCTGTATCACACCATAGTCTAATTAGGTACTGTGTGTGTGTGTGTGTGTGTGTGTGTGTGTGTGTGTGTGTGTGTGTGTGTGTGTGTGTGTGTGTGTGTGTGTGTGTGTGTGTGTGTGTGTGTGTGTGTGTGTGTGTGTGTGTGTGTGTGTGTGTGTGTGTGTGTGTGTGTGTGTGTGTGTGTGTGTGTGCGCGTGTGCGTGTGGGCATGCGTGGGCATGCGTGTGCGTGCGCGACTGTATAAACCTGTTACAAGCCTCAAACCTAATCATAATGCCACGTGTCCTAAAACGTGTCTACCTAATTCTAAATTCCGTCTCCTTGTCGTACATTAGCCTCAAGTCATACACAGTTTTGTGTTACAGCAGCATCTGTTTTATTGCATTGGAATTGCAGGGAAGAATGACAGGCTGGCCGCGTTTACATGGCCTGATGCATTCCACTTGTTCTGGCTGCGTTTACATGGCCCGATAGATATTCCACTTGTTCTGGCTGCGTTTACATGGACAGATACATTCCACTTGTATTCAGAATGACTGCTCATTGAGAATATACATGCTCACGTAAAATCAAAACTCAATTGGAATAGAATATTCCATTACGGTCTGACCCCAATGGATTCGGGTTTGGAGGGGTCAGGTGTGGTGTATGCTGTATACCGTTTGACCTTTTTTCCGAACGCTACTGGGAGTTTGGAATACAAACATTATTTTACACAGTAGTGATGTTAGACTAAAGCACAATGCTTTGGCCATGTAAACGAGTGAGGAATGACTAATGAGTTTTATTCAGGTTCCATGTAAACAGTTGGGTATGAATCTCTCTCTCTCTCTCTCTTTTTTTTATCCCTCAATTTGGCAACCCATTTTATTCACCCAGTGTTCAATTATCAAATGCGCTAGACTCTCTCTACTTCTCTCTCATGCTTCCTTCTATGCATGACGAGTCCAAGCAGCTTCTTTTCACCTGACAGGGAGTTTCCCCGGTTGGACGTAGGTAGCGCATGGTAGGAACATGTTATTCCAATCAGACCCTTTCCCCCTCCATCAGGTGCCCCGGCAGCCCAGGGGGAGGCAGTATAGAGACTATTATTACTGCATGTTTTTTTTGTGAGGGTATATGAATCTCTGTTTGGAATGAATTCATTCTGAATGAATAAATATTAACACAGCCAGTGAAAACAGCATAGATTATATAGACTGAGCTCATCTGAATGGAGATGATGCGGTGGTGATGTGGTCTATATGCTCATGTGGAGCACAATCACCCTCAAATGAAGACTTTTTGTTTTTGCAAAGCTGCACTGCTCTTTATGATGCATTCGTGTGCGCGATGCATGCATTAGGAGGCAGTGAACAATGCATGTGCCGCCCATCCATCGCACGAGACTCGGAGTTCGTTTTACTGCTGTTTATTAAACACCGTAGAACTGACATACAAAAACAAGACAACAAAACATTAACTTGGGACATATTGTTACATTCACAAGAATACATAAACAATAAAAGTCACAAACAAATATACAGTACTGACCACTTTGCCTGCTTGCACATGAATGGGGGGGGGGGGTCGACTTGGATCCTTCAGTCTTTTCTCTTATTTTCTCGATTTTACTTTACTTCATTTCTTGTACTTAATTTACTTATTATGGTCTACTTTGCTTTCTTCTGCTTTACATGTTATAGTTCTCTTTACTTCTTCTAGTTTACTTTACTTATTCTGGTCTACTTTGTTTTCTTTCTTAATTCCAACTTCTTTTGCACAGAACTCTCTCTCTCAGCGATGCTGACAGTGCATTTCCTTCTGCGCAATGATATAACCTCTGACCTCTCTCACACACAAACCGGAGTAAACACAGACACATTGAACACACCTAGAGCGCCCCCAAGTGGACAAAACACAGAAATAACCATGACATGGCAGCAGTAACACTCCCACCAATCACACTTGTGTGATTCTTGAAAAAACTCAAAAATAAATGGTACATTGTAGTCAACAAAACGTAGTTACATCACTTATTTCCAGTCTCAATAAAACATTGTATGTGTGTGCGATCTGTGTGCATGTGCTTGCGTGTTTCTTCAGCTTCCTTGGATCTTCATTTCATGTCTTTTGCTTCTTTCCATGACTCTTGTATCTTGCTGTGGCCTTTTACTTTCATCCAAACTGAAGATGTCTGTAGACAATCCTCCTTTGCTGTAGTTAGAACCTGGGCTCCTTTCCGTTCTGGGTCTTCATTCAGTTCTCCCACCATAAACCTTTTTTCTTCTTTAGGGAGCTTCCTTTTCCCAGTGAAGCAGCTAGACTCTACCATCTCCTTTGTGGTAGGCCTGTGAGAGGCATGGTTCTTTCTTGTCAAATGGTATAACTTGCTTTGTGATGATATGATGACTCACCACCAACCTTTCTTGGTCGACACTTTCATTCTTATGGCCTATAATGCTCCAACCTAACGCAGACTTCTGTGCGAAAGGCTGATCTTCATTGCCACAAACTACATCTCTGGGACGTAAGGCTTGAGAGCAGTCATAGCCAATCAACAATCCTACTTCACAGTCAAGCATAGGAGACATTTCTTCCGCCAGATGTCGTAAGTGAGGCCAGGACTTTGCAGTTTCTCTTGTGGGTATATGGGACTTATTTGATGGGATATAATCTCTGGTGTAGGTTGCTGGGAGTGTGATTTTAGTGTCAGAGTGGACTCCTCTTACTTGTAGACCGTCCACCCTTTGGCTAGGTACAACCTTTTCTTTTGATGTCATTGTAGACATTTTGAGTTTTACTGACTCCTTCTTGACGTTTAGTTTCTGAGCTGCATCTTCACAGATGAAAGTAGTGTCGCTCTGAGTGTCCAGCAAAGCATACACTAGAATTTCCTTGTCTGGTTCAGTGGTTGTGGAAACATATACTGGAACGATAGGTGAGGTGTGAGCACTGTTCCTCTCTTGAACAACTCTGTTGGAAGTAACAGTCCGTGTTGGTTCGGACTCTTCATCTGAGACTCCCTTACTTTCATTTGACTGTACTTGGTTTGCTCTTCTTCTTTGTTCTTGGTCCTCGTCACGATCTTCATGTAAGCATGTTGGATGAGATTTTCCACATGAGGCGCACATGGTTCTGGATGTACATTGTCTGGAGTAGTGGCCAGTATTAAGGCAACCAAAACATAACCTCTCCAGTTGCACAAACTTCACTCTTTCTTCGATAGACTTTTCCATTATCTTGCAACATTTATCCAGAGTGTGGCCTTGCTTCTTACAAAACATGCACATGATACTTGTCTCACTTGAGCTAGTAGTGAAAGTGTTAACATGATACTTGCGCTCCTGTTGAGATGTATAGTCTCTTTCCGTTGGCTTAGATCTTCCTTGTTCTGCTGGCTTTAATGCTTGTAATGACGTAATGGGGTTGCATGCAATTCGAGCTTCAAGTTTAAGAAACTGTATGAAGTAACTGAAATCAGGGAACATTTGGTGTTCATCTTGAAACATTGTGACTCTTCTATTCCAACCTGAACTCAACCAGTCAGGTAATTTGGCAGCCATCTTTTGGTTCTCCATGCAGTCGTTGAGTGCTTGTAAACCTTGAACATAGGGCATGGCTGATTCAACGCTGCTCAGGAAATCCACAAAATCACGAAGATCTTCACTGTCCTTTGTGCCAATTTTGGGCCATGAGTGGATCTTGTCACGGTATGATTTGCCAATTATGAATGGATTACCAAATCTGTCTTCAAGTGTATTCCATGCAGCAAGATAAGCAGCTTCTGTTCCTGCTAGGAAATGTCCTTCAATGGCTCTCTTGGCCGAGCCACCAACATACTTGCGCAGGAAGAATAGTCTCTCTTGTGTTGGCAGGTTCTTGCGATCGATCAATGTTGCGAAAGAAAGTTTCCAATCAGTATAATTGAGGGGATCTCCTGTGAAAACAGACGGTTCTGGTATTGGAATCCGATTTGCTGTGATAGCTTCAGCAAGCATTCTCACAAGGTCATTAGTAACTTCATTAGAGGTAGTGGTTGTGGCTGATTGGGTGATTGGAGCTTGGTTAACATGTGGTTTTGGTGTGGGAGGTTGAATGGGGTTGGCTTGATGACTTGCCGTAACTTTACTAAAAGTGACTTGTGGGGTGGAAACTGAGGTGAACACGGAAAGACCTGGGGGAGGGGCTGTGGTGACTTTAACTTGACTTGGGAGCTGGACTTGAGTGGCTGCTGCTTGTTGAGCAGAGTGTGTTTGGGAAAGATGTACTTGTTGAGGGGGATGAAAAGGTTGACTTAAAGGGTTGAGTGTGAGTGATAGATAGGGAGAAACTCTTGGCTGGCTATGGCCTCGTTGAGGGGAAGCAGCTGACATGTACTCTTCTTCATCATCACTGTAATCGTCGTCTATATACACTTGCAGTCTTGCTTGTGCTGCGTTGTGCTTTTTAAGTTCCTCCAACCGTTCCACTTCTTTCCTTTTCTTTTCCAGCTTCATCCGTATGGCAGCAGTTTCTGAAACAAATTTAACTCTTTTTCTATCATTTTCTGCTTCGAGTATTTGTATTTCTTCCTCTTGTTGATGTTGTGTCTCCATTATTTTGAGTACTTCCTTTGAAGCTGCAACTTCTGCTGCTGCTTGCTGTTTGTCGTGCTTTGAACTCTTAGAAGAGGTTTTTGACTTGCATGTACTAGCCGAGGCAACGCTGGACACATCAAAAACAGACTCGTGGTCAGGCCAGTGTATGGCTCCATCATTACTTCCAAGGTAGTGTTGAGCATTCAAATTTGCAGTTTTAGTGAGTGCATGGCATGTGTCATTCATTCTCCAGATTTCAGGGTCCGGAGTTGAGATGGACATCATCTGTAGATAAATACCGTCAACATCAGCTTGACTGGCATTGATTGTACTCATCACTTCTTCAATCAAGTCAGTAGCCTCATGGCTCTTAATGGATCGTTTCAAGCCATTGATGTAGAACTTCCATCTTGTATACACCTTTACAAGATGCATTCTCAAATTGTTCAATTTATCTTCTAGTAGAGCCTTTCCCTTCTCAGAGGGGGTTCTTACACGCTGGCTTTTCCTTCTGACTGCATCTGCACCAGTCAGAGGTTGTATGTTTTGTGGTGTCGCTTTGTCTTGCTCATCAGTGTCAGTTTGCTGTGGTGGAGTAATCTTCTCTGCTCCACCATCTTCTGCAAGGCTGATTTCTTCAGCTGGCAGTGCAGCATTTTCATTTGTGTGTGACATGTTAAGTGCTTATGTAGTGAAATGTAAATAAGTATAGGCTAAATATGAAATGTAAAAGTACAACTTTTAGTAATATTTAAACCTTGCAAAAATGCACATCAAAGACATGTAGCATCAATCAATTAAATCCCAAGGAATTGTAGAAATGCAAAAAATAATAAAACTGTAGCAATGTTCTTACACGTATTCTAGGTATTCAAAATACACATGTGAGTCTGAACCCAGTAATGCAAATAAAATAAAAAATAAAAAGTATCTTAGACCTTTAGTCAACCTCAAAGGTGTTTTCACTTGAGTCTCTTCATTCAGACTATATTCATTGTTCATTTCGTCTCAATTCAATTGCCAAGAAGAAAATGTCTGCGCTGTTGCTTTAAGGAGGAACACAGATTCAACTTTGGTGCGATAGAAACTTAAAAGGCAGTGAATGAACCCTTGTGCTAATTTCTTCAACGAGCTTGCTTGTTTAGCACTGTCCACTTGCTCCTTAACTGGCTTGTACTAATCGCGACCAGTCCAAACTGTACCTCCTCATTCACAGCGTGTGCTGTGTAGCTTTGTCTTCTAGGCGTTCTGTCGACGTCACGGAGCCTTCACCATCGCAGATACGCAGTGCTCGGAGCCTTCACCAACGCAGTGTAGTGTTCTACTGTGCCGCCCATCCATCGCACGAGACTCGGAGTTCGTTTTACTGCTGTTTATTAAACACCGTAGAACTGACATACAAAAACAAGACAACAAAACATTAACTTGGGACATATTGTTACATTCACAAGAATACATAAACAATAAAAGTCACAAACAAATATACAGTACTGACCACTTTGCCTGCTTGCACATGAATGGGGGGGGGGTCGACTTGGATCCTTCAGTCTTTTCTCTTATTTTCTCGATTTTACTTTACTTCATTTCTTGTACTTAATTTACTTATTATGGTCTACTTTGCTTTCTTCTGCTTTACATGTTATAGTTCTCTTTACTTCTTCTAGTTTACTTTACTTATTCTGGTCTACTTTGTTTTCTTTCTTAATTCCAACTTCTTTTGCACAGAACTCTCTCTCTCAGCGATGCTGACAGTGCATTTCCTTCTGCGCAATGATATAACCTCTGACCTCTCTCACACACAAACCGGAGTAAACACAGACACATTGAACACACCTAGAGCGCCCCCAAGTGGACAAAACACAGAAATAACCATGACATGGCAGCAGTAACAATGCATTTTGTCCATGCTGTATTGACGTGGTATACCATAGGGCATAGGAGAGACAACAGGCATGTTACATTTTACACTCTTCATCAATGCAGTGACATTTGGCCCCCATATGACCCCTCGCCTCTCAGCACATCCTCACTGCCGGGTGGAATCCTTGTATGTCAATGCACTTTCCTTTGGGGTTGTGTGCAGGGCGCTGCGTCCCCCATCAGTGCCCACACCCTATAGGTGAGGTTGGTGAAAGGGCCTTTCTTTGTGGAGTTTGCATACTCTCCCCGTGTCGCCTATATAGGGTATAGGGTTGTAATTTATACATCGCATTTTATGTAGACAGAAAGGACAAAAAAATATCGCAAGGATGCACCTGGGACAGTGATGTATCCCAAGGTCCTCTGGGTTTGCGGGGTCTCTCGACATCACGATACGCCTCACTCGTTTGACCCAGCCGGGGGTGATCAAGTCCCGACGTACGTCCCAGTGTAGCTATACCCTCGATCAGTCCCATTAGGGAAAAACCAGGGACACACAATCCGCTGCTCCAGAAGTACTCTGCCGGGCGCGTGGAGGGACTAGGCAGTGTGAGTTGACTCCT
Source organism: Protomyctophum bolini (assembly GCF_963924005.1). NCBI lineage: Eukaryota > Metazoa > Chordata > Actinopteri > Myctophiformes > Myctophidae > Protomyctophum > Protomyctophum bolini. Next base: position 19,108,971 of record NC_137876.1, read on the forward strand.
GGCCATGCAGGCACCTCCTACGTCTCACCAGGTCTTGCTCCTGCTCTCAACAGGTGCAGCCAGGACCTGTGCGCTGCGCCAGATTCCCAGCACCAGACACTTCGTTCGGGAGTGGTGCATTCTGCAGGCTCCACCGGCAGGGAAACGGTGGTGCCGCAGACTCCACTTGCGGCTTGAATGGCCCTCATAAAGGCCCCACGTGGGTTTTTTGGGCTTCTTCCTCACGGTGGACATACAGGCGGGTGCGCTAACCCAAACTGCTCAACCGGGTCCTGTCTATATTCCAGCTGTTAACCATCTCTCGGGTGGTCACTAGACTATTCCTGGTTGTCACATAGCACTCTATAGTGTATACTCATAGCTTTGCTGTACCGTTTTTCTGCAGTTAGACGGACGTTAGGTTCTTAGTTTGCTTGTATGATTCTTGATGACTACTTCTGTGTATTTGATGCATTACCTATAGGTCTCTATACTGCCTCCCCCTGGCCCAGAACTGGTTGGAATAAGTGTTCCTTCCACGCGCTATACGTCCAACTGGGGAAGCGCTCCCCACCTGTCAGGTGAAGAGAAGCGGTTTGGACTCCTCATGCATTGAAGGAAGCATGAGGTCAGTCCGTTGCTCTCCCCAGGTCGGCACTGGGCGAGAGAAAAAAAAAAGGGTTACAAAAATCGTGGGATAAAAAGAAAAGAAAACGGAGATACAAGGTTTCATCACAGAGTGCACGTATAGTAGGGTAGAAAGATGTAGCCTGTTCATCTCTCTAAAAGTCCTAACCTCTGGGGAGATAATGGCCAGACAGACAGAGATCTGCCTATACGTGCTATTACTGGCAGATAGCAATCTGACCGTCGACAGCGCTCACCGCAAAAGAGCATCGTTCACTTCATTAAAAAGGTGCCTGCTACACCTGTGTGCTCTGCACGGCTACACGCTTCTCTCTCTCTCTCTCTCTCTCTCTCTCTCTCTCTCTCTCTCTCTCTCTCTCTCTCTCTCTCTCCCCTCTACGTTAACCCAGCGCGACTTACATTGAGGAACAATACAAGGTAATTAGTGATGGGGAAATAAATCAGTGATAAATTGGCGAACACATCGGTATATCGGCCGATATTGGCCTCAAACCAATATATCGGTAATCTGTATCTAAAATAATATATTGGTTTCAGCAGGTATTGTATTTTATAATAATTGTGTTGAAAAATAGGTAAAAATAAATAAATAAAAAAGCCTGAAAAAGCCTTTTGAGATGATGAAGGCTGCGAATTATATCAGTGTTTTCTGGGGAAGCTTTCAAAATAGTCAGTTAATAAAAAATACTACATTAAGGCTGTCTATGTTGGGATATGAGCCAAGATAATAACGGTGCATTCCTACTTTTGGAATAAAGAGGCGTTGCTTTTTTCCCCCTCAAATTCAGTGTTTATAAGGTTTTTTTCCAGGACGGCCAAAATTATTATATATTTTTTAATACAGAATGAGATCATATCGACATTATATCAATTATCGGCTATAATAGCAATGAATTATATCCGGTATCGGCCAAAATGTCTCATCATTCGGTACATCCCGAAAGCTATATAATTCATCAAATGCATAGAAATAGTCATCGAGCTTTCGGCAAGCTAAGAATATAATATCTGTCAGGACAAAAGTTCTGATGAATTTGCAAAGATGAAACTGTATATGCAGTGATGATGTTGCTCTAATTGTCTTGCACCCATTTGCTGAAATGGCAACACAGTTACACAGTCTATCTCTCTCTCTCTCTCTCTCACACACACACACACACACACACACACACACACACACACACACACACACACTGAAGCTCTGCTTTAGTTGTACTGCTGCAGCTGCTGTGCTGGGAGGTACTGCATGGTAGTCATTGGGTTATCATTATTGGAACCACTGCTACTCTTAGACTTGGAGTATATATAGAGACGTCACCGAGAGGAAACACTGAAGCGAAAAATGCATGATGGCCGAAACTGGGTACTGCAGCTCGAGTCGGTATTTGGGCCAATCACATAAACGCACCGACGCGGCCGATCCAATACACAAACGGCGGCGCTCATTCATGACTCGCTCGCAGTGCACGCACACACACACAGTACTCGTTCATGACTCGCTCGCAGTGCACGCACACACACAGTACTCGTTCATGACTCGCTCGCAGTGCACGCACACACACGGTACTCGTTCATGACTCGCTCGCAGTGCACGCACACACACGGCACTCGTTCATGACTCGCTCGCAGTGCACGCACACACACAGTACTCGTTCATGACTCGCTCGCAGTGCACGCACACACACGGTACTCGTTCATGACTCGCTCGCAGTGCACGCACACACACGGTACTCGTTCATGACTCGCTCGCAGTGCACGCACACACACAGTACTCGTTCATGACTCGCTCGCAGTAAACGCACACACGGTACTCGTTCATGACTCGCTCGCAGTGCACGCACACACAGTACTCAGTAGTTAATGTGTTTGGTCCAAATGCATCCCAGAATGCACTCTGTTCCATTCCCGGAAGAAGGGGTGAAATCACCTCATGCGCTGAGGTGAGCAACTCAATGCAAGTGGATGGGAGGAGAAATCCGGTGACGTCTCTATTATATATAACTCTATGATTTACTGCAATGCACGGCAACTTAATATACTTTACTGCAATGCACTGCAACTTAGTGCGCTTTACCGCAATGCACTGCAACTTAGTGTGCTTTACCGCAGTGCACTGCAACTTGATGCACTTTACCACAATGCGCTGCAACTTACGTAGTGCGCTTTACCGCAATGCACTGTCTGCAACACAATTCACTGTACCATACCGCACTGCAAACACAATGCAATGTATCATACCACACTGCAATCACAATTCACTGTACCACACCGCACTGCAAACACAATTCACTGTACCACACCACACTGCAAACACAATTCACTGTACCACACCGCACTGCAAACACAATTCACTGTACCACACCGCACTGCAAACACAATTCACTGTACCACACCGCACTGCAAACACAATTCACTGTACCACACCGCACTGCAAACACAATTCACTGTACCACACCGCACTGCAAACACAATTCACTGTACCACACCGCACTGCAAACACAATTCACTGTACCACACCACACTGCAAACACAATTCACTGTACCACACCGCACTGCAAACACAATTCACTGTACCACACCACACTGCAAACACAATTCACTGTACCACACCGCACTGCAAACACAATTCACTGTACCACACCGCACTGCAAACACAATTCACTGTACCACACCGCACTGCAAACACAATTCACTGTACCACACCGCACTGCAAACACAATTCACTGTACCACACCGCACTGCAAACACAATTCACTGTACCACACCGCACTGCAAACACAATTCACTGTACCACACCGCACTGCAAACACAATTCACTGTACCACACCGCACTGCAAACACAATTCACTGTACCACACCGCACTGCAAACACAATTCACTGTACCACACCGCACTGCAAACACAATTCACTGTACCACACCACACTGCAAACACAATTCACTGTACCACACCACACTGCAATCACAATTAACTGTACCACACCGCACTGCAAACACAATTCACTGTACCACACCGCACTGCAAACACAATTCACTGTACCACACCGCACTGCAAACACAATTCACTGTACCACACCGCACTGCAAACACAATGCAATGTACCGCAATGCGATACAACACAATGCACTGTATCGCAATGCCACACAATGCACTGCAGTGCACTGCAACACCACACAACACACCGCAACGCACTGCACCACGCCGCAACACAACCCCCCTGCAAACGCAATGCAATGGGAACACGGTGTATGGCTTATAGAGTGATGTCTTACAGAGATACAGAGAGCTGAGAAAACGGTCTCAAAGGGGCCAATTCTTTGTGCTGTGAGAATTTCACACGTATCCCAGAATTCCTATAGGTGAAAAAAGGTGGGGGGTCTGAGGGGGACAGGTAAAGACTTCATAATTTGTCCCAGTGTGCATTGTTCTCAAAAAGAGTGTGGGGGGGGGGGGGGGTCACATGAGGGACATCATGTCATATGAGGGAAGAGGGGTTTCCTTTAAATTAAAACAATCTATGCTAACCATGAGATACCTCATGTTTAGCTATTAAACCCTGCTGTGCCAAACACGAGAACACAAGATTTGAGAAGAGTATTAATCCAGAATTAATAATACTAGCCCTTACCCCTTGTGGCCGTGGGGGGTACTGCGCCCGGTGCGTTTTTAATTCACTAATATATTCATTAATAATCATTAATGTGTCAAATCAAAAAAAGGGCTTCATTACACCCTCCATATCCATATATTGGGAGCGATTGGTGCAGGCAATAAGGAGCTACGGCGGTGTTTCTGACACACAGACACTCAGACATTGTTAGAACTATAGTATGATGATTATTCTTTACCACATTTGACCAAATAATCGCGGGGTCTTCTTCACTGCCTTTTCCGTGCATTCTGTTGGTACTGCAGGGCGCCAGATTCCAGGCACTGGCCGCGGGATGTAATCGGTTAACCCGTGTCGCGGGTTCAAGTCCCGATCCCGCTGACCTTTGCTGAGTGTCTCCCCCCCCCCCCCCCCATCTCTCTCCCCCTTTCCTGTCAAAATGCTGTAATCTATCAATAAAGGCAAAAATATATTTTTTGGCGTTTTTGGCTTTACTGCCTTTATTGATAGTATCAAGTGAAGACAGGAAAGAGGGGGAGAGAGAAAGGGAGAGACAATTTAAAAAGAATAGCAGACCTACAGGTTCATTAGCTTGTAGATCTGCTATTTTTCAATAGCTACAGTATAACATAATGCTTGAAACACCAAAAGGGGTTCCCTCCCGAAATAGGTTAAAATATGTGTATAATATCTGGCCACTAGATGTAGGCTATAGAGTTCAGTGCATGTACTTTGACTGTTACCTACTCTCACCTAGGCCACCAGCACCACTCTGCACACTCGCATCACAAATCCCGCGCCGTAGCACATATGTGGCGAAGCAGCGGGGATGTACACTGACCATTAGTCTCCGTTCGTTCCACAGCCGAGGCAATGGAGTGCACCGGGCTGGGAGCGAGCCCCCGGGAGCAGCTTGAATTACTGAGGTGAAAGAGAGAGGCATATCAAGTCAATGGTCCGTCCTCTGCAGTATTTATAATAGCCATTAGTCTCCTGTTACTGGGGCTCTGCTGTCTCTGTGAGGACAGTTTTCCCCCCTTTTTTTTTTTCCTGGATTTTTGTCCAGAAGGAATTAAAAATGAATGAAGGAAATGAATCGAAAGTGTTCTTTTCCAGGACACCACATATCCAGGGATGTGAGCATTTTGTGAGTGATGCAGCAATGCGATTATTTTTAGTCAAATCATTTCCAGATATACAGAACGCGTCATTGTTTTAGAAGTATGGAGGGTTTCCCATGGTGGGTGCCAATCCGTGGGATGTATCTTAATAATTTTTGGAATTGACCAATAGTATAGCCTAATTGCACAATTATTTTATACAAGTTTTAAACAATCAAGTGAGTGAAATCACAAAAACAGAGAGTGAGAGTGTGTTCTATTGTGCATTCTTTTGAATGGCGTAGTCACCCATCATAATAATAAGTGCTGTCGCCTCACAGCTAGAAGGTCCTGGGTTCGATTCCCGCTGGGGGCGCTGGCGGCGTGTTTCCTCCTCCGCGTCATCAGTGCCCATACTCGAGGTTGGCGAAAGGGCCTTTCTGTGTGGCGTTTGCATGTTCTCCCCGTGTCCCCTATAGGGTATAGGTACCCTCACAAAAAACATGCAGTAATCCTGGTCTCTAAACTGTCTCCCCCTGGCCAGCCGGGGCGCCTGATGGAGGGGAAAGGAACTGGTTGGAATAACGTGTTCCTTCCACGCGCTATACGTCCAACCAGGGAAACTCCCCGCTGTCAGGTGTAAAGGAGCAACTTAGACACTCAGGCATGAAAGAAGCATGAATTCAAGTCCGTTGCTCTCCCCATGTCCCCCTAGGTTGGCGGAGGGTGTGTAGAGCCCAGGATCACATTAGATAATTGACACGGGTGAAGTGAAGTAATAATAATCATTATAATGATACAATAGTTACTGTATAGTAGGGCCTGTCATACTGTCATACTGTTATTGCATTATTGTCTCCACCAGGCCGAAGGAATGGGGAGAGAACATGTTTTGCACTTTGTCTGTGTGTGTGTGTGTGTGTGTGTGTGTGTGTGTGTGTGTGTGTGTGTGTGTGTGTGTGTGTGTGTGTGTGTGTGTGTCTGTCCGTCCATTACAGCTAATCTCCGGCACCGTTAATCCGGTCGATGCCAAATTTTGCACACACACTCCCTGGATGCCAACGATGAACCTCTGCCCCACATTTTCCAGAATGGCCTGTTATAGCGCCACAATATCTCTATAGTCATGTGTTCAAGATGGATCTGTCCGATATTTCATATTCCATCCTAATTGGCTAACATTGGCTTTCAAAGTTTGCAAGATTGGCCCGTTTTCAACAAAAAGCCTAAAAACATGAACACATGTGTGCGATTTACGTGAAATCCTTCATAGACTTCCCTACCAGGCTGTGGAATAATAACCTAATGACTACAATGCAGTACCTCACAGCAGCTGCAGCAGTACAACTAAAGCAGAGCTTCTGTGTGTGTGTGTGTGTGTGTGTGTGTGTGTGTGTGTGTGTGTGTGTGTGTGTGTGTGTGCGTGTGCGTGTGCGTGTGCGTGTGCGTGTGCGTGTGCGTGTGCGTGTGTGTGTGTGTGTGTGTGCGTCTGTGTGTGTGACAGAGTGATTTATGCATGCACGCGCACGCACGCACGCACGCCCTCGCTCACCCTTGATATAGTGTAGTGTAGGACTGTAGGAAATCCAACTGTATTGAAAGCTCTGAGTCAGAAATCAAGCCCAGTCCTACACAGAGCAGCTTTATTTGGAACAGCCATTTGTTGTGAAGCCAGATGTCTGTTTGTACAAATGAGTGTTTGCAACATTGTGTTCATCATCATGTCACACCTTGAAGTGGCTGGAGGTCTGAATTCAGTGCAGCTGCTGAAACCCACTGTCCATGTTGTCTAATTAGACTATGACGAAATGTGTTCGTCCGTCGACCATGCAGTGGTGAGAGCTAAATAAAAAAACGAAGCTATGAGGACTAAAACATTGTGACTAAATATACACTGACAAATAAGAACTATAGACTCCAACGTTCAAGTCATTTTTATATTTGGTTGGTTTGCGTGGGGCATGGGTGTCACGCTCCCATCTTGTAGATGTGCTGTTGTTTCGTGGGTGTCACGCTCCCATCTTGTAGATGTGTTGTTATGTTACGTGGGTGTCACGCTCCCATCTTGTAGATGTGTTGGTATGTTACGTCACGCTCCCATCTTGTAGATGTGTTGTTATGTTACGTGGGTGTCACGCTCCCATCTTGTAGATGTGTTGGTATGTTACGTCACGCTCCCATCTCGTAGATGTGTTGTTATGTTACGTGGGTGTCACGCTCCCATCTCGTAGATGTGTTGTTATGTTTCGTGGGTGTCACGCTACCATCTCGTAGATGTGTTGTTATGTTACGTGTGTGTCACGCTCCCATCTCGTAGATGTGCTGTTATGTTACGTGTGTGTCACGCTCCCATCTTGTAGATGTGTTGGTATGTTACATGGGTGTCACACTCCCATCTCGTATAGATGTGTTGTTATGTTACGTGGGTGTCACGCTCCCATCTCGTAGATGTGTTGTTATGTTACGTGGGTGTCACGCTACCATCTTGTAGATGTGTTGTTATGTTACGTGGGTGTCACGCTCCCATCTCGTATAGATGTGTTGTTATGTTACGTGGGTGTCACGCTCCCATCTCGTAGATGTGTTGTTATGTTACGTGGGTGTCACGCTACCATCTTGTAGATGTGTTGTTATGTTTCGTGGGTGTCACACTCCCATCTCGTATAGATGTGTTGTTATGTTACGTGGGTGTCACGCTCCCATCTCGTAGATGTGTTGTTATGTTACGTGGGTGTCACGCTACCATCTTGTAGATGTGTTGTTATGTTACGTGGGTGTCACGCTCCCATCTCGTAGATGTGTTGTTATGTTACGTGGGTGTCACGCTACCATCTTGTAGATGTGTTGTTATGTTACGTGGGTGTCACGCTACCATCTCGTAGATGTGTTGGTATGTTTCGTGGGTGTCACGCTCCCATCTCGTAGATGTGTTGTTATGTTACGTGGGTGTCACGCTCCCATCTCGTAGATGTGTTG